>NC_141695.1:1745152575-1745475075 GCF_964263255.1 Lissotriton vulgaris
TTTAAGACAAAATCCTAATTTAAGACAAAATCCTAACTTTACTACAACGAATTGCCTTCTGTGAATACCAAAAGTAGTAAGTTTAGGATTTTGTCTCAGATTAGTTCTGTGAATCTGCCCGCCCCTGTGTGTCTTACTGTCACTGTGTCCTTTCGTGGCTGTCTCATGGCTTGTCTGTCCTCTTTCCGAAGGAAGTGCTCATCCAGCTGACACCCCTGGCCATGAGATTCCTGAGCCCTTAGAAGTATTGTGTTGGACATTCTAGGTGTGGGCTCTGGATTCCGACTCCTGGGGAGAGCCGAGCATGGCTGAGCCAGCAGTCTGCTCAGCCCAAGAGCCAAAGCATGAGCCATCGACAGGCCCATGTAAACTGTGTAATGGCGTGTAAAATCATGGTAAGACTCTCTCTATTGAACAATATATTAACTCAGTTACTTATGCTGTGAACTCTAGACTGAGTCACTTGTTTGTAAAGAGAAGTGATGTGCAGCGTCTGCCAAGGCAAAAAGAACAGATGATGGACGGGATGCTGAACAAATCAAACATTCACCCCTAGTCACAGATCTGGGTTCAATCCATCCTTTTTTTTGCTCCCCATACCATTCAAGTTTGGACCCAATCATTTGCAATACAGTCTTGCCTGCTGCCCGATGCAACAGTCCAGTCCAAACAGCCAAGCCAGGACGTCTCTGGACCGGAAACAAGCATCCTAGGACCGGTTTCAGGTAAACACCCCTCATCAGCCAGGCTAGCTTGACTCTGGTGACGTAGCGAGCACGGGACCTACATCTGGGCATACCCTTCCCACTTAGGGTGACAAATGCAAAAAAGACTGCGCAGTTTACCACTGTCTGGAAGTCGTAGTTCAGCCCAGGTGTCCGGTCACACCAATTGAAATGCTGTCACTACATTTACACGAAAGAACAACAGGGTTTTATTCAAGAGCTACATTTGTAAAACAAGTTCAACATGTTCATTTAAATTGATTCACAAATTATATAATAAACACACTTGGGACAAAATACGCAATCTTTCTAGAAACAAGTTGGACAAATCGCTCAATACATTATCGCTGCTTCTATCTTCTTCTTCTGTGTCTTCACATCTAACATGGGCTTCGATTGGAATTCCATAGAGCATATTATCAAGGTCATTATCGCCGCTTTATCAGCAGTTTCCTGCCGATAAAAGCGGCGATAATGTATCGAGCTTTCTTGATAATATGCCCCCGAGTGTGATGTAATCGCGAAACATTATCTCTAAATGTGGTAAACATCACTCCATCAAACTATATAGAAATAAAATCGCACCTGATGCAGATTCCCAATGCATAGGGTCCTAGACTGTAGCACGGTGAGTGTTCTCAGATATCAGTGGACAATGCAAAGTCTGTGGCTGCAGTCTGCTAGATATATTTGAAATCATTTTCTCTGCATTTTTAAAACGTCTAGTTAAAATAGAACAACACACCTTCTGCTATTTTATTAATGTCTATACCATCTTGCAGCAACTCTCATTTAAACATTGCAGAACATTGCTCGTTTATTTTAATTTGAAAATATTGCATGAAAGAGGAGGAGAAAGAGGCATAGCCTGCCTCGTCTGTGCATTCGTTTTGGTGTGTGCTTGTGTGGCTATGTGTGTATTTATTTTAGTGTCTCTATTTTCTGTGACTGCCTGTCTTGCTGTGTGGGCTCATGTTCACTGTTGTATGTCTTGGTGATACTGTTTCTGTGTGTCGATGACAGCAGGCGCAACTCTCAGTTTTACTGTGTCTCTCACTGTTTCTTTGTGTGGTGGTGTGTGTTTGTGTGTCAGTATGTGTGTATTTTGATGTTCTTTGACGTTTCTCAGCTTTCTATCTGTTTTAACTGTTTGTTGTGTTATGTTTATATTGATTTACTAAAGTGCACAGTAATCATTGGTTGCATGGCGCTATTGACTGCAAGGACTTCCAAATCATTGAAATAGAGCCTGAGACGGAATCCTTAAAAGCCTTGATAAAGAGTAGGACTGGGTGGCAAATTCTGTTCCTCCCGCGGAATTTGGGTAATTGTGCATTCCGCGGAGAACGGGAAATTGCCCAAAATTCTGCGTTCCGCGACTTCGCCAAATTTTTTGCTTGTTTGCATACTCAAAATGCATGTTCGTGAGATTTTTCCCCCCGAGCACGCAAACAGCGATTTCGAACAGTAAAAAAGCATTGCGAACAAGCAATTCCGCATTTTCGCTGAATTTTTGCGTATTCGCAGAGATTTTTTAGCGTTTCGCGGAGATTTGCATAACGGAATTACGCAAATTGCGCCCACCCCTAATAAAGAGCCGAGGTTTCAAGTGCTTTCAGATTCCAAGGAAGTTGTTTTCCGAACGCAAGTGCAATGGAATGGAATTTTATAGCAAAGGGGTAATCACTGAAAGCCTGTGCCCTCTTGTGTTTAGGAGAGACTGGAAGGTTCAGGCCGGTGGAGTTCAGAGTTCGTCCCTGCACATATTTCCTAATGTTATTGTTCAGGCATTGAGGGTCAGGTTGTGGGAGGCTTTAAATGTTAAGCAACAGGACTTGACTCGAGCTCGCTGCCAGTGAAGTTGTTTTAGTGCCAGAGAGCAGGAGACCTCCGAGGCATTTAAACGAGACAAGCTGCCTCTTTTGAATAACAAGAAGCCTCTAGGAGGTCGTGACAGGCAGCCCTAAGTAGACAGAATTAGCATAATCTCATCTCGACTGGATAGTGGTCACTCTCACTACCACAGGTGTAGGGGCTGCTTGTGGTAGCAGAAGTGAGCATTTTTCTGATGGGGTTGAAAAGGAATGCTCAGCTTGAAGTAATGGCGCCGATCTGGGCTGCCAGGGTGAGATGGCTGTCCACCACAACCCCCTGGATTTACTGTGAAACATGCAAAGGGTGATGGGAGGCTGCTTGTTCTAAGTATACCCACTGGCAATCGCTTAGGGTAGCACCACGACCCATAGTTCTATTGGTCACCATGCTAATTCCGTTTAGTCCCTGCCATATGCAAATCAATTGTGACCCTGCTCCTCAGGGCAACAGCCCAAACTGCCAAGCCAGGTCCTCCCTGATCTGGAGCACAAGCAACTCAGGACCGGTTTCGCCCTAGTCATGGGCACATCAGCCGTGTACAGCTTGGTTGCAGTGACACAATGAGCATGGGACCCATGTCTTGGCATACCCAAGTATGAAACACAAAACAGGTGCTGGAAGGCTGCTCGCAAGAAGTCTAGTCACTGGCGAAAGCTCGGGGTAGCACTCCAACCCATCATTCTTTTTCTCACCATGACGTCTCATGTTCATATTGATTGCGCTGTTTGTTTCATGTGCCTGTCAGTGTCTCAGTGTTTTGTTGATGCTGTTGCACCTGTGTTCATATTGATTGCGCTACCTGTTTGTTTCATGTGCCTGTCAGAGTCTCAGTGGTTTGTTGATGCTGTTGCACCTGTGTTCATATTGATTGCGCTACCTGTTTGTTTCATGTGCCTGTCAGTGTCTCAGTGGTTGTTGATGCTGCTGAACCTGTGTTCATATTGATTGCGCTACCTGTTTGTTTCATGTGCCTGTCAGTGTCTCTGTGTTTTGTTGATGCTGTTGCACCTGTGTTCATATTGATTGCGCTACCTGTTTCTTTCATGTGCCTGTCAGTGTCTCAGTGTTTTGTTGATGCTGTTGCACCTGTGTTCATATTGATTGCGCTACCTGTTTCTTTCATGTGCCTGTCAGTGTCTCAGTGGTTGTTGATGCTGTTGCACCTGTGTTCATATTGATTGCGCTACCTGTTTGTTTAATGTGCCTGTCAGTGTCTCAGCGGGTTGTTGATGCTGTTGCACCTGTGTTCATATTGATTGCTCTACCTGTTTGTTTTTCTATTTGTTTGCAAATTTCAATGTTATTGCGTTTGCTAACGTTGTGCACCTGTCAGTGTTCGAATATCAATTGATGTTGTTGCACCTGTGTTCATATTGATATCTGTACCATGGTATTGCTTCAGTTGTTTGTATGTCTCCATTTTATTGTATATGCAAGCATTGTGAGCCTGTCAGTGTCTCAGTGTTTGTTGATGCTGTGGTGCCTATGTTCATATTGATTGCTCTGGCTGTTTGTTTTTTCTCTTTGTTTGCTTGTTTCAGTGTTCATGTGTGTTCTTTTTCGTGCTAACGTTGTGCGCCTGGCAATGTTTCAGTGTCTATTGATGTTGTTACAACTATGTTCATATTGGTTGCTTCACCTGATAGTTGTTATGCTTGTTTGTATCTCTCAGTGGCACTGTGTGTGCTAACCTTGTTTGCCTGTCAGTTTCTCTGTGTTTGTTGATGCTTTCGCGCTGGTGTTCATATTGATTGCGCTACCTGTTTGTTTCATGTGCCTGTCAGTGTCTCAGTGGTTGTTGATGCTGCTGAACCTGTGTTCATATTGATTGCGCTACCTGTTTGTTTCATGTGCCTGTCAGTGTCTCTGTGTTTTGTTGATGCTGTTGCACCTGTGTTCATATTGATTGCGCTACCTGTTTCTTTCATGTGCCTGTCAGTGTCTCAGTGTTTTGTTGATGCTGTTGCACCTGTGTTCATATTGATTGCGCTACCTGTTTGTTTCATGTGCCTGTCAGTGTCTCAGTGGTTTGTTGATGCTGTTGCACCTGTGTTCATATTGATTGCGCTACCTGTTTGTTTCATGTGCCTGTCAGTGTCTCAGTGGTTGTTGATGCTGCTGAACCTGTGTTCATATTGATTGCGCTACCTGTTTGTTTCATGTGCCGGTCAGTGTCTCAGTGGTTTGTTGATGCTGTTGCACCTGTGTTCATATTGATTGCGCTACCTGTTTGTTTCATGTGCCTGTCAGTGTCTCAGTGGTTGTTGATGCTGTTGCACCTGTGTTCATATTGATTGCGCTACCTGTTTGTTTAATGTGCCTGTCAGTGTCTCAGCGGGTTGTTGATGCTGTTGCACCTGTGTTCATATTGATTGCTCTACCTGTTTGTTTTTCTATTTGTTTGCAAATTTCAATGTTATTGCGTTTGCTAACGTTGTGCACCTGTCAGTGTTCGAATATCAATTGATGTTGTTGCACCTGTGTTCATATTGATATCTGTACCATGGTATTGCTTCAGTTGTTTGTATGTCTCCATTTTATTGTATATGCAAGCATTGTGAGCCTGTCAGTGTCTCAGTGTTTGTTGATGCTGTGGTGCCTATGTTCATATTGAGTGCTCTGGCTGTTTGTTTTTTCTCTTTGTTTGCTTGTTTCAGTGTTCATGTGTGTTCTTTTTCGTGCTAACGTTGTGCGCCTGGCAATGTTTCAGTGTCTATTGATGTTGTTACACCTATGTTCATATTGGTTGCTGCACCTGATAGTTGTTATGCTAGTTTGCATGTCTCAGTGGCACTGTGTGTGCTAACCTTGTTTGCCTGTCAGTTTCTCTGTGTTTGTTGATGTTTTCGCGCTGGTGTTCATATTGGTTGCTGTACCTGATAGATTACTGTTAGTTTGCACGTGGTATTGTGTGTGCTAATGTCACATGCAGGTAGGTGTCTCAGTGTTTGTTGATGTTGTTGCACCTGTGTTCATATTGATTGCTGTACCTTGTGGTATTTCTGTTTGCTTGCATGTCTCAGTGGTATTGTGAGTTCTAGCATTGTTCACCTGCCAGTGTTCCAGTGTCTATTGATGTTGTTGCACAGGAGTTAATATTGATTGCTGTATCTGGTAGTTGTTCTGTTTATTTGAGTGTCTCAGTATTATGGTGTTGCTAACAGTGTGCGCCTTTCAGTCTCTCAGTGTTTGTTGATGTAGTTGTGACTTGGTCATATTGATTGCTGTACCTGGTAGTTTTTTTGTTTGTTTACATGTCTCAGTGGTATTGTGTGTGCTGACGGTGTTCGCCTGTCAGTGTCTCAGTGTCTATTGAAGTTGTTGCACCTGTGTTCATATTGATTGCTGTACCTAGGAGTTTTTTGTTTGTTTGCATGTCTCAGTTGCATTGTGTGTGCTAACGTTCTCCGTCTGCCAGTGCTTCTGTGCTTGTTGATGTGACTGTGTGCTTTGCCACCAGCCTGTGTTAGTCTCACTCTCTACAGGGGGGCAGGTGGGTGTTGCGGGTCACACTCTCTGCTGGAGTGCAGGTGGGTGCTGTGGGTCACACTCTCTGCAGGGGGGCAGGTGGGTGTTGCGGGTCACACTCTCTGCAGGAGGGCAGGTGGGTGTTGCGGGTCACACTCTCGGCAGGAGGGCAGGTGGGTGCTGTGGGTCACACTCTGTGCAGGTGGGTGCTGCCGGTCACACTCTCTGCAGGAGGGCAGGTGGGTGCTGCTGGTCAAACTCTCAGCAGGGGGCAGGAGTGGGCTGCGGATTGCTCTCCCTGCGGGAGGGCAGGAGAGTGCAGTGGCTCACGCTTTCTGCAGGAGTGCAGGGGGGTGCTGCGGATCAAACACTCTGCAGGAGGGAAGGTGGATGCGGTGCGTCACTCTCTGCAGGAGGCCAGGTGGGTGCTGCGGGTCACACTCTCTGCAGGAGGGCAGGTGGGTGCTGTGGGTCACACTCTCTGCAGGGGGGCAGGTGGGTGTTGCTGGTCACACTCTCTGCTGGAGGGCAGGTGGGTGCTGTGGGTCACACTCTCTGCAGGGGGCAGGTGGGTGTTGCGGGTCACACTCTCTGCAGGAGGGCAGGTGGGTGCTGCGGGTCACACTCTCGGCAGGAGGCAGGTGGGTGCTGCCGGTCACACTCTCTGCAGGAGGGCAGGTGGGTGCTGCGGGTCACACTCTCTGCAGGAGGGCAGGTGGGTGCTGTGGGTCACACTCTCTGCAGGGGGGCAGGTGGGTGTTGCTGGTCACACTCTCTGCTGGAGGGCAGGTGGGTGCTGTGGGTCACACTCTCTGCAGGGGCCAGGTGGGTGTTGCGGGTCACACTCTCTGCAGGAGGGCAGGTGGGTGCTGCGGGTCACACTCTCGGCAGGAGCCAGGTGGGTGCTGCCGGTCACACTCTCTGCAGGAGGGCAGGTGGGTGCTGTGGGTCACACTCTCTGCAGGGGGGCAGGTGGGTGTTGCGGGTCACACTCTCTGCTGGAGGGCAGGTGGGTGCTGTGGGTCACACTCTCTGCAGGGGGGCAGGTGGGTGTTGCGGGTCACACTCTCTGCAGGAGGGCAGGTGGGTGTTGCGTGTCACACTCTCGGCAGGAGGGCAGGTGGGTGCTGTGGGTCACACTCTGTGCAGGTGGGTGCTGCCGGTCACACTCTCTGCAGGAGGGCAGGTGGGTGCTGCTGGTCAAACTCTCAGCAGGGGGCAGGAGTGGGCTGCGGATTGCTCTCCCTGCGGGAGGGCAGGAGAGTGCAGTGGCTCACGCTTTCTGCAGGAGTGCAGGGGGGTGCTGCGGATCAAACACTCTGCAGGAGGGAAGGTGGATGCGGTGCGTCACTCTCTGCAGGAGGCCAGGTGGGTGCTGCGGGTCACACTCTCTGCAGGAGGGCAGGTGGGTGCTGTGGGTCACACTCTCTGCAGGGGGGCAGGTGGGTGTTGCTGGTCACACTCTCTGCTGGAGGGCAGGTGGGTGCTGTGGGTCACACTCTCTGCAGGGGGCAGGTGGGTGTTGCGGGTCACACTCTCTGCAGGAGGGCAGGTGGGTGCTGCGGGTCACACTCTCGGCAGGAGGCAGGTGGGTGCTG
Source organism: Lissotriton vulgaris (assembly GCF_964263255.1). Classification (NCBI taxonomy): domain Eukaryota; kingdom Metazoa; phylum Chordata; class Amphibia; order Caudata; family Salamandridae; genus Lissotriton; species Lissotriton vulgaris. The sequence continues at coordinate 1,745,160,242 of NC_141695.1, forward strand.
CCGGTCACACTCTCTGCAGGAGGGCAGGTGGGTGCTGCGGGTCACACTCTCTGCAGGAGGGCAGGTGGGTGCTGTGGGTCACACTCTCTGCAGGGGGGCAGGTGGGTGTTGCTGGTCACACTCTCTGCTGGAGGGCAGGTGGGTGCTGTGGGTCACACTCTCTGCAGGGGGCAGGTGGGTGTTGCGGGTCACACTCTCTGCAGGAGGGCAGGTGGGTGCTGTGGGTCACACTCTCGGCAGGAGCCAGGTGGGTGCTGCCGGTCACACTCTCTGCAGGAGGGCAGGTGGGTGCTGTGGGTCACACTCTCTGCAGGGGGGCAGGTGGGTGCTGTGGGTCACACTCTCTGCAGGAGGGCAGGTGGGTGCTGTGGGTCACACTCTCTGCAGGGGGGCAGGTGGGTGTTGCGGGTCACACTCTCTGCTGGAGGGCAGGTGGGTGCTGTGGGTCACACTCTCTGCAGGGGGGCAGGTGGGTGCTGTGGGTCACACTCTCTGCAGGAGGGCAGGTGGGTGCTGCGGGTCACACTCTCGGCAGGAGGCAGGTGGGTGCTGCCGGTCACACTCTCTGCAGGAGGGCAGGTGGGTGCTGCGGGTCACACTCTCTGCAGGAGGGCAGGTGGGTGCGGTGGTCACACTCTCTGCAGGGGGGCAGGTGGGTGTTGCGGGTCACACTCTCTGCAGGAGGCCAGGTGGGTGCTGTGGGTCACACTCTCTGTAGGAGGGCAGGTGGGTGTTGCGGGTCACACTCTCGGCAGGAGGGCAGGTGGGTGCTGTGGTTCACACTCTCTGCAGGGGGGCAGGTGGGTGTTGCGGGTCACACTCTCTGCAGGAGGCCAGGTGGGTGCTGTGGGTCACACTCTCGGCAGGAGGGCAGGTGGGTGTTGTGGGTCACACTCTCGGCAGGAGGGCAGGTGGGTGCTGTGGTTCACACTCTGTGCAGGTGGGTGCTGCGGGTCACACTCTCTGCAGGAGGGCAGGTGGGTGCTGCGGGTCACACTCTCTGCAGGGGGGCAGGCGGGTGTTGCGGGTCACATTCTCTGCAGGAGGCCAGGTGGGTGCTGTGGGTCACACTCTCGGCAGGAGGGCAGGTGGGTGTTGCGGGTCACACTCTCGGCAGGAGGGCAGGTGGGTGCTGTGGTTCACACTCTGTGCAGGTGGGTGCTGCGGGTCACACTCTCTGCAGGAGGGCAGGTGGGTGCTGCGGGTCACACTCTCTGCAGGAGGGCAGGTTGGTGCGGTGGTCACACTCTCTGCAGGGGGGCAGGTGGGTGCTGTGGGTCACACTCTCTGCAGGAGGGCAGGTGGGTGCTGGGGGTCACACTCTCTTCAGGGCGGCAGGTGGGTGCTTCGGGTCGCTCTCCCTGCAGGGGGGCAGGTGGGTGCTGTGGGTCACACTCTCTTCAGGGGGCATGTGGGTGTTGCGGGTCACACTCTAGGCAGGAGGGCAGGTGGGTGCTGTGGGTCACACTCTCTGCAGGAGGGCACGTGGGTGCTGTGGGCCATACTGTGCAGGAGGGCAGGTGGGTGCTTCGGGTCGCTCTCTCTGCAGGAGGGCAGGTGGGTGCCTCGGCTCACTCTCTCTGCAGGGGGGCAGGTGGGTGCTGTGGGTCACACTCTGCAGGGGGGCAGGTGGGTGCTTCGGGTCGCTCTCTCTGCAGGAGGGCAGGTGGGTGCTGCTGCGGGGGCGCCTCCCCGCCCCTACAAGAGGCAGGTTGGGGTCCTCCACTGGGCTGCAGTTTATCACCGCCCCCCCCCAGCCCCATCCGGCTGCGCCGGGAGTCCGCCGCAGCCCTCTCTCCCCTCCGAGCCCGGGAGTGCGTCGGTTTCTGATCAATATCCGATTTAGGTGCTAATTCTCGGCTTTTCTATAGCTGTCACCGGGTGATGTATGAGGCTTCACCCGGGGGTCGCCTGGAAAAAATCAAACAAGAGACAACTTTTCAGTTAACAATAGACTAGATTGAATATTATTTGTGGGTCCAAATTTCACAGGTTGCAGGGGGTGGGGGAGGGGCAGAGGGGGGCCGCTGTCCGAGGAGAGCGCGCATCAGCTCATTTAACCAACTAAACGGGGACGGGTTGATTGGGGGGGCCGGAGGGGGGGGGGGGGCAGACAGCCTGAATCTGTTCGATGGAGGATGCGGTGACATCTGTATCGGGTGGAATATTAAGACATTGGACAGAAGACTCCTGTCAGGCAACTCACTGGAGGAAAGGGGGGGGGCTTCTACAAATTTGAAGGGGGGTCGCGGATGGATGCTTCTAGAACACGACGTAAAGAGGGCAGGGGGCAGAAGGAAGAAGGGAGTTGGGGGTCTCCAAGGACGGAGGCTACAAATGCAGAAGTTGAGGTCACGGGGTCAGGAGAGGGGGCTGCAGGCAGAGCAGCGGGGTACCCGGGGGATTCTCGGGGAGCACGTGCTGATAGTGGGGGAGTGAGGGGTACAGAAAGGAACGGTGGCGAGCAAGGGGGCTTAAAGCAGAAGGTCACGGATATGGTGAGTGGGTGACCAAAGAGAGACTTATAGACACAAGAGGCAGACGAGTGGGTGCAAGGCTCCAAAGAAATCCCCAGGCACACTGGGATGAGGTGAATACCTCCCGCCCCCCCCCCAACGAGACCCCCGAAAATTGCAGAATGAGATGGTGAACTCACAGGGACCACTGAGCCACAAGGAGAAGGCCTGAGACCCCAGTGTGGCATGTGGAGCATAAACAGAATGGCAGTGCCCGCCCCCCCCCCAAACAAAGCGATGAATGGTGAACTGGCAGCAGAGACCCATAATCAACCCCAAGGCTCAAATTGACTGGGAGAACAAACAGAAGGCCTGAAACCCCATTGAGACCGGTCAGGCATGGCATCGAGGCTGGCACTCCCAATGAGACGGGTCAGGGATGGCACCAAAGGGTGGCATTAACACTGAGATGGGTCAGGCATGGCACCAGAGCCTGGCACTCCCAATGAGACAGGTCAGGCATGGCATCAGAGGCTGGCACTCCCAATGAGACAGGTCAGCATGGCATCAGAGGCTGGCACTCCCAGTGAGACAGGTCAGGCATGGCATCAAAGGCTGGCACGCCCAATGAGACAGGTCAGGCAGGGCATCAAAGGCTGGCACTCCCAATGAGACAGGTCAGGCAGGGCATCAAAGGCTGGCACTCCCAATGAGACAGGTCAGGCATGGCTCCAAAGGCTGGCACTACCAATAAGACAGGTCAGGAATGACATCAGAGGCTGGCACTACCAATGAGACAGGTCAGGAATGACATCAGAGGCTGGCACTCCCAATAAGACAGGTCAGGCATGGCTCCAAAGGCTGGCACTACCAATGAGACAGGTCAGGCATGGCTCCAAAGGCTGGCACTCCCAATGAGACAGGTCAGGAATGACATCAGAGGCTGGCACTCCCAATAAGACAGGTCAGGCATGGCTCCAAAGGCTGGCACTACCAATGAGACAGGTCAGGCATGGCTCCAAAGGCTGGCACTCCCAATGAGACAGGTCAGGCATGGCTCCAAAGGCTGACACTCCCAATGAGACAGGTCAGGCATGGCTCCAAAGGCTGGCACTACCAATGAGACAGGTCAGGCATGGCTCCAAAGGCTGGCACTACCAATGAGACAGGTCAGGAATGACATCAGAGGCTGGCACTCCCAATAAGACAGGTCAGGCATGGCTCCAAAGGCTGGCACTACCAATGAGACAGGTCAGGCATGGCTCCAAAGGCTGGCACTACCAATGAGACAGGTCAGGCATGGCTCCAAAGGCTGGCACTACCAATGAGACAGGTCAGGAATGACATCAGAGGCTGGCACTCCCAATAAGACAGGTCAGGCATGGCTCCAAAGGCTGGCACTACCAATGAGACAGGTCAGGCATGGCTCCAAAGGCTGGCACTCCCAATGAGACAGGTCAGGAATGACATCAGAGGCTGGCACTCCCAATAAGACAGGTCAGGCATGGCTCCAAAGGCTGGCACTACCAATGAGACAGGTCAGGCATGGCTCCAAAGGCTGGCACTACCAATGAGACAGGTCAGGAATGACATCAGAGGCTGGCACTCCCAATAAGACAGGTCAGGCATGGCTCCAAAGGTTGGCACTACCAATGAGACAGGTCAGGCATGGCTCCAAAGGCTGGCACTCCCAATGAGACAGGTCAGGAATGACATCAAAGGCTGGCACTCCCAATGAGACAGGTCAGGCATGGCACCAAAGGCTGGCACTCCCAATGAGACAGGTCAGGAATGACATCAGAGGCTGGCACTCCCAATAAGACAGGTCAGGCATGGCACCAAAGGCTGGCACTACCAATGAGACAGGTCAGGAATGACATCAGAGGCTGGCACTACCAATGAGACAGGTCAGGAATGACATCAGAGGCTGGCACTCCCAATAAGACAGGTCAGGCATGGCTCCAAAGGCTGGCACTACCAATGAGACAGGTCAGGCATGGCTCCAAAGGCTGGCACTCCCAATGAGACAGGTCAGGAATGACATCAAAGGCTGGCACTCCCAATGAGACAGGTCAGGCATGGCACCAAAGGCTGGCACTCCCAATGAGACAGGTCAGGAATGACATCAGAGGCTGGCACTCCCAATAAGACAGGTCAGGCATGGCTCCAAAGGCTGGCGCTCCCAATAAGACAGGTCAGGCATGGCTCCAAAGGCTGGCACTACCAATGAGACAGGTCAGGAATGACATCAGAGGCTGGCACTCCCAATAAGACAGGTCAGGCATGGCTCCAAAGGCTGGCGCTCCCAATAAGACAGGTCAGGCATGGCACCAAAGGCTGGCACTACCAATGAGACAGGTCAGGAATGACATCAGAGGCTGGCACTACCAATGAGACAGGTCAGGAAAGACATCAGAGGCTGGCACTCCCAATAAGACAGGTCAGGCATGGCTCCAAAGGCTGGCACTCCCAATGAGACAGGTCAGGAATGACATCAAAGGCTGGCACTCCCAATGAGACAGGTCAGGAATGCCACAAGATGCATACTCTACCAAAGAGACACTGGACGACAAAAAGAAGGTCTGAGACCCATTGAGACTCACCAGGCATGCCATCAGAGGCTGGCATTCACTAAAAGATAGGTCAGGGACACAATCAGACACTTATCCTGTCAAACAGACACCAGAGGACAAAGAGAAGGTCTGAGACCCATTGAGACGCATCAGGCACGCCACCAGAGGCTGGCACTCCATATGGGACAGGTCAGGCGTGGCATCAGAGGATGGCACTCACGTTGAGACGGGTCAGGCATGGCATTAGAGGCTGCACTCCCAATGAGACAGGTCAGGCATGGCTCCAAAGGCTGACACTACTAATGAGACAGGTCAGGTATCACATCAGAGGCTGGCACTACCAATGAGACAGGTCAAGCATGGCATCAGAGGCTGGCACTCCCAATGAGACAGGTCAGGCATGGCATCAGAGGTGGGCACTCCCTTTGAGACAGGTCAGGTGCACCACCAGAGACTGGCACTCCCAGTGAGACAGGTCAGGCATGCCACCAGACTCATACCCTACCAAAAGACACCTGGTGTAGAAAGAGAAACTCTAACATTCCATGAGATGTTTCAGGCATCTTAGGTTGGCACTCCAAATGAGACAGATCAGGCATGCTATCAGATACTTCCTGTACCAAATAGACATCGGAAGACAAAGAGAACATCTGAGACCCCTGTGAGAGGTGTGAGGCATCACATCAGAGGCTGGCACTCCCTAAGAGGTAGGTCAGGCACACAATCAGACACGTATCCTATCAAACAGACACCAGAGGACAAAGAGAAGGTCTGAGACCCATTGAGACGCACCAGGCATGACATCAGAGGCTGACACTCCCAATGAGACAGGTCAGGCATGGCTCCAAAGGCTGGCACTCCCAATGAGACAGGTCAGGAATGACATCAAAGGCTGGCACTCCCAATGAGACAGGTCAGGCATGGCACCAAAGGCTGGCACTCCCAATGAGACAGGTCAGGAATGACATCAGAGGCTGGCACTCCCAATAAGACAGGTCAGGCATGGCTCCAAAGGCTGGCGCTCCCAATAAGACAGGTCAGGCATGGCATCAGAGGCTGGCACTACCAATGAGACAGGTCAGGCATGGCACCAAAGGCTGGCACTACCAATGAGACAGGTCAGGAATGACATCAGAGGCTGGCACTACCAATGAGACAGGTCAGGAATGACATCAGAGGCTGGCACTCCCAATGAGACAGGTCAGGAATGACATCAAAGGCTGGCACTCCCAATGAGACAGGTCAGGAATGCCACAAGATGCATACTCTACCAAAGAGACACTGGACGACAAAAAGAAGGTCTGAGACCCATTGAGACTCACCAGGCATGCCACCAGAGGCTGGCACTTCATATAGGACAGGACAGGTAAGGCATGCCATCAGAGGCTGGCATTCACTAAAAGATAGGTCAGGGACACAATCAGACACTTATCCTGTCAAACAGACACCAGAGGACAAAGAGAAGGTCTGAGACCCATTGAGACGCATCAGGCACGCCACCAGAGGCTGGCACTCCATATGGGACAGGTCAGGCGTGGCATCAGAGGATGGCACTCACGTTGAGACGGGTCAGGCATGGCATTAGAGGCTGCACTCCCAATGAGACAGGTCAGGCATGGCTCCAAAGGCTGACACTACTAATGAGACAGGTCAGGTATCACATCAGAGGCTGGCACTACCAACGAGACAGGTCAGGCATGGCATCAGAGGCTGGCACTCCCAATGAGACAGGTCAGGCATGGCATCAGAGGCTGGCACTCCCAATGAGACAGGTCAGGCATGGCATCAGAGGATGGCACTCACATTGAGACAGGTCAGGCATGACATCAGAGGCTGACACTCCCAATGAGACAGGTCAGGCATGGCATCAGAGGATGGCACTCGCGTTGAGATGTGTCAGGCATGGCATCAGAGGATGGCACTCACATTGAGACAGGTCAGGCATGGCTCCAAAGGCTGACACTACTAATGAGACAGGTCAGGCATGGCTCCAAAGGCTGACACTACTAATGAGACAGGTCAGGCATGGCATCAGAGGATGGCACTCACGTTGAGACGGGTCAGGCATGGCATCAGAGGATGGCACTCACGTTGAGACGGGTCAGGCATGGCATCAGAGGATGGCACTCACATTGAGACAGGGCCAGGCATGGCATCAGAGGATGGCACTCACATTGAGACAGGGCCAGGCATGGCATCAGAGGATGGCACTCACATTGAGACAGGGCCAGGCATGGCATCAGAGGATGGCACTCACATTGAGACAGGGCCAGGCATGGCATCAGAGGATGGCACTCGCGTTGAGACAGGGCCAGGCATGGCATCAGAGGATGGCACTCACGTTGAGACAGGGCCAGGCATGGCATCAGAGGATGGCACTCCCTTTGAGACAGGTCAGGCATGGCTCCAAAGGCTGACACTACTAATGAGACAGGTCAGGCATGGCATCAGAGGATGGCACTCACATTGAGACAGGGCCAGGCATGGCATCAGAGGATGGCACTCACATTGAGACAGGGCCAGGCATGGCATCAGAGGATGGCACTCGCGTTGAGACAGGGCCAGGCATGGCATCAGAGGATGGCACTCGCGTTGAGATGTGTCAGGCATGCCATCAGAGGGAAGTATTCCCTTTTGGCCAGGACAGGCACGCCAACAGAGGCTGGCAATCCCAATGAGACGCATCAGGCATGGCATCAGAGGCTGGCACTCCAAATGAGACAGAACAGGCATGCTATCAGATACTTACTGTACCAAAGAGACATCGGAAGACAACGAGAACATCTGAGACCCCTTTGAGAGGTGTGAGGCACCCCATCAGAGGCTGGCCCTCCATATGGGACAGGTCAGGCACACAATCAGAGGCTGGCACTCGCGTTGAGATGTGTCAGGCATGCCATCAGAGGATGGCACTCGCGTTGAGATGTGTCAGGTATGCCATCAGAGGGAAGTATTCCCTATTGGCCAGGACAGGCACGCCAACAGAGGCTGGCAACCCCAGTGAGACGTATCAGGCATGGCATCAGAGGCTGACACTCCACATGGGACAGGTCAGGCACACCATCAGACACTTATCCTACCAAACAGACACTATTAGACACCTACCCTACTGAACAGACACCGGAGAACAAAAAGAAAGAATACCCAGGAAAAGTCTTTCAGATCACAATCAGACTCATCATCTGAAAGCAACTCTCAGGGTGACGCCTAAGAAGAGAAATGGGGGCTCTGACCCCCAAACAGAAAAAAACGGTGGGAAGAGAACTGAAGCCGAGTGCTTCACTATCCTGACGGACAACAAAAGGCTCGAAGGAGAGAGAGCTTAAAGGAATCTATACAGCCCGGGGTGAAAGATCTGAGGAAGCCAAAGGCATTCTGCCCATCAATAGCATTAAAAGGTGGAAACCGCGTCAATGTTTCCTGAGCGAGATGAAGAGAGCATTGGACGCACCTTCTCAGGTAGACTTAGTCTCCGGTCTGGGAAACTGCATCGCCAGAGCCCACGTACTGCGTCTGCAAGTCAACAGTCTGGGAAACTGCATCGCCAGAGCCCACGTACTGCGTCTGCAGGTCAACAGTCTGGGAAACTGCATCGCCTGACGCCACGTCCTACGTCTGCAGGTCAACAGTCTGGGAAACTGCATCGCCTGACCCCACGTACTGCGTCTGCAGGTCAACAGTACGGGAAACTGCATCGCCAGAGCCCACGTACTGCGTCTGCAGGTCAACAGTCTGGGAAACTGCATCGCCAGAGCCCACGTACTGCGTCTGCAGGTCAACAGTACGGGAAACTGCATCGCCAGAGCCCACGTACTGCGTCTGCAGGTCAACAGTCTGGGAAACTGCATCGCCTGACCCCACGTACTGCGTCTGCAGGTCAACAGTCTGGGAAACTGCATCGCCAGAGCCCACGTACTGCGTCTGCAGGTCAACAGTACGGGAAACTGCATCGCCTGACCCCACGTACTGCGTCTGCAGGTCAACAGTCTGGGAAGCTGCATCGCCAGAGCCCACGTACTGCGTCTGCAGGTCAACAGTCTGGGAAACTGCATCGCCAGAGCCCACGTACTGCGTCTGCAGGTCAACAGTACGGGAATCTGCATCGCCTGACCCCACGTCCTACGTCTGCAGGTCAACAGTCCGGGAATCTGCATCGCCTGACCCCAGGTACTGCGTCTGCAGGTCAACAGTCTGGGAAACTGCATCGCCTGACCCCACGTACTGCGTCTGCAGGTCAACAGTCCGGGAATCTGCATCGCCTGACCCCACGTACTGCGTCTGCAGGTCAACAGTACGGGAATCTGCATCGCCAGAGCCCACGTACTGCGTCTGCAGGTCAACAGTCTGGGAAACTGCATCGCCAGAGCCCACGTACTGCGTCTGCAGGTCAACAGTACGGGAATCTGCATCGCCAGAGTCCACGTACTGCGTCTGCAGGTCAACAGTCTGGGAAACTGCATCGCCTGACCCCACGTACTGCGTCTGCAGGTCAACAGTCTGGGAAACTGCATCGCCTGACCCCACGTACTGCGTCTGCAGGTCAACAGTCTGGGAAACTGCATCGCCTGACCCCACGTCCTACGTCTGCAGGTCAACAGTCCGGGAATCTGCATCACCTGACCCCACGTACTGCGTCTGCAGGTCAACAGTCTGGGAAACTGCATAGAGTGACCCCACGTCCTGCGTCTGCAGGTCAACAGTTTGGGAAACTGCATTGCCCGAGCCAACGTCCTGCGTTTGCAGGTCAACAGTCCGGGAATCTGCATTGCCTGACCCAACGTCCTGCGTCTGCAGGTCAACAGTCTGGGAAACTGCCTCGCCTGACCTAACGTCCTGCGTCTGCAGGTCAACAGTCTGGGAAACTGCCTCGCCTGACCTAACGTCCTGCGTCTGCAGGTCAACAGTCTGGAAACTGCATCGCCTGACCCCACGTCCTGCGTCTGCAGTTCAACAGTGTGGGAAATTGTATCGCCTGACCCAACGTCCTGCGTCTGCAGGTGAACACTCTGGGAACCTGCAACGCCTGAGCCAACGTCCTGCGTCTGCAGGTCAACAGTCTGGGAAACTGTGTAGAAAGACCTCACATTCTGTGTCTGCAGGTCAACAGTCTGGGTAACTGCACCACCTGACCCCACGTCCTGGGTCTGCAGGTCAACAGTCTGGGAAACTATATTGCCTGACACCACGTACTGCGTCTGCAGGTCAACAGTCTGGGGAACTGCATCGCCTGACCCCACGTCCAACGTCTGCAGGTCAACAGTCCGGGAATCTGCAACGCCTGAGCCAACGTCCTGCTTCTGCAGGTCAACAGTGCGGGAAACTGCATCATCTGACCCCACGTACTGCGTCTGCATGTCAACAGTCTGGGAAACTGAATCACTGGAGCCCATGTCCTGCGTCGCAGGTCAACTGTCTGGGAAACTGCATAGAAAGACCTCACATTCTGTGTCTGCAGGTCAACAGTCTGGGAAACTATATTGCCTGACACCACGTACTGCGTCTGCAGGTCAATAGTCTGGGAAACTGCATTGCCTGAGCCCACATCCTCCGCGTGCAGGTCAACAGTCTGGGAAACTGCATCACCTGACCCAATGTCCTGCGTCTACAGGTCAACAATCTGGGAAACTGCATCGCCTGACCCCTAGTCCTGCGTCTGCAGGTCAACAGTCCGGGAAACTGCATCGCCTGACCCAACGTCCTGCGTCTGAAGGTGAACACTCTGGGAACCTGCAACGCCTGAGCCAACGTCCTGCGTCTGCAGGTCAACAGTCTGGGAAACTGCATCGCCTGACACCACGTCCTGGGTCTGCAGGTCAATAGTCCGGGAATCTGCATCGCCTGACCCCACGTCCTGCGTCTGCAGGTCAACAGTCTGGGAAACTGCATCGCCTGACCCCACGTACTGCGTCTGCAGGTCAACAGTCCAGGAATCTGCATCGCCTGACCCCACGTACTGCGTCTGCAGGTCAACAGTCTGGGAAACTGCATCGCCTGACCCCACGTACTGCGTCTGCAGGTCAACAGTCCGGGAATCTGCATCGCCTGACCCCACGTACTGCGTCTGCAGGTCAACAGTACGGGAATCTGCATCGCCAGAGCCCACGTACTGCGTCTGCAGGTCAACAGTCTGGGAAACTGCATCGCCAGAGCCCACGTACTGCGTCTGCAGGTCAACAGTACGGGAATCTGCATCGCCAGAGCCCACGTACTGCGTCTGCAGGTCAACAGTCTGGGAAACTGCATCGCCTGACCCCACGTACTGCGTCTGCAGGTCAACAGTCTGGGAAACTGCATCGCCTGACCCCACGTACTGCGTCTGCAGGTCAACAGTCTGGGAAACTGCATCGCCTGACCCCACGTACTGCTTCTGCAGGTCAACAGTCTGGGAAACTGCATCGCCTGAGGCCACTTTCTGCGTCTGCAGGTCAAAAGTCTGGGAAACTGCATCACCTGACCCAATGTCCTGCGTCTACAGGTCAACAATCTGGGAAACTGCATCGCCTGACCCCTAGTCCTGCGTCTGCAGTTCAACAGTCTGGGAAACTGCATCGCCTGACCCCTAGTCCTGCGTCTGCAGTTCAACAATCTGGGAAACTGCATCGCCTGACCCCTAGTCCTGCGTCTGCAGTTCAACAGTCTGGGAACCTGCAACGCCTGAGCCAACGTCCTGGGTCTGCAGGTCAATAGTCTGGGAAACTGCATCGCCTGACCCCACATCCTGCATGTGCATGTCAACAGTCTTGGAAAATGCATAGCCTGAGCCACCGCCCTGCATCTACAGGTCAACAGTCTGTGAAACTGCATCGCCTGACCCCACGTCCTGTGTGTGCAGGTCAATAGTCTGGAAAACTGCATCGCCTGAGCTCATGTCCTGCTTCTGCAGTCAGCAGCTTGGGAAACTGCATAGAGTGACCCCACATCCTGCGTCTGCAGTCAACAGTCTGGGAAACTGCATCACCTGACCACACGTCCTGAGTCTTCAGGTCAACAGTCTGGGAAACGGTATTAACTGACCCCATGTCCTGCATTTGCAGGTAGGCAGCTTGGGAAACTGCATTGCCTGCCCTCACGTCCTGCATCTGCAAGTCAACAGTTTGGGATACTGTATCACTTGTCCACACGTCCTAGGTCTGCCGGTTAGCAGTCTGGGAAACTGCATTGCCTGACTGCGCGTCCAGCATCTGCAGGTCAGTAGGGAAATTGCACCACCTGACCCCACCTCCTGCGTCTGCAGGTCAACAGTCTGGGGAACTGCATAGAGTGATCCCACGTTCTGTCTCTGCAGGTCAACAGTCTGGGAAACTGCATAGCCTGACCCCACGTCCTGCGTCTGCTGGTCAACAGTCCGGGAAACTGCATCGCCTGAGCCCAAGTCCTGCGTCTGCAGGTTAACAGTCAGGGAAAGTGCACCACCTGACCCCACGTCCTGTGTATGCAGGTCAACAGTCTGAGAAACTGCATAGAGTGATCCCACGTTCTGTCTCTGCAGGTCAACAGTCTGGGAAACTGCATCGCCTTACCCCACACCCTGCACCTGTAGAAGACTGAGGAAGTGACTGATTGACCTTCAACCATGTATTGCGGTCACCTGGCTTAGAGTCCATCTTGGGATGCAAATGTGCTTCTCTTGCAACCGAACCACATGTGCCCTAATTTACTGTAGCTTAACACTGGGGGTTCTCAAATGGCTAGGCATCAGAGCAGGATGCAAAGCAGCTCCAACAGCAGTGGGGACCAACTTTCTTGTGTAAAAGCCCCTATGCACTGGAAATTGGTGCCAAAGACAGCATGCTTAGCAGGACCAAGCTCATGCTAATATTTGCAAAGGGAGCATAACTGGGAGGGGCCCTGCAAACAGCAGTAGGATTTCACAGAAAGCTAATCAGTTGCAACAGCATGCTCTGTCTTTGCGTGAAATGTAAATGCCAAGTGTTAGACCTTCCCCGTCTTGAACAATGCAAGAGTGAGGAGCAGGCTCTTATGTGTCGCAATGGGTCATTCCATGGTTTAAGAGCAAAGTCAGAAAAGGCTCTTGTTTTCCGTATGCGTGGGACGGGCACAAGTAGTCCGGATGAGCGGAGGTCTCTGGGAGGATTATGAAAGCAGATGAAAGCAGATGCAATTGTTGTTACTGGACCAGTGTTCTGCAGTGCCTTGAAGCTGTGGGTGTGGAGTTAGAATTGTGCTCATTTGTGTAGAGAGAGTCAGTGGGGCTCCTTGAGGTGTGATGTGAGTGCTGCGTGGGAGTTTGAGAGTAATTCTGCCCACTGAGTTCTGGGTGGTCTGCAGTCTGGTGGTTTTGTTGTTGATCCCAGTATAGAGGGTGCCCCCATAGTACAGCTTGCTTGTGACAAGGACATGTGTGTTTGTTTTCCTGGGTGCTGATTGGGAAAATCTTCCTCAGCATCTTCAGGGTTTGGAAGCATGCGACGGGGATGGAGTTGACTTGGACTGTTTTGTTGAGTTTGCTGTTGATGACGACCCCGAAGTTCTTGTCGAGGGTGGTGGAGTTGGTTGTTAGTCCTAGCTCTGTTGGCCACCAAATGGGTCCCCACAGTGAAGTGCTCTTCCTGAAGACCATGATGTTTATTTTGTCTGTGCTCAGCGTCACACAGCTGGTCTTCACCCAGTGGGATAATTCAGTAGAAGTGGGTGGAATTTTTTATTTTGCAGGCGGAATTGGAAAAATTTGGCAATTCAGTGTTACTCTTGTAACCTATTAGTAATTCTGTCTTACAAGAGTAACATGGAATTACTAATAAATTCCACCACCCCTCCAGTGGAATTAACCTGCAGTGTTTGGTTTTAAACAGGACTGGAAGAGGGAGCTGTCACTCTATGTTTAGAAACCACTGCAGATTAAACTACACAATCCAATGGATATGTTATAGAGGGTTGTCATAGGTTGCTGCTCAGCCATGAGGCCCTACAACCGCCTCCTTCCTGGTGACTGTTCTCCCTCCAGTTGTGTTTCAGCTGTTACAGTTCTCAGTCCACTGTGGCCTTAGTCAGGCTCAGACCTAGGGTTCAAATGGCTCAAGTGTTATCCACAGTTTCGGAGCAACAGAGTTCAAAGTCTTTTTGAATTATTTTAGCCAACAGCCTCCGCATGCCTCAGTGTTTCATCCACAGGTGAATGCGAAGCCCACACTTTACCTGTGGGTCATTCCTGTCAGTCGGGCTGAGTGGAAGAGACAGATCGTGCTGCCCTTGTGGCAATTAATTTTCTTGCGCAGGGACTGCAGCAGCGTCGCTCAGGATAAGGGTTGTTGGATGGACTCAGTTATGTTGTTATATTATGTTAGGCGATTTGTAGAGCGCATGGATGTCCCAGCAAAAGGACGTCCCAGCGCTAAGGTACAGAGGGAGGGTGGCATACGAGGCACCTGCTACTGGAACAACCATGTCTTAACTCCCTTTCTAAAGGCCAGGTGTTTGGGGATAATCCTGATAGAGAGAGGCAGCGAGTTCCATAGGGTAGCTGCTAGTACCTTAAAAGAACGACCCCCCCCCGTTCTCGCCCTGCGCAAATGTGGCACCAGCAGCAGGTGGGAATGTAAGGTAGACATCGATTACTGAGAATCTTAGGACCGACGTCTGCCAATATATTTATCTGTGACACAGAGTGCTTTGAACCGGATCCTCTGCTCAAAAAGTAGCCAATGGAGATGGCGGAGCGCACTAGAGGCGGAACAGTGCTTCGGTATAGCGAGTAGAGGACGGGCTGCAGCATTCATGGTGCTCTGGAGCATATTAGTCACCGATTTATTAGCGCCAAGCAAGAGGCTATTGCAATAGTCCGGCCTGTCCAGAATAGTGGCTTGAACTACCAACTGGTGGGTGTGGGTTTCGAACAATCCCAAGATAGGCCACACAGAATGCCGAAACAGGTTCCTGCCATAGTGTTGGCTTGCTCCTCAAAAGATAGAGCACTGTCCATCCTAATGCCGAGGTTCTTTACAGTAGTTATTGGCACAGGAGGGGGACCCAGCTTACCTGTTCCCCATAAATGGGAGTCCCTGCCCAACATGAGGATCTCCGTGTTAAACGTATTAAGCTGGAGACAATTAGCCTCCATCAAGCCTGCTACAGTGGATAGGTCCTCCTGGAAATTGCCCGCCTCCTTGCTGGGGTCTTTAGTGCAAGAAAAGACTAGCTGCATATCACCTGCATAAGATACCAAAGCTATGTTACAGGCTTTGGCCAGAAGGGCCAGTGGTCGCACATAAACAAGGTCGGGCTGAATTCTGACCCCTGAGGGACCCTGCAGCACAGAGGGTGACTCTGGGAGTGGAAGGGAGGAGAGATAACCTGAAAAGACCTATTCCGCATGAAGGACACAAACCAATCAAGTGCGTTACCCTTGGTACCGATCTCCTGCAACCGACGGATCAGGATTTTGTGTGAGACTGTATTAAAGGCGGCACTGCGGTCCAGCAGGATAACTACCGTCATATTGCCTTCATCCATGGACGATCTTAGATGTTCGGTAACAGCTAATAGGGCTGACTCTGTGCTATGCCTGTTGTGGAAGCCATTATGAGATGGATCCAGTTAGGAGTTGGACTCCAGGTACTGCGTTAGAAGGCCATTCACAAAGGATTCAGTGACTTTTGCCAGAAATGGTAGCAGAGAGATCAGGCGCTAGTTCTCCGGTCTGGAAGCGTCGAGAGATAGCTTCTTCAATAGGGGAATAACCTTGGCGTGTTTCCAGGCTAGAGGGATCTCAGCATTGGAGAGGCAGAGGTTGATAAGATACAAACTTCTGGGAAACAGGCAATCTTGCGGTTTGACGAATGTTTCAGGTTTAAGAGGGTGTCAGGGGACCCAGATTTTATCTTGCCGATCAGCACCTTAAGGCCATCTATAGTGATCGGGGCAGAGTGGACAAGTAGTGAGCCCCGTTCCCTGTGGGGTCTCCCCTCGGCGCATCCGCAGCTTCACATGCCACGTGAAAGCTATCATAGATGCCTGACACTTTATCGATGAAGTATGTGGCCGGCCCCTCACATTGATCATTAGAGGTGACAGAGCTTTCATTGGGCGTCGGTGGTTTCACCATATCCTTTAATAGAGGGATTATTGCTAGTGGTAATCTTGTTGGCAAAAAAGGCAGCTCGGGTTTTCCGGATCAGTTTATGGTAGGTTTTCCTCGCAGCCTTATATTCAGATTTAGCTGTAGGGCAGTGGGGCGTCTCCAGCAGCACTCCAGAGTTTTGCACTGTTTTCTAGCAATTACAAGTGACTTATCAAACCACTCATGGGACGAGACTTTCTTGGGATGGATCCATTTGGCTGGGGTGCACTTATCGAGTGCCTGGTTGATCCATTTACCGAAGCTATCGCTGGCGCCCTCAATGTCTGAGGCAGGTGTAGGTTGAGTGGAGACAAGAGTGTCTCAGAAGGTGGAGTGATCTAATTTCTGCCAGTGCGTTTATAGATGGCATTGCGACGTCCCTGAGATTTGGGGCCTGTTAGGTACAGTGGGAAACATATTAAGTAGTGGTCGGTCTATGTCATAGGTGATGATACTGGGGCCTCCGAAAGCAAGATGTTACAGAGAACTGCATCAAGCAGGCGCCCTGCCTCATGCATAGACCCCGAGACCAGTAAGTTTAATTGACAGGCTGACAGGCCATTAAAAAAAGTGGATCTTTCGGGGTCACTGTCAGATTCCAAATGTAAATTCAGATCACCTAAAATAGTAAAATTGGCTGATTGCAATGCAAGGCTAGGCTACTAACCGTGTTCACAAGACTTTCTTGGGATGGATCCTTTTGGCTAGGATGACCTTATCGAGTACCTGATTGATCCATTTTACCGAAGGCATCGCTGGCGCCCTCAGTGTCTGAGGCAGGTGTAGGTTGAGTGGAGACAAGAGTGTCTCAGACGGTGGAGTGATCTAATTTCTGCCAGTGGCGTTTATAGATGGCATTGCGACGTCCCTGAGATTTGGGGCCCATTAGGTACAGTGGGAAACATATTAAGTAGTGGTCGGTCCATGTCATAGGTGACGATACTGGGGCCTTCGAAAGCAGGATGTTACAGAGTTGCCCTGCCTCATGCGTAGACCCCGAGACCAGTAAGTTTAATTGACAGGCTGACAGGCCATTAAAAAAAGTGGATCTTTCGGGGTCACTGTCAGATTCCAAATGTAAATTCAGATCACCTAAAATAGTAAAATTGGCTGATTGCAATGCAAGGCTAGGCTACTAACCGTGTTCACAAGACTTTCTTTAAAAAGCTATCATAGATGCCTGCCACTTTACTTAGGAGTTTTAGGAGTTTTTACTTCTAGTTTCTTGTTTCTCAGTTGTCTGACAATGTGGCCTATATAGTGGCATAGCCCATTTTGCGGAGTCTGGCTTGAGAACTTTCGGGGCAGCACGTTGGTCGGGTGCTCCCTGATGGAGCACGCGACGTAGCCCTGGGATGCTGGGTCTGACAGATTTGTGCCTGCCCGGTCACTCGCAACATAGCTCCACAGCTTCGGGTAATGGGGGGTAGCTGATACCGGGGTTGGGTGGTTGCTGGAGCCCAATGGTACGTTATCGTTCATTTGGACGGCTGCATGGTGCCCGAAAGGCACATTTTCAACCCTCTCACCCTTCCCTTTCGATTTAAGACGCGGCCGGCCCTTTTGGGTTGTAGGCGGCTTGCTGTGTTAAATAACTGAAGTATTATTGTTTTCACTGAACCGAATGTACAGTATCACACTTCCAAGCCGGACTATTGGGTTGTAGGCGATTTTTGTTTTTGATGTTTGTTCCTGAAACAGCTAATAAAACAGATTTAATACTAAAAAAGTTTGGACGACCCCGACCAGAGAGCGTGAAAGTGTTAGTTAGGGCTACCTTCAACGTGGCACTTTCACCATCCTGAATGGAGGCGTGTTCCAAGCTGCACATATAGCAGTCTTTATATAATACTGCAATGCCGCCGCCACGCATCGCAGTCAGGCAGAACTGAGCAACCTTAAAAGTCACGAGCAGTCGCAACTGCAGGCAGGTTCTCAGCAGTGGCTGTTGCACCCCACGTATTTCACGCATGTTCCATAGAGACATGTGAATCAATTGTCTAACACACAGGTTGGTTCACTTTGAATGTGGTTTCCAGGCTGCTCCCCTGACACAGCCTTTGTCCAGGGTGATGGCTCGCGCAGCAGGTGGCAAAGGGGCTCACCTTAAGTAAGAGCACCCAACACATGGGCACATTGAAATGTGGGTTCTCTGCCCCTCTCTGTCACCAGCAGTAATCGACGACAGATTATAGGGCAGGCCCTGCCTAGAAACATTCTAACCTTGAATAACAGAAACTGCAGGACCACCCCTCACCCCTACAATCTCGCACTGCTCAGAAAGAACTCATCAGCAGCCTTTCGCTAACAAGGCCCTCAATGAATTTCTAAAGGCAGTCCTGATTTAATGTCATGTCTGGCTTTTTGGATTTACGATAGGAGTTTTGTCTGAAAGCGCGTTGTTGTAGGATTGTTTACAAAGTCCCCTGCTAAAGGGGGCTTCACCTAACCATACGCTATATAGGTGCTGAGTTTAATGTGTGTTCAGTGGTGTTTCTGAAGTCAATTTTGGGATATTGTGCATAAGGAATGTAGTTCCAGATGTGCTTTGTGAGCATGGTGTGGTGACGGTAATAGTATACACACTATACAGCACAGTGCCAGGTACTTTATTATATTTATACAAGGTAATGCATACATTAATGCCTTCATACTGACCATAGCAGACACTCTCATACTTACCAAACAGGTACGATGCTCGGAGCCATACACAGAAACCAACATTTTATCTGCAAAAACAAATTCCCAGAAGTGAAAATAATGCCCACATACACACGTGCCAATTTTGAATCTACATGAGAATTTTTCAGAATGTGTTATAATTGTATAAGGTTTTCTGGCAATAAAACAGTGAGAGTGAGCAAAGCATCCCTTTCTCTGTGTTGAAATGCAGAGACCCAACTTTAGGGTCCTCAAAGCCATTGAGTTTGGCATTTACATGGTCTGATATTTTAATTTAAACATTTTTTTTTTACTAAGTTTTATATAGCGCGGACTTGACCCGAAGGTATCGAGTATCAGAGCGCTTCACCAAGCACCAGTTGCGTTACATGTGGACACATTCATTTTTGTTAGGCACGGGGAGACAAAGGGCCAGATGTAGGTAAATGAGAAATGCTGATTTCTTAATAGCGAATTTTACTGATTCGCTATTAAGAAATCGATATTTCCTATGTAGGTAAAGTTATGGTAAAAAATACTGAATCCTTAATATTCGTTATTACCGAATCGGTAATTGAGATTCGATAATAAGGAATACCTACCCATTCATTTCTATGGGCTTGGAAACCCATAGGAATGAATGTGAAGCCATTCTGTATTAGTGATTCGGTATTACCAAATCAGTAATACCGGGAGGTATTTCAAGGGTGCCAGGGTGTCCAAAGGACACCCTGTTGCACCCCTGTAATGTGCAAGTGTGCACTTGTGGCGCACATACATGCCCTAAGGGCAAGGATGTGTGCCACATGGCACTTTAAAAAAAGCAAAAATGTGCTTTTTAAAGGAAATCGGTAATTACCACCAACTTGAAGTTGGTAGTAATTACTGATTCTTAAGGCTCAAAAGCATTCTTCAATGTGCTTCCTACATTGCATTTAAGGAATCAGTATTACCAATTCCTTAAATACAAGAGCAATAAGGAATAGGTATTAAGGAATCGGTATTTACCGATTCCTTATTCACCGATTCCTTACCTACATTAGGAATGGCTAAATACTGGTCAGTAGAGCTGAAATTTACAGAATTTCGGTATTACCGACTGGTATTTAGCCACCTACATCTGGCCCTAAGTGATTTGCCTAGAATCACAGGATGTTCAGCGTCATTGACAAAACTCAAACCCGGTTCCCCAGATTCGAGGTCGACTGCCCTAGCCGTTAGGCCAACTCCTCTCCCCAAGAGATATATTTGTCCCCTCTCCAGAATTAGTTCAGTGTATAATCGGGGTTGTTTCTGACTCCAACTGTACCTTTAAGCCACAAGTACCAGTAATGACCAAGTCTACACACCACCATCTTTACAACTTGTAGGAGCAGGAGAACCTCATGCTGGCATCCTATTGACAAAGGGTGTGCTCCCTTCTCAGCCATCACACTTATCAGTGGTCTGTGTGAATCAGCCTCAGTGTTTGAGGAAAGAAACACAGGATGTTCACAAGAGGGTCATACAGGTAATATTTTGTCCTGTAAAGGAGAATCCCTTGTCAGGGTGTGTGCAGACCTTGCTCAGCCGAGTGCTTTGTGTGGTATGGGAAGGCCAGAAAGGCCCCAGCTCCAGGATATCTGGCAAAGTCTTTTCAGCATCAAACACCAACTTATAATTTGCGGATCATCATCAGGATTTAGGAAATTATGCCTAATACTTATTGAAGCCTCAATGATCATTCATTACAGATCTCGCCATTGAGCAGTTATGGAACACGACAGACCAGCCCCTGTGCCGGCTTTTCCAATCTCGAGTAATATACTGGATTACTCGCAACCAACGGGGGTAGCCACATGCAACCGCTACTTATTCCCCTACCGGCCATTCATACCGGACCTCTCCTCATTACCAAGGCAAATTGATTACTCTCTCGCCAAGCCCCCGGCAATTGAGGCTTCTATAAGTATTAGGCCTAATATCCTAAGTCCTGATGAAGATCCGCGAATTATAAGTTGGATCGAAACGCCGTTGACACTTGAAATACCTGATACAAATCAAACCTTGTGTATAAATAATTGTAAAGGTGTCTAATGCGATTTGTTGCCTTTTTGACACTGCTCACTAGTCAACAACAACCAACCGCAAAGCTTTGCCTAAAGCCCTTTGTATGTCTTTTCCCTGTTTGTAACTAATTTTTATATGTTTATAGTACGTCTCAGGCTTGTGTCCCACTTTTTGTACTGTTCTGAAAAAATGTTTCCTTCCATTGTCTAACGTCAATATCAGACCTCTGTCCGGCTGGATATGTAATTCCAATATAGCCACGGTTGAGTCTATATTTATTGCTCTGAACATCCTCTCTTTTCCCGGGACCACTGTTGCTTATAAGAATTACCTCCAAGGTCCCTGGCTTATCCTTTTGTGTTCCCTTGTTGTTTTAAAATATAATATAGCCTGGAAGTGGAACACGCCTCCTGAATATTTAATTTCCCACCTGCACTGGTGCCATATGGGCCTCTGGGCAGGGGGTGACATTTTCCAGGACTGGGGGAAGCGAGGGTCACATATAAAAGATGGCAGAGGCATTAAAGCCTGTGGCCTTGATAGCCATCCTGCTGGAGGAGGTGTGATCACCTTCCTCTGGGCAGACATTGTTTCTGGCCTATAAGAACACAGGCTCTCACATGCAGGGCATTAGAAACATGTCTGCGGTGGGAGGCTGGACAATGCCAGTCAGCCAGCGCAGTAAGAGACTAGTAAGGATACAGGTGGCAGCTCTAAGGTGCCCTCTGGGTGCATGCCTTTATACATTGGCAACTGGCAACCGTACAAATGTATCAAGAAAATGTGTTTGATACCAACCATCAGTATTTTTAGTGAACCATAGGTATTTTCAGTGAAGCTGTTATGTAGCTGGATAGCTCGTTATGACCTGTGCCCAGTACATACATTTAACATGGCTGCCTGATCACTTGCAATGACTAGTAATTGACCTAAGCCTCACAGGGGCACATCTGCTCATGCAGATGTGCCCTAACATGTAATATGATGCACACTGCCTTAGGGCTCTAAAGGTGTGGTGTAGGGGGATTTGCATATAATGCATGCAGTGGGGTAGCATTGCACACAGGTCGTGTGCAATGTCATGGTTTAGGAATGGCTTGCACAGTCAGGATAAGCCGGTAGGCCTGAAGCCATGTTTTACACTGTCACTATAGTCAATAGCACAATTGATGCCGCAGTTCAATAGTGACATTTATTGTTCAGACAGGGGTGCACTTTGTACCATAAACTAGGGACCTAAAAGTAAGTTAAATATACCAATTAGGAATATGCCCAATAAATCATGTTTAAAGGAGGACCACAGGCATTTTACCCCTGGGTAATTGCGTTAAAGTGCACACAGTTCTAAAATCAGCAAAAATAGAGGTTTCAGCAAAAGGCAAGAAATCTGGTGTGACCAGAGAGAAAGCCAGGTTTCCTACAACACACATATACAGACCTTGACATGAAACCATACATGCATAAATATATGGACATACACAGGAACACAAAGGAACACAGAGATCCCTATAATAACACAAAAACCCTGTATAGAAACATAGTCATGGACACAAACAGAATGTGATGAACACACATATGCACTCACAAACCATGACAGTAACCTAAAAACATTTGCACACACACACACACATATATTCAGTGTCAGATGCAGAGTCACTTGAAAACACACACAAATAACAAATACATACACAAGAACACACACCCAGATACACAGTGAGATTAAAACAAACATGCACACAGACAGTGACAGGAACAAGCACACAGGCACATATGCACACACATAAACACAAGCACACACACACAAACAAAGGGAGCTCACCCGCAGAGTGATATGAATGCACACGCTTTGTCTTAACAGCGATAATTCTCCTACAATCA
Organism: Lissotriton vulgaris; assembly: GCF_964263255.1. Taxonomy (NCBI): domain Eukaryota; kingdom Metazoa; phylum Chordata; class Amphibia; order Caudata; family Salamandridae; genus Lissotriton; species Lissotriton vulgaris. Next base: position 1,745,182,936 of record NC_141695.1, read on the forward strand.
AATCCAATAAGGGGAAGTGTCTAAAACCCATTCTCTAGAACCAGATATCTTTGCATATCAACAGCCAATCTATCTGCTAATTTGTTTTAATTAGTTAAAAATCTGCTGTAATAACAAGCGATAGTTCTGTATTAGTTTTGTTCCAGATTATCAGCGCTAATGTCCCCAGTGCTGTCTCTGTTCTCAGTGAAGCGATTCATGGGTGGAGGGGTCAGGCCCCCTCCTCTCTCCCCTCCCTCTCCTGCACAGGATTGGAGGGCTGATCTGGGCCTGTGGCCAGTGCTCACACTGCTGGGAAGGGGCTGCCACCTGGCCTGTATTTTACCAGCATGGCTGGTGTTTTATTTTTAATGCTAAACCCAGCAAAAAAACTAAAAACGAAAACAAATGGTTAAAACCGATAGTTTCCCCTGTAAAATATAAACTTAAGTCGTTTTTCTTGTCTTTTTGTAGCATATGAAGAATGACAGTGTTAAAAGAATAAAGAAGACTCCAAATAGACTATTTTAAAGTACTGACTCCTAGTTTTGCAAGATCACAAAATGCACAGCAATGGACAGAGGGGCATATTTCCAAGGGGGCGCTAGGCAATTATCGCCGGTTTAGCGGCCGTTAGCGGCCATAATTCTATCGATCTGTTAGCAAGCTGTCGCTAACTGATGTTAGCGACAGCTTTTAGGCGATAGTGAGCGGGTTGGGGCCCGCTTTGCATGTCAGCGATATTTATCGCTAATGACATGCAAAGTGGGTGTACCCAGCCTGTTAACAACTGAAAGCAGTCGCTAACGTTGCTATCGCCTATTAGCAAGGCAGGCGTAGCGATGGAAATATTCCCGCTATCGCCAAACACTAACGCCTGCTCAGACCAGTTCTTAGCCATGTTATGCAATGGGAGGTGGATAACCTGGCTAAGAGCATTTCATCGCTAATGCGTGAATATCTGTATTCTCAGTGATATTCACGCTATCGCCGGAAAAATTGTCGCTTTGGAGATAAACGTTGCTAATAGCAAGTTATCTCAGTGATAATTGCCGGGCGATGGTTAGCGATAAAAAAATCGTTGCTAAGCCTAGTTAGCGATAAATATCGCTACTCGTTGGTAATATGCCCCAGAATTTCTATCTAAGAAAGTTGGGGACCCCATACTGGAACAGACCAAGTGGTTAATTTGCGCCGGTGGTTTCCGGTGCTCCGCACCAGCTCTTAGTTGTCAACACCAGCGCTTGTGACAGTCTACCACAAGGTGGTGCTGTCTGGCTAATTTAGAAATGACCACAATAACAGTCCATTATTAATTTAATATACATTAAAAATGACTAGATGCTACGTGTCAGACGCATAGTGTCTGATGAACTTTTGGTTGAACACCGCATCACAGAAATGCAAAATAGGTTCCTTGAACGAGGTTACCCTGACAACGTTCTGCAACAAGCACGTGCCCGTGTCACCAACATATCGAGAGCAGAAAGTATGACAAAAACTCAAAAGAATCCAGATCAACGTATGGTTCTCGTTTCCAAATATTCAACTGCAAGTCCCAAATACAAAAAAATCATATGGAAACACTGGCCTATTCTACAAAATGAACCCGATTTCCAGGACATTTTTGCGAAACCCCCAATATTCGCACACACCAGAAGCAACAACATAAAAGAAATTCTTGCAAAATCAACAGAGTCACCTAAACATTACCGGGGCACCCAACCGTGCCTGAATTGCAGTCATTGCAACAACGTAATAAAAGGAAATACCATACAGCACCCAATGAAAGGACATAATGTGAAACTTCGGGTGGACGCAACGTGTGATACTGCCAACGTGATCTATGCATTAAAATGCCCTTGCGGCAAACTATACATAGGCAAGACTGAACGTAAAATGAAAATACGCCTCAACGAGCATAAGTCTAACATCAGACTGAGATCAGAAAAATCAAACATTGCCATGCATTTTATTGATGCTCGCCATACCATCGCCCAAATGAAATTCATTATCCTAGAGACTGTCTCCAAGAGAGAAGGGACTGACAACACCAAGTTTCTATTAAAGAGAGAACTCGAATGGATTTACATGTTACAGACATTTAAGCCGAATGGGCTCAATGACCGCACTGAATTTAGTTGCTTTTTATGATTCGATATTATTCTGAAATGTATATGATTCTCATTGTTCACACATTCGTTCTACCTTGCTTCTGTATCTGTCACCACTATAGCACCATTCCAATATGGCCGCTTCACTTTCCACCATGACCCACATGTGTAAGTCCATCCTCACTGTTCATTCATTTATTTTCTCGTGTTTTCCCCTGCACGATAGACAACCGGCTGATGCCTGCATGAGCGCATATCTCGGTGTTTCCACGTTATTCACCCTGAAGTAAGTGTACGCGCACACGCGGATTCGCGTCTCCTCCGCTTAGAGAAACACGCAACCGGCTTTTTCCGGAGCACTCCCTTACTGGCTTAAATACATTTCAAGCACGCGAACGCTACCTAGCTACCCAAGTCCCATCACCCGGCTTTACACGCTAACCTTTTTTGTATAGTTTTTCTTTATAAATGAATCTCGCCACAACCCCTCCACTCCATTAGTTGGTGTCCGTTTTTTAACTTGTGTTTTGCACCAAGAGCACTTGTAGAGTAACCCTATGTTACACTATCACATCACCCCTGATACCACTTTACGTATTCTTCCTCCTCAGCCTGTCCGTGATCAAGGGCTGGACAGCCCGAAATGCATTGGATATAACTGTTCAGGTGTCCAACGATGTTGTCCTATGATATGCACTGAATATCAGAAAAATAACTAACATGGAATAAATAAAACGATATTGAAGAAAATAAACGTCATGTTTTACATGAATCCTTGAAGCACCTTTGATGATCATTATTGGTGTGCCTCGTTGGGGATGTACCTGCGGTTTCCGCAAACACAACTCTACAGCTAAGTAAACCTGCACAGGTGTGACAAGGAAAGGAGACTTGTGACCTGGCTAATCTCCCGGGCCAAGGATCCAACTGGCCTATGGGGCAGTCGGGCTATGCTGGGCTGACACGTCAGTGTGGGCTGCATTTTTGGGCTGTTTGTGAGTGTTATGGTCTGCGGGCCTGTTTTTCCTATTGTTTTCCCTGATATTACCACAAACATTGCCTTCAGCAAACACACATGCATTTTGTGTCCCAGACCTTGCAAAACACCTCCAATTTCAAAATATGGGCCACTTTTTTAGCTTTCTAAATCACTCATAAAGGGCACTTTTTTTTGGTGCCCGGACCTATTTTCTGTCACGTAGCCTGGTGGTGAATGACCACTGCACCTCCTTACTTTTTTGAAGCCTTCTTCCCTTCAGGCGCGGGGTGAGAGGGTGGCCTGGGGTGCCACTAATCCTTGCTGATGCCTTAGAGGTACCTAAGGACCTCTGGTAGATTCTCATCCATGCAGATCTTGGTAAGGCAGAGAGCTAACTCCTCTATCAAAGAAGGCAAGCCTTCTCTTCTTCAGCAGTGGAGTGAGAGGGTGTCCTGGGAGCACCTCTGGTTGTCCCCCGGGGGCCCTTGGGGATGTCCCTGCGTGAATTGCCTCACTGTAGACCTTGAAAGGTAGAAGGATCTCTCTTCTCTGGGTAAAGGGAGGGATGTCTCTTCATGGGCAGAGGTGAGAGGGTGTTGCTGACCCTTGATGATGCCTTGGGGTACCTCAGGATGCTCTTGGCTAGATACCCCTCATCAAATCTCTTAAGAAGGTAAAGGGGTCCACCTCTGATGGTGAACATGAGCCTCCTTTTTCCCAGGGGTGGAGGCTAGAGGGTGTCTGGAGGCCCCCTGGAGGGGTGGTGGCCCTTTTTAAAACCTGCGGTACTTGAGGATGGCTCCCTGCAGATCTTAGTAAGGCACATGGAGCGATTCACCCTGGATGAGTACGAGTTGTCTTCTTAGAGGAGGGGAGGATGTCTTGAAACCCCTTGGGGTGCCGCTAGTGAATGTGGGGGTACCAAGAGGTGCTTCTGTCGAATCACCTTGAAACAGATCTTGGTGGGGCAGATAGATTCCTTCTCTCTGGGTGAAGATGAGCCTTCGCATTCTCAGAGGTGGGGGCGGGACGGGGGCTTGAGCAGCCAGAAGCAGAGATCAATACTCCATCTTATTGACCTTGGCTTTGGTCACCATGGAGACCCCCTTGACCCCCCTTCAAGATCCCATTGAATATGTTCCTCTGATAGACGTGAATGTCACGGCTGCTTGAGCTGAGGTCAGTTTCCGCCTTCTGACCGTGCTGCTTTCCTTCACAGCTGGTTGAGCCAGCATCCCATGCCTGTGTCCTGCTCTGGCTGTCCAGTCTGCTAATGCTGACATCACTATCCCTGGCTCGCTTTCCTGTGGTCAGAGGGGCACGTGGCATCCCTGGCAGCCAAGTCTGTTAAAGACGCTACCTCCATGCCTGCCTGACTGTCCATGGGTCAGATGCCTGCATCCCCGGTTCACTATGGCCCCTCGCGGCGGGATGCCTGGCTTTCACCTTGTGGATACCCTGTCGGGGCTATCTCACAGGGGAATACCAGGACGGGTTCCCTAAGCAAGCGCCGGGACACCCACTGCGGGTAGCTGTGCGCTATATAAGCTCAAATACATTTACATTTGCATTTACTATCCTGGGTTGTGTGACAGAAATTCGGATGACAAGAATATTGTGTCAAAAAATATTGTGTAAAAAATATCACCACTCCAACATAAACAGAAACATGGAAACTTTGGAATTAGGAAGGGCTACTTATACCATTTTTCATTCCTAATTATTGTTAATAAAATATTTAAATGAAGTAAACAAAAATAATAAAATTAGCTCAAAATAAAACGCATATATTATATAAATACAGTACATGTAATTTAAATAAATTTAAATTAATAATAAAAATATTTTTTAAATGAAAATAACAGAATAAATACGTTTCAAATAATTAAACTTCCTTCCATCTTAACCAATAATAACTGCAACCCCCCTAAAAAAAATAATAACATTAAAACAGGAACTAAATAAAACAAATAATAGTAAAATAAATGCTAAATATAAAATGCATTTCACAAACTTAATATTTACATATACTTACCAGCAAATAACAATTAAATAAAATACTTAAATGAATCGCATACAACATTATTCAATAAACTGTGTGCAGACGTAATTGCCTAATATAAGCTTCATTAACATAACAATGTTTAAAAAAATATTTTAATTAAATAGTTTTCCTCATTATTCCCCTACCGACCCAAACACCCACTATGAAAATATACATTTATAATTAAACTATACAAACATAAATTATAGATTAAAAAAATCATAAAATACTCATAAATAGTTATATCAATTATTTAATTATACAACTTACATAATTAATTACTAAATACATTATTTTATTTACCTAAAAAGTTAATGAAAAAGTATTATAATTTATAAAAAAGCATCCCAACCTATTCCCCTGTATAACTTACAACCGCCTAGTAAATTATTGGTTAAACTACTTAGAAAAATATTTAAATTAAAAATACACTTAAATAATTTAAATAACAATTCTTTAATGAACTAATTTACATAAGTAGCAATCAAATATTTAATTAGCCTACAAATACATTCAAATGATAAAAAGATTTTATAATTTAAATGACTTCCCACCCAATTCCCCTACAAACTCAACAACCCACTACTACCTTATCAATTACTAAGTAAACAATTACACCTTAACAATTACAAATTATATTTTAAAAAAATGTAATTTTTTTTAATATATAGAATCAAATGATGGGTAATGGTAAACTGCAGGGATCTTTTTTAGCGAGGTCTTCCGAGTGACATCAAATAGACAACAGGAGTTGTCTATGCTGTCACTCAGACCGATGAGATGAAAAACATCCCTGTAATTCATTTTTCACCCATCTATACTTTTATGTTACACTTGGTACCCAAAATCACCTTCCCCTGTTTTCAGCTGTTCATCTAATACGCACGGGCAGATGGGTAATGGGGTCCCATACCTAACATGGCGGCTCCTCAGATGGTATTATCTAGTGAAATATATGCACATGTATGTCAATAAACATTATTTTTTTTAAAACATGTCTGCCTCTCCCTGACCCAAATGTGAAAAGAATACTTTACCTGCCATCCTTAACCAACCCCCATCGCCTTCCCTCTCTCTCCTGCAGCTGTGCGTTCTGCTTTCAATGAGGTAGACGAGCAGCACTCCGCTGTCAGGCTCTCCGAGAGGGCTGTCAGCCTGGCCTCAAAGGTCTTTATATTGTAGCAGCAGTAGGTAACCAGTTTTGTTATCAGCTGTTGCTATGTCATAGCAGGAAGGTACCAGATTTAGAATCCGGGGTAGACGATGTAGGCGTCCTATGGAAGCCATGCATAACAATTCTAACACCTATAAATAATACATCTACTAATGTATAGTAAATTAATTAAAATAATTTTGACTACTATATTAAAGTAATCAATAGCATATACATCAATGTTTTATGCTACAGATATTAAAACTGATAGTCTTACCTTAGATATTCTGCTCCACAATATTTATGATGCAGCGATATTTTTGAGACTCTGGTTAGGTTGCAGAATATTTTGAAATCAGTATGTGTGTCATGGACCCTCTCTGGAGTCTGATGCCTGGTCCTGAGTGGGGTTCCCCAGTCCGGCTCACTGCTCTGGGCATCATAAAACTTGTCTTACACTCTGCCTCTCAGACTTCTAAGACTGCTGCTTCTATTTATGACTGCCTGGCCTGGAGTCTGAGGCCAGTACCTGCCATGATGCCTCCTGTCCCCTAAGAAACCTCGGGGCATATTAGCAAGGGAAATATCGCCGCTTTAGCAGGACTTTTTCCTGCTAAAGCGGCGATATTTTTATCGCCCTATTAGGAAGCTGTCGCTAACAGCAGTTAGCGACAGCTTTTAGGCGATAGCTACAGGTTTGGGGCCCGGTTTGCATATCAGCGATATTTATCACTAATGCCATACAAAGTGGGCGTACCCAAACTGTTAGCGACTGAAAACAGTCGCTAACACAGCTATCGCCTATTAGCAAAGCAGGCGAAGAGATAAAAAAAATTGTGCTAAGCGCGATTATCGCTATAATGTAATGCCTGCTAAAAAGCTGACTTACCTGTATAGTCAATGAGGGAGTGGATTATCAGATTAAGCCCCCATTGGCAGTAATGTGAGAATATGGCTGGATTTCAAGCGATATTCTCACATTTCTCCGCTATCGTTGGATATTTTAGCACAATGGAGAAAAACCTTCCTAATAGCATGTTTTCTCTGCTAAAATATCCAGCGATAGGCAGCGATAAAAAAAAATCGCTAAGCGCATTTAGCGATATATATATCGCTATTTCTTGCTAATAGGCCCCTTCATTTTAAACACCAGCACCTTTCTTTTCATATATGAGGTAAGAGAGCATTTGTTATGTTATGCTGTCGTAAGCTGTGAGGCCTCGTCTTATGTCATCATCATTTGCAATGCTCGTTTCTTTTATTTCACTGATCCCACAGCTCTTCAGTCTCACACAAATATTCTTCTCGTAAAAAACTTTAACTTACATTTATTTGATGCCTGTTGAGTCATGGGTGCAGAAGTATTCATCTGGAGCTTTCTATAATTGTCTGGGAGGGCTGGAGGTGTAGTCAAGAGCTCAGCCTAGCAGCAGTATCTGAACCCTCCTTGAGAAGTGCTGTCCAGGAAGTCACCTAGTTATGGAGAGGTCTGGTCTCTCAGTGGCACCCCTTGTGTCACCTAGCGATTGAGGCCCTGAGTCGAGGGCCCATAGAGAGGACTGAGGGTAATCAGTCTGACCTGTTACTGACACATCCTATGTAAGCAGAGCATTCATGGCCTGTATGCAGCATACCAGCAGGGGCGGCTCTAGGCTCATGGCGGCCCTGGGCAGGGAGCATAGGTAGGGGGCCCCGGAAGAGGGGGTCCGGGCGGGGCGGAGCACGGAGGTCAGTGAAGAGGGGTGGGTCAGGGTGTTTGGAAGTGGAACAGAGCCGGAGGCCGCCAAATCCCTGCCAGGGGCCGCCACGCAAATATGTATCCACCCTCAGAGGATTATTATATTAAGGATATATATTGGCGTGGTGGCCCCTGGGGTTTGGTGGCCCTGTGCAGGTGCACAGCTTGCACATGCCTAAGGCCGCCCCTGATACCAGAACTGTCTTTACCTGCCTGGCCTGTCACTGACATGTCCTGTAACTGGAGGGTTGAGGGCTTGGAGACAGCATCTCAACCAATCAGAGGGCCTGTAGAGAGGTAAGCAGGACTGAGAGTGCCTAGCTGGCCTCTCACTGACACATCTCTTGTAACCAGAAGTTTGAGGCACAGCAGAGAGCATCTTATGCAACCAGAGAGTTGAGGGCCTGTGTTCAGCATAACAGGACTTGAGTGCCTGCCTCACTGGCACATCTTGAGTAAAAAAGAGATGTACCTGTTTATTTATTGAGATGTATTTTAGTGCCTATCATGCCCAAGAGAATCAGAGTGCTTTACACATACGATTGTACAGGTAACATAGCCTGTATTTGTAAAGCACATGTTCACCCAAGGGTATCTTGCTGCTGAAAACATGTTTATTTTCACACAACTCAATGGTACTCATTTTATTGACCTCAGAAGGGTGAAAGGCTAAGTGGACCCACTGCAATTTGAATCTGTGACCATGAGGTGAAACACAGGCCCCTGCAGGGGAAGCATTAGTCCACTAAGCCACCCAGCCCTCTTGTACATTGTTCTATCCTATAGTCGGAAGAAAGGAAACATAGAACCTTAACAGCAACCGTAGGAAATTCAAGAACTAAACTAACTGCTAGCCATACACTCATCTCCCATAACTGGTGACACAAAACTGGTGAAAAAGTACATCAACATATTAAAAAAGATCTTGAGGAACAGGAGCTCAAGGGTAGTGCGCAAATGTAGTTATCAATCTACACAAGGAAGATATCAGCCATTTGAAAGTGTCGGCACTGAAATATATCCTTCTACCATTCACTACAATCACTATCCAGTAGGGAGCAATCATGTTTTAAGCAAGCAATGGTTCTAGCCAAGAATAAAGCACTGTGCAGCTGCTTAAAGCACAGGACCATCTGCAGGTGGGGTGGCGGATGGTGTACTAGGTGAAAGACACTGGCCGAGACTCTTGACCCAAGTGTGTCTATAAATCTGGTTCCACCCCGTACTTCCTGGGATAAATACATATCTCTCTAGGGATGACCAATGTGTCTAATCCATGTGTGTAACTTTGCATGATTGAGTGCATGTTTTTTTTGTTAACATAGAATCACTAGTGGATTTTTACCATATTGTTTAGGGACTTCTGTAGTCCTGACGAAGGCCGAATGACTCAGACTAGCAATACAGGCCGCAACACGTATACTACATGTAAGGAGGTGGAGACTATGATTCTCAGATGTCCCTCTTTAGTGCCATCAGAATATGACATGTTTTTAACCTTATCAGGGTGACCACTATGAAAACCTATGGCTCACACTCTAGATCATTTTACCCTATTTTGTCCCGACAGTGTCACAGAACTCCCGCGTCTCCTGATTGAGCAGCCCACCCAGTGCTATCTACCAATGATGAAGCATTCCAGAAGAACTTTGTGGGTGAGGATCCACTCAAAAGCCTCAACAGATTGTTCCAAGCAAAGGTATCCAACAGGAATATTTTTTCTACATGGGTTTCCTTGCTCATTCTTATGATCGATGAGTCCATGACTTTGGGAGAGTGTAAGGCCCACCCACAAAAACTCCTTCTTCCTTCCTTTCACCCCACTTGTATATATAACTCCAACCACTATATGTAATAGACCTTTGTACTTACTACCATTCCTATGTAATTTTAGAGTTTATTTGTTTGTATCTCTTCCTTGAGTGACTCTACAACTTGTACATTTGCAATTTTTTCCTCCGTTCACTCCACTTGTACATTTGCAATTTTATCCTCCGTTCGATCCACTTGTACATTTGCAATTTTTTTCTGTTTGTATCTCTTATGTAACTCATGTAATCCAAAGTCCCTATGTAACGCAACTGGTTATTTTGTAAAGCGCTCTGACACCTTCGGGTAATGTTCGCTCAACATAAAATCGCATTAAATAAATAAATAAAAAATCAAATCCAGACAATACAAAATCCTGCTGTAGTTTCCCATGAGAGAGACACAATTCCAAGAACCTGGAGGAGCTGCAGGGATTTCAGGTGGAAAACAAATTCTCCCCAAGTACCTGTGCATTTGTTGCCGGGCTGTTCACAAAATCTATTACTTCTTCGTTCAAGGGCAGATCCGGTGATGTGTTCCTTCCTTCCTGCTAGCTGAGCTCTGTGGATGTTTTGTTACCTGTCCTCACATTCCCTAAAGCTGACTCAGGAGGCAAATCCTTTTCTTTTCTTACTCCTGAGACCGTGAATACCCTTCCACTACCTCTGTGCACCCAACATGGTCTTCCGTTATCCCACGCGTTGCTCCTGATTTGGCCGTCTGTTATGGCTGGATTTTCTGTTTAGATGGGATCAGCCCCCAGGGGCCCCTATGACCCAGCCAAAACGTACTCACCTTCCCTCCTCAGATCGTGTTCACAATGGATAGATTTACAGATATATATATATATAGGCCGCACCTAAGGATGGGGAATGATAATATACATATATAGGAATTTTCTACAATATCTTATTCACATCAGTTGGTCTCGCGGCCACCCCGACCCAGACCGGTCTACCCTAGGGCAGATATTGCGCACAATCCGGTGCGACTACACATGGGCCTGCAGAACCCAATGCTCCCGTTTCCAAACGACCAACAATCCTGTCGATCTACACGCTAGTTCGACCCCCTAGCGCCCTCACTTATTCAAGCCACAATCCTGTGGGTATCGGCACTGGTAGTCCTCCCCAGTGTTCTCACTAACGCCGCATATCAACGACGACCACATTCCTATGAACAATTATCGGGATAATATCTCCATTATCTACTTGGGATAAAACTACAATAATAACTTTGAATATAGTTCCAAATTATATAGTGTACTCCCTGCTCTTGGCATCAAAGGTCCACTCACTCCCTCTTTATCCAATCACCATTTACCTGATCGGGATTTCTCATCCGTTCACCTAAACAGCTTTCGACTAGGAATGCAGTTTACCGAGATTGAACACAAGCACCAGGTACACAATAATTCTATATGAATTAGGGTATTTATTAACAATAGACACAAATCACATTACTATGCAGCATAACTTTGGCAAGAAAAAGGTGAAGATTAGAGTGCACATCCTAGTTAGGTTAGACAGATATCACCTTGTTAGTGGGAAGTCTGGACTCGGCAGTCATCTAGGTTCCCTTCTCGTCTCTGTATCCTGGCTCGCCTTGCAGTCACCCTCAGCCGTCACAAGTACAAGTCTGCACCGCTAGGCTCAACCTCGTCTGCTTCCCCTCAGGACACCGGAACCTTGCTGATTATTAGCTACCGTCTCTCTCTCTCTCTGTATCAGTGCGCTCCGCGCTGCTTCTCGTTCAGTCTTTCTCAGAGAGTTTCGGTCTTAAATCTTTCTCCGACTTCAAAGATGGCGACTTGTCCACCATGAAAATGAATAATGGCAGAGATGCTAACGGCTAGATGCCGCCTACGGACTAACTGACAAACTGACTAACACCTTCGCTAATATCAAAGCCCGTTCCTTCATGGAAATTCACGGCCAGTAACCTGCCGCCCACCAAATTCTTGTACCTCCCCGTACCAAGGACACTTTCCCAGCCGGCCGGCCTGAAGTTGTGTCTTCGGAGTGGAGAAAAATACATTCCTTCGATAAGGGTCAGCCTGAACCGGTTCTCTCCAAGCGAACAACAGCTTGAAACTAAAACATTGCACTTCACCTAGAAAGCCTTCTCGAGCTACCGGGCAGAAAGCAAAATGGAGTCTGTCTCGTTTAAGGCCTACGGAGCCCACAATATGCATAGCTCCATGGAAAATAGCCCAGCATGTTAGCAAATGAGCGAATCATGACTAATACTTATATATCTATCCCCTAACTTAAATTCATAAGCCTTACTCTAAGGAAAATAGTACGAAAATGCCCTAATATATGTAAGGCAGGGTCCCTGTCTATCGGCCTAATCCCTATGCTATGGGGGTGATAGGCTGGAGTCACTCTCCATCATTCTCCTTCTCCAAAGAGCTAGCAAAAAGGCAGCCATAACATTACACCCCTTGACTCCAGTCTATTAACCACAAACTAAATGGAGCTAACATCAGTAGAAGAATAATATGAAACAAAACTAACTGATCTACGACTCTTACTAAGTCTAAAAAATTGGAGCAGGGAAGGGATGCATTGAATAAAGCAACAAATAGCTATCAGGACACAAATAGCGACAATAACCCCCCCTAAGATTTGTCGTAGGGAATGCATGTCGGGGAGCCAGTTAAAAAGCCAGTCAAAGAAACCCTGATCTATATGTTCTCTAATTTCTGCAGTCAAGTCGTGGAGTTTGTTAATGTGGGATTGGATAGCTTTAGAATGGTCAGACAAATTAAAACAGCATAGGCCTTCAAAATCAGAACATTCATGTCCATGTTTCAACAATAAGTAATCGATAGCGGCGCGATTCTGTAAAATAGCTCTACGTTCACCTTGGGAATCTAATAATAAATCAGATAAAACAGTAGATGTTTGGTTAATGGACTTGACCATCCAGCAGGCCATTTTGCCGATTGTTTTGGCATTATAAACGGCCAATGCTGGCACTCCAATAATAGAAAAAGCTAAACCAAGATATTCTGATTTGGAAAAAAGATGAACAGAGGAATCACAGTCTTCATGTAATGACATTGAATCACGTACAATACGGGAATATGAAGTAGGACGTGAGGAAAACATTAGCAAACTTAATCTAGTGATGGCACATGGGCCACCAGAAATATTCGCAGGAATATAGGGCCAAGATGAGTTCCCACAGGAAAAGAGCCATCCAGCCGGCAATAGCATTGAACGATAATGGCTAGTGGCTACTAATAATCGTTTACAGGTCATATTATTTTTAACTGAAAGACATGAATTCGGAAGTCTCTTCGAACATAACAAACGTTGATGAGATGAAAAAGTAGTAGCGGCTTGGAGCTTCAGCCGCAAACACTCAGTAATAGCTTTAGGGTTACAGGTCATAATGAAGCAAAGGTCTCCAGGGGTAATATTAAAAGTAGTAATTCTGGAATTAATAGGGACATCAAGATCTGGAATAAGAGTACATGAGGGACAAAATTCATGGGCCGCGAAATCACCCAGAACAACATTAGGTCGGGCATTAGATATATTAAAAATATGGTGAAGAGTCTCGGTGGATGCAGGGACAGCAACCAAACATGTCGCTAGAATATCAGTAACGCTCTTCATGGGGGTAAGGCAAAAATGCGGAGAGTTCGTCACCCGCCTTGCGAGTGTGATCCAGAAATTAGAAGACTGATCCCACGCAGATCGCGGGGCTCGAAGTATCCCATCAACCGGCGTCGGTGGATCCTCCCCTCTCCCGGCGTAGCAAGCCAAAAGGAGTCCAGCGCCGACACATCCTGCAGCAGCAATCCAAAGAATGATCTGAAACAATACAAACACAGGCCTTAATCATTCTCGTAAGTAACATTTATCAGCTGGGACAGCTTCCCAGCCATCTTTCCCTGGCTTCATCACCAAAACGGTGTTGTCATGACCGGTCGCAATAATATCAGCCTGTTCAGGAGGATTTTTAGGCGATTGCACCCATATTTTAGCTCCAGGAAGATCAGACGATCCGAAGCCTTTTTGTCCTCGCACAGTTAGCAACGTAGGGGCAGAGCCTTTTTTGATCTCACCACTGAAGACAGGCATAATCAGTAACTGAGCAACACGGTCAGACTTTTTGATGAACAAATCCGTCTCACTGCTATTAAGCAGGAGAACCTTAATCTCTCCCTGATAATCACTGTCAATTACTCCTCCGAGCACTTGTACACCTTTCAGGGCCAGGCCAGATCTAGGGGCAATTAATCCAAAGCTACCGGCAGGTATACAGACACCAATGCCAGTTTCAACAATGATTCGATCCTTTCCTGGGAATTTAGCATCATTTAAAGCATGCAGGTCAAGGCCTGCAGAACCAGGGGTTGCTCTACATGGAGCCAAAGCACCGGGGGTAATTTCCCAATACATAACAGCATTTGATATAGAATTCGGTTTCGCATCAACATGTGGAGAAAACAAACGCATTAAAGGAGATTCAGCATGCAACAAAGGACGATTATTTAAAATTAACAAAGCTTGAAGTAGGACATCTCTCCACTGGCTGTAACGGTCATCAGTCAACTTGCGCAACTGTTCTTTCAACAAGCCATTCATTCTCTCAATCAATCCTGAAGCTTGTGGGTAATATGGAATATGAAACACCCAATCAATGTTATTTTCCGTACAGAATTCCTGCACCAATCTTCCACGAAAGTGGGATGCATTGTCTGATTGAATCTGGAATGGGACACCATAGTACAGAATAATTAGCTCCAGGGTTTTAATTGTATTCACCTGGGTAGCGTTTTTGCAAGGGAAAGCGACCAAAAGGCCACTATAAGTATCAACCACTGTGCAAATATATTGACAATTTCTGCTCATAGGGAGCGGACCAATATAATCAATCTGCCAAATTTGGGCGGGCAATTTACCTCGATGTAAGTGACCTCGAACAATCTGAGGCACCTCTTTTTTCCTAGAATGCTGACAAATGGGACAATGTAGAATGACATCTTTAATTAAAGAAAAGGGAATATGAATTCCTCTATCGGCAGCCCACCTGCTAGTGGCTTTCTCTCCAAAATGTCCTGCTTTCTGATGAGCCCACTTCGCCAATCCCGCCAAATCAGAATCTTGCATGTCAACCACTGCCTCAGAAATTTTAGACTGTTCATCTACAATATTATGAAAAAATTTGTCAAGGGAGTCAATTGGAGTATGAGCATCCACGTGAAAGATTGTTACAGTACTCTGCGGGAGCAATTCCCAAATTTCTTGCCATAGCTCTTTGCCCCACAACTCCTTGGAATGCAATTCCCAATTATGAGAATGCCATGTTGGTAACCACACCGCTAGTCCATTTGCAGTGGACCAGGAATCAGTGAAAATATGACATGTACCAGGTAGTTCCTGTTTCAAAACTTGGTAAACTGCATAGAGTTCAGCATATTGACTACTCTTACCGTCTCCAGTGGTGCTTAACAATTTCTTTGTAATCGGATTAAAAGAGACAGCTTTCCAATGTCTTTTATCACCAATGAACTTCGCAGAACCATCCGTAAACCACACATGTTTTCTATCCTCCGCGGACAGATCATCAAATGATTTACCCCACTGCACGGGAGACTCCTGCACTACGGGAACCGAACATTCACTTTCCGCCTCATTGGAGGGCGCCTGCGCCACTCGCTCATGTAAAACTGCCACACCTTTCGGACCCACACGTGCCCTGTCCTGAATGTACCATTTCCATTTAATCACACTAGCCTCCTGAGCATGTCCAATTCGATGAGATTTAGGTGAACTCAAAACCCACTGCATAATGGGAATTTCGGGCCGCAAAATCACAGCATGACCTAGAGTCAATTGCTCGGTATCCACCAGAGCCCAATAACAAGCAAGCAACTGTTTTTCAAAAGGTGAGTAACGCTCACCAGCCTCGGGTAACTTTTTGGTCCAAAAACCTAATGGTACTTTTTGTCTGCCCTGCTTTTGCCACAAACTCCAATTGGCATACAGGCCTTCCACGGACACATTCAAATCCACATCACCTTCACTCACGGGCCACAAATCCAAAGCATACTGAATAGCTTCTTTAGCCAAATTAAAGGCAGTCTGTTGAGGTTCACCCCATTCAAATGCATTCTTCTTACGAGTGACTCGATACAGTGGAGCTAAAATTTGACTCAAATGGGGAATATGCTGACGCCAGAATCCAAACAGACCAATAAAACATTGAGCTTCTTTCCTGTTTCTGGGAACAGCAAAATCAAGTATTTTTCGTTTAACCTGTGGAATCACCTCTCTGTGACCCTCATGCCAATTGATTCCTAAAAATTTCACAGCTTGGGATGGAGTTTGTAATTTGTCAGGATTAATTTCCCAGCCTTTCGCTCGCAAACAGTCAATGATCTGATCTAAATGGGACTGCACCTGTTCTTGCGTTTCACCTTGAATCAAAATGTCGTCAATATAATGACAAACCTGAACTTGTGCTTTCGTGGGCACTTCAGACAAATGTTCCGACACCAGCCGGTGACAGATCGTAGGACTATGTACATACCCTTGAGGAAGACTTCGGAACGTCATTTGACGTCCATTCCATGTAAAACTGAATTGTTCTTGACATTCGGGGGCAATCGGAATTGAAAAGAATGCATTAGCAATATCAATGGAAGCATACCACGTACCTGGATGCTTTTGAATTCTCTCAATCAGTGTGACGATGTCAGGCACTGCAACAGTCAATTTAGGCGTATTTTTATTCAATTCTCGATAATCAACAGTCATGCGCCAAGAGTTGTCACTTTTGCGCACGGGCCAAACGGGATTATTCCAAGCAGATGTGACCGGAGTAATGACTCCTGCGTCAACCAAATCCTGAATCGTAGCGGTAATTTCTTCATGACCACCTGGGATGCGATATTGCTTTTGAGAAATCACTTTTGTTGCTAAAGGTATTTTAATAGGTGGCATGCGTAAACGGCCAACCCGTACGGGTCTGGTCGAAATGTACTGTTGTGTACCAAATTGATAATATCCATCATCCAAATGTAAAGTCATACCTTTCAAAATGTCAATTCCAATAATGTATTCCAAAAGTGGCACAACCAACACAGAGTATTCTCTACGAGGGATTCTACCAATTTTAATTTCGAGTGCAGTCTGAACCGCGGGTGTTTCTTTACCACCCAGACCAGTAATCGTAAAGGACTGTCCATGAAACTTTCTCGATTTACCATGAATTAAAGTGGCCTCCGCCCCAGTATCAACTAACGCTCGGGCCCTTTGGATATTACGATGTTTCCAAAAAATCTCAATATCTACATAGGGTCTGTAATCTCTGTGGGCCCACTTGCGTACCGGAGCTTGACCTATTTCCTAGTCATTTTTCCTGCGCTCTGTCAACCAAGACAAATCAGGGTAAATACTCTCGGATTTCTTTGGTATTAGAATGTCTTGTTCATATCCGTCTCCAGTACGAAACGGATTAGTGTCAGGCTCAAAAAGATGTGAATTACGGTCAGAGAGTCTGTTACGATCCTCCCTCCTTCGTACGTCAGGGGAATAACTCCTTGCATCTTGTCGTCTGTCGGAAACACGATCATCACTTCCTCTTTCACGATCATCCTCTCTCCCCCTTCCATCATTACGACGAGGGGATCCATCACGTTCATAGCGCCGATCATCACAGCGATCAGAATTCACACGTCGTCTCTCATCACCACTGTCATCCGAACCACGATCATACTCATTCTTTCGCACACGACGGGCACCCTCCTTTCGATCCAGACCACGCTTACGAAACATGTCCCATAAGCGATTATTAGGTTCACCATCAATGTCTTCCTTTTTGACACCATCAGCAATGAGAGCAAGGAACATGTCACGCCTAGAGAACTTGTAGTCACCACCAGTACGACCCTCAGGCCGAGATTGTCTTTCAGGTTTAAACCATTCACCCAGCTCACCAAGCTGACGAACAGATTCAAGCACAACAGACAAAGGGTTGCCAGTTTGGTTAATCAATAATGTCATCATGACCTGCTTGTAAGCAACAGGAGAAGAACGTATAATGCGATTACGCACAGAAGATGTTAAAAGACCATCCAAAAGTTTATCAGCAGTACTAAGAAAGATAGCCGTTTTCATGACCTCCTCTTTTAAACGTTGCGACGCATCGCGCAGAGTGTACCACGGTTTCTCATCAGTAGGCCAATCAGATTCTGTTGGATATTTATGATTACAGCCGTCGGACGCCAGCTGGAGCAAAGAAATTTGACCAGCACCATTATAATTCCGAAAATGATCCTGAATCGTAGAATCAGAACTCAAAGAGCAAAATCGTAAGCAATCAACAGCATCGAGCATAATACCGGCAGCGCCAAGTTCATAAAGACGCACCATCCAGGTCAGCAAGGCCTCACCAGGCCGTTGTCGAAATCGTTGCAAAATGTCACTAACCTCCTGTTGAGTAAAGTCTTCAATACAATCAAGAGCAATACCACCCGGATTACCAGGGGCCTGTTGTAACTTTCGTCGAAAAATCGGGTGAGCAGAAACTGCAGGAAGAGCTTCCGAGGAAGCCCGCAGCTTAGATTTAGTAGCACAATCAGTGCAAGCCACGTCATCCGAACAGGAAGAACGAGCACGGTCGGTGTCGGGACCCATAGCAGTACACGAAGTAGATTTACAATCACGTCCGGAGCGAGAAGACTCGCGCTTGTCACCCTCCTCTGCCGAGGAGTCAGAAGTATGAGAATCCCAGATATTACCGTCCCACTCATCGGGGTTCCAATCCATTCCAGCTTTCGCTACAACCATACGCACTTTGCGTGTAGATACACGACCACGACGATGTTTATACTTATATCGTGCAATACGGACCGCAGCTCTTTCAGCAATGGTCTGATATGTCTCAAGTTTGTCGGCAAGTAATTTATTTTGACAACGCAACAGAGTATGTGCATTTTGTAATTCAACACACTGTCCTTCCATATCTTTAAACCGCTTCTGTAGCTGAACAAACTTCTCATGCAATATTCTGTACGCATTAAGAACAATCCACCCTCTGCGTCCTAAAATAGGAAGCTCATCACCCTTCACTACTGGCGCTTTCTGCAAGCACGATACCACATCGGCAGGCTCCGCCTGCTCCAAGCATGAAGACCAATTTTCACTCAAACCAGTAGAATCAGCCCACTCACGGGCCAAGGCCTCGTAAGGGGTACATTCCCAGCCGGGAATCTGAATCGGTAATTTGAAAACCGACGATGATTTTTTCGCAAACATAATGACACACAAAAAATATATACACAATTATAAACAAAATTTTATACGTACAAGCCGAGCGCAAACCAACAAGATTAAAACAACACAATGCACACAGGCTTCGTAAACAGTTCGTGACGCCAGATGTTATGGCTGGATTTTCTGTTTAGATGGGATCAGCCCCCAGGGGCCCCTATGACCCAGCCAAAACGTACTCACCTTCCCTCCTCAGATCGTGTTCACAATGGATAGATTTACAGATATATATATATATAGGCCGCACCTAAGGATGGGGAATGATAATATACATATATAGGAATTTTCTACAATATCTTATTCACATCAGTTGGTCTCGCGGCCACCCCGACCCAGACCGGTCTACCCTAGGGCAGATATTGCGCACAATCCGGTGCGACTACACATGGGCCTGCAGAACCCAATGCTCCCGTTTCCAAACGACCAACAATCCTGTCGATCTACACGCTAGTTCGACCCCCTAGCGCCCTCACTTATTCAAGCCACAATCCTGTGGGTATCGGCACTGGTAGTCCTCCCCAGTGTTCTCACTAACGCCGCATATCAACGACGACCACATTCCTATGAACAATTATCGGGATAATATCTCCATTATCTACTTGGGATAAAACTACAATAATAACTTTGAATATAGTTCCAAATTATATAGTGTACTCCCTGCTCTTGGCATCAAAGGTCCACTCACTCCCTCTTTATCCAATCACCATTTACCTGATCGGGATTTCTCATCCGTTCACCTAAACAGCTTTCGACTAGGAATGCAGTTTACCGAGATTGAACACAAGCACCAGGTACACAATAATTCTATATGAATTAGGGTATTTATTAACAATAGACACAAATCACATTACTATGCAGCATAACTTTGGCAAGAAAAAGGTGAAGATTAGAGTGCACATCCTAGTTAGGTTAGACAGATATCACCTTGTTAGTGGGAAGTCTGGACTCGGCAGTCATCTAGGTTCCCTTCTCGTCTCTGTATCCTGGCTCGCCTTGCAGTCACCCTCAGCCGTCACAAGTACAAGTCTGCACTGCTAGGCTCAACCTCGTCTGCTTCCCCTCAGGACACCGGAACCTTGCTGATTATTAGCTACCGTCTCTCTCTCTCTCTGTATCAGTGCGCTCCGCGCTGCTTCTCGTTCAGTCTTTCTCAGAGAGTTTCGGTCTTAAATCTTTCTCCGACTTCAAAGATGGCGACTTGTCCACCATGAAAATGAATAATGGCAGAGATGCTAACGGCTAGATGCCACCTACGGACTAACTGACAAACTGACTAACACCTTCGCTAATATCAAAGCCCGTTCCTTCATGGAAATTCACGGCCAGTAACCTGCCGCCCACCAAATTCTTGTACCTCCCCGTACCAAGGACACTTTCCCAGCCGGCCGGCCTGAAGTTGTGTCTTCGGAGTGGAGAAAAATACATTCCTTCGATAAGGGTCAGCCTGAACCGGTTCTCTCCAAGCGAACAACAGCTTGAAACTAAAACATTGCACTTCACCTAGAAAGCCTTCTCGAGCTACCGGGCAGAAAGCAAAATGGAGTCTGTCTCGTTTAAGGCCTACGGAGCCCACAATATGCATAGCTCCATGGAAAATAGCCCAGCATGTTAGCAAATGAGCGAATCATGACTAATACTTATATATCTATCCCCTAACTTAAATTCATAAGCCTTACTCTAAGGAAAATAGTACGAAAATGCCCTAATATATGTAAGGCAGGGTCCCTGTCTATCGGCCTAATCCCTATGCTATGGGGGTGATAGGCTGGAGTCACTCTCCATCATTCTCCTTCTCCAAAGAGCTAGCAAAAAGGCAGCCATAACACCGTCCCGCTCCGTTCCTCCATATTAGCTCTCCGGTTTTTGTGTTGCATAGGTTCAGTCCCCCAGTGGTAGTATGTTTCTAAGGGTTGCAGGTGCTTACTAATTCTACCCAAAGATCTCAACGCTTATGCGTGATCACAAAGTTTACACCAATGGGCAACAAAGTCCACATTAAGAGCCCGACTGCGACTTTGACGGTCCTCCCGCAGGCTGCCATGCCACCACCCCAAGGGAGGACCACCAAAGCCGTACTCACACCGCCCACTGGAGTACGATTGTAATTGGTGGAGAAACGGAAGGCATTTGGATGGAAGGGGATCATTGTATTGATTATTCAGATTAATGGACAATATGGTTCTAGCAACGTCATTGTGGTCATATAGCTTGAAGTCCGACCCTTGTGCTTCATTTTTGGAGTTTGGCAGTGGAGGTTCAAGAGGTTCAGGATGAAGAATATGCAAGTGGGAGAGTACATCAGCAGCCGTCTGTAGTTCGATTTCCAGGATGTTGGTTTTGGATGAAAAAAAGGAGGAGAATTCCTCGCAGCTGATTTGGGCTAGGGGTGATTCATGTGAGTTTTTAGCAAGCCTGTTTGATGGATGTCTTATCAGCTCAAATAGTTTACGCTGTCCATTTTTGGCATTGTCAAGTTCAGAAATAAAGAAATCTTTTTTTGATCTGAGAATGCTTTTGATGTAGGCGTTTCTGGTCTTTCTTAGACTCTGTAAATGGAATGATGTGGGGTGATGCCTCCATTCCCTTTCAGTGAGGCTGAGGTTTCTCCTTTTGTCATTTAGCAATCCATTGAACCATGGATTTTTATCTTTATGATGAATTCTTTTCAGTTTTAGAGGAGCAATCGAGCTGATTATGTTGGACATTGTAGAGTTATAGTGATCAGTGAGATCGTTAATATCACCCAAATTGTCTGGTGGGTGAAGCTCTCTCTCACAGCGTGTAATTAGATTTACAATGTTTACTTTTTTGGTGTCTCAAACCCAATGTTTATTTTTGAGAGGTTGCAAGGAGTTTTTCTTATTCATGAGCAGTGTATGAAAGGTTATGGTGTGGTGGTCCGACCAATCACATGGATCAATTGAGCTTATTTTAACCACGCTGTCTCTGGAGATGATCCAATCTAAGGTAGCACCTTTTGAATGAGTAGGGAGAGAGCAGGTTTGTGTGAAGGAAAGGTCATCCAGGAAATATTTAAGGATATTAATTAAATTGTCTTTAGAGTCATCCCAATGTAAATTAAAGTCACCAAGGAATGTGTCATTAGAATGAAGAGACAAATTAGCTGAGATAATCTCCATTAAGTGGTCCATAAACTGAACGTTCCTGCCAGTGGGATGGTAAAATGTATGAAGTTTGCAATTTTGATTGTCTGTGGTATTAATGGATAGGGAGAGGTATTCACAAGAATCGAGAGGGTCAGTGTGTAACGGAATAACTTGGAGGTCAACGCGGTGAATCCAGGCATTACCTCCCCCTATTTTGTTTATTCTGTCAAGTCTTATGATATTGTAGTTGGGAGGGACCGGTACATCCAGACTAGGGAAAGATGATTTGGTAAGCCAAGATTCGATTAGAATTGCCGCATCAACTTCATGGTTAATGATGAGGTCAGCAATGTCAGAGGCGTGTTTCACAGAGGAGCATCCGTTACTTAGCAGGCACAGTAGAGGTTTCATAGTGGTAGCATGATAAGGGTCTTGATTGAATGAGGATAAAGAAACTTTTTTGAGATTATTAAAGTTGTTCTTTCAAGCCGAGTTTGTGTTGTACTCGGTGGGCATGGAGCTCACTGTTTCGTCTCCAGTAGTGAGGCTAGCTACTGATTCATAGGAGAGCAACAAGTCTTGAGTTTCAACATCCGAAAGGTATTTGAGCTGATTGCGAGAGCGAAGCAGCCTATTAAAAAGGGCCATGGGAGTAGGTTTTAGTTTGGATTGGAGCTCACAAAGAGATTTTTGAACAGTATTGATTTTGGAGAGAGCAGTTTCTGTAAACTGAGTCATTTTCTTCATTTCTGTTAGTGCATATTGAAGGTCATGGGCTAGATTGTCGGATTGGGATGGAAGTGTGTCAGTATAGTTAATAGGAGAGTGCAAAGGAGGGAAAGAGAGCAAGAACCCTGGTTTAATGGTAATGGGTGGCATAGGATCAGTGTGTAAAGGATCCAGTATCATACCGATGTTAATATTTTCTCTAGTCGAAGTTGTGATAGAGGAAACTTTGCGGGAGATATGTGGGCTGAGGGTCTGCGTTAGTGATTTGGGGTAAACCATAATGTGTCTAATAATGGGGTATGTTGAAAGTAGGCTGTTAGCGTGAAGTCGCGGTTGAGTAAGCGTGTACTGCTGTGATTAGTGATTGATTTATTTATTTGTTGATTAATTAAAACCATTACAACAAAGAACAGAAATAAATACAAACACAACACATTACCTAATTAAATATTCCAGGATACAATGCATAAAGTTGACCACAATCAATTAACTTTTTCCAGTTCGGGGTAATTTAAAATTATTATTTCATTTTTAAAACAGTCTATAGGGCTTGGCATTTTTCAGGGATAAAGTGTACGTATGTCATTCGATAAAAATAATAAAAATCATAAATAGAACATTATCTAAAAAGTAGTACTCTAAAAACAAACAATTGGTACATTAAAAAGAGCCATAGAAATAATTCATCATCACCTTAAAAACAGCAACATCCTAATTTCACAGCCGTAACAAATTTAACATATACTTTGGGTATCAACCTTACATAATTTCATTTCCACTGTAAGCATAAATTTTACAAATTGGTGTATTATATGGACGTTGACACCGCTTAAGCAAAATATTAATGCCGATCTACAAGTCCTAAGTCCCATTTCTTTAAAAATAGGTTTTAAAAGTGTTTTCCGTTCCTTCATCATTTTTGGGCATAGTGTTACCAGATGCAGCAAGGTTTCATCATATTGAACACATGGCCGACAAATATTTGATGGCCATTTGGATTTCCCTTTGGGGGTTCCATCTTTGGTTGGATAGATTCCAAACCTTAATAACATAAATTTGTACTTAATTAAGGGTTTTTGATGAAAAAATAAATAGGGTTGAACCATCATTTTGTCGAAGCAATTGGCAATGGACCAAACGTGTTTTTTTTCCCCCAACTCATATTTATCCAACACTTCTGACAGCAAGGCAACGGTTGAATTAATTCATTTTTTATAAACCATTTTACTCCTTGTTTCATCTTCCAATTTGGGACATTCGAATTTTAGGAGACACTCGGCTAAATAATCCTGCCAGCTTCTAGAATATTCGCTGGTCGAAATCTCGATCTAACACATATTGGCCAATGTGCCCTCCTCGGCTCGAGATAATGCCAATAGTGTTTTAACAAATGCAGCTTTACGTACCAAGAGCTGATGCCGTACGCCAAATTCCAATCTTAAATTGGCACGTGAAATCTGCCTAGGAATCCTAAAGACTGATTTATATGTCCTTGCAACTATGGCCTCCAATACTTTCACGTCTCTACCCTTAAAAATAATGGACCCATAGTCCAGGGAGGGAATAAGTTTTGCTTTCATGACTTTAAGCAGGTGGTCATAATTGGGGCATACTAATTTATCTCTTAATTTACGAAATGCGAAAGCAAGTGAGGTACCTTTAGCCTCTAAGTTAGTGAAATGCTGTCTAAATGATAGTCGATTATCAAATGTAATTCCCAAATATTTATACGTTTTTACACAGTCAACAGACAACCCATTGATATTCAATTCCTTTACTCCAAGTTTGCCTTTCCCTATTAACATTATTTTTGTTTTTTTTATATTAATTGTTAAACCATTTTGGGTTACATATATATTAAAAGAATGTATTAATCTTTTTAGTCCTATCATAGTTTGGCTAAGTCAAATAGTATCATCGGCATACTGTAAGTATTTGATTTCTTTACCCATTACAGAAGGGGAATGTGAATTTACATCATTAAAATGGGTTGGGAGATCAGATATAAATAAATTAAAAAGACAAGGAGCGAGCACACATCCTAGTGGTAAGGTGAGTCGGCTGGAGCTTATCCATGATGGAAAGGACTGATCTGGTTGTATGGCTGTTAGCGTGAAGTTGCGGTTGAGCAAGAGTGTACCGATGGCAACTGTCGAGTGTACAGCTATGATTAGGAGAAAGGTTAGTGGGCTGGAGCTCTTCCATGATGGATAGGTCTGATCTGGTTGGAAGCGTGCTGGGTAGATGGACCATTTGTGTAGCAGAGGAGCAGGAAATTGGATTGTGGAGCACGAGATCTTTTAAAGTGGGAAATAAGTCATCAAATTTCATTAGGTCATTATTGGAACCTTGAACAAGGACGATGCTGCTCCTATAAGTGGTAACGGATAGGTCAGCACTTAATGTGTGTGAAGGTGTGATCCGAATCTTAGTACCATAAGGAATGTTTCTGATTTCGCTGGAGTTGAGTGACTTGGGAAGGGCAGATGGCCGTTTCGCAATTTTTCTGGTGTAGAATATCGTTATTAACAATGACACCTTTTATTTTTAGGTTGAAGCAGTATCCGGAGATCAAAGTCTCAGGGTTATTCTTTAGTCGGTTTGTGTTTGAAGTTTGTAGATGCATGCTTGGATAGATTGCGAGGGTATATAATGGAGTATGAGCTGCTTCCTGCTGGAGTCAAGTTTGTTCTGGAAATATTTGTGTAAGTAAATAAGGATTAACTTACCTTTGTGGATACCAAAAAGAACTAAACTTACACTTAAGCCAAGTTTACTACTTTTTGTTATTCTCAAAGGTAAGTAACTTTACTACTAGTAAACTCACTAGAAGTAACTTTACTACTAGTAAACTTACTAGCAGTAACTTTACTACTAGTAACTTTACTAATAGTAAGGTCCAAAGTAGTAAAGTTACAAGTAGCAACTTAACTTTTTGAATACCAATAAGTATTAAACTATTTAAGTCTAACTTTGCCTTTGTGTCTCTACCCGTTCTGTTGTGATCACACGCGGTGATGGGCGCCCCCCCCCCCCCGTTCTGAGCGTGGTCGCCTCCCCGAATTCAGCTGCAGCCCAGACCCCCTGGTGGCTGAGTCTTGATAATAAAAATAATACTGACCACAACTGCGAGGTCTACACTGCCAAGGGGACTCTAGGCGCTAGATTAACCCCAGGGCCTCTGAAGGCAGACACGTCTTCCGCAACCATCTACGTCGTGAGAGCTCCAACGCCTTTACTTTTTCTGTTTTTCTTATTTACAAATACTTTTTATTTGTTCAGTTCCATATCCTGGAGCCAATCTTTATTCCAATTGTTTTGTATAAATGCGGTTCTCTGCGTCAATCGCCCCTCTTTCTGTCTGGCATGCATTGCAATCTCTGTTTTGACATGTTATGTTATCTCCGAAGGTAGCCCCCTTTGAGTGGCAGTTTTGTGATTTTTTTCTAAGGTTCATCGGGCTTCCTTTTTCATGCTTTTATTCTGTGCCGCAAAGTACCGCGGACTTCCTGCGCGTCCCCCGCTTCCCCACGCGTCTCTCAGGGGACAATGAACACAGATGTTCTTAGCTTGTCAAAATCTGCTTTTTTGAAATCAAACACTCGGTGGCGCTTCTTGCCCCCGGCGCGCCAGCTCTTCTGAAGGCAGGGGTAATTAATGCACGCTGAACGGCCTCTGGGTTTCCTTTCACTTCTAAACCCTCTCCTTCTCTCAGCTCACGAGAAGTTTGAAATCCGCATCCGGCCTCCCAGCCCGACCTTCCTTCGGATGCAGAGCATTGCCTTGCGCTCGGCTACCACTTGTATTGCGCCATGTTTGTTTCCCAGCAGATATTTTATTAATTCAAGCGGCACACGTACTTTTCTTTTTCTTTCTGGAAGTTCAATCTCTGTATTTTTTTAGGTCTCGCCTGTTGCCGATGCGCATGCGCATCGAGCAAAGCGAGACTATTGCGAGTTATCCACACTTTATCTGCACTGCAAGGAATCGTGGCGATTCCTTGCAGTGCCCGTGAGTTTTAAGGTCAATGCGCATGCGCATTAAGCTTATGCGCATGCGCATTGACCTTAAAAGTCACGGGCGCGTGCACGTCCGTCTTTGTTTACCCCTCCGCCCCCTCCCGCCGTGTCGCATTTCTCCTCCCCCTCCCCTCTCTTCCTTCCGTCGTGTCGCACCTCTCCCCCCCCTCCCCTGCCCGCCCCCTCCCGCCGTGTCGCATTTCTCCTCCCCCTCCCCTCTCTTCCTTCCGTCCTGCCGTGTCGCACCTCGCCTGCACGTTTTCGGCAAGGAACTTTGCCAGCGCTTGTTGTCTGTGCAGTGCCTCAAGATGCAAATGTGTGACGCTGTCTCACCATATGAAGGGTGCTGCTGATGGGCACCTAGTCTGAAGCGTTAGGATTTTAACAATTCACCCTTGCCGCATTAAACTACCTGCTGCCACCCGCTTTTCAGCGCCGCCTGACGGAATCGGCTGCCTCAGGGCGCGCATACACGAGAGATGCCAGTACAGCTGCTGCCTAGCGTGACCTATGTATTTGCACAACTACATAACTCTACGCTGTCTCACCATATGAAGGGTGCTGCTGATGGGCACCTAGTCTGAAGCGTTAGGATTTTAACAATTCACCCTTGCCGCATTAAACTACCTGCTGCCACCCGCTTTTCAGCGCCGCCTGACGGAATCGGCTGCCTCAGGGCGCGCATACACGAGAGATGCCAGTACAGCTGCTGCCTAGCGTGACCTATGTATTTGCACAACTACATAACTCTAAAATGTAAGATGCCTATGGGGGTGGCGCTCTACTTCATCAATTCTGCTATCCGCATTGCAAAGCGTATGTGTGCACATCACCTGCCCGTCTTTAGGGTAAAAAGGGTCAAGAGTGTTCGTACCTCAGTCCCTGTCAGCCACTGCGTCCTCGCCGACACTGTCACCCTTTCTCTCCACGCCGGCACTGTCACCCTTCCCCGTCCACGCCTGTCCGGTCAGCCTCCCCCTTCACGCCTGGTCCCAAGTCTGCTCCTGAATGTGGCACAGTGCATGCGCTCGCGCCCGGCCGGGACCAGGGGGCTGCGGCCACCTACCTGCCTCTGCGAAGGTGATGATCTCCGAGGTCTGCTCCAGCAGCTCGCTCCTCTCCGCCCGGCGCCCGACGTCGTCCTCTATCTCCACATAGCCGTCCTGGCCCACCTTGCCCACGTGCAGCTTCTTGATGGCGTTGAGCAGGGCCGCCTTGGGCACGGGCTGGGTGATGTTGGGCCGGCTCCGCATGTGCAGCATGCTCAGGATGTGCTTCTTGACAGCCTCCACCATGTCCGCCTGTGAGGAGGGAGCCGCCTTCTCCAGCCTGCCCAGGGCGCAGGACGGGCAGTCGGTGACCGAGCCCTGCCCCTCAGTCCCCGGGGTGGGGGAAGCCCTCGTCGCAATCCAGCAGAGCCCCAGCAGCAATCCTCTCAGCAGAAGCACGCGCAGCATCCTGGCAGCAGCCTGTGGTGAACCTCTGGCTAAAAAGTGCCTCGCTTTTTGGTGTAACTCCTCGCCCCACAAACACGCACAGGTTTCTCGTTTTCCTTCCTCACTCTCACTCACTCACCCTCACTCACCCTCAACCCCTCCCCCTCCCCCTCAACCCCTCACCCTCACCCTCACTCACCCTCACTCACCCTCAACCCCTCACTCACCCTCAACGCCTCACTCACCCTCAACCCCTCACTCACCCTCAACCCCTCACTCACCCTCACTCTCACTCACCGTCAACCCCTCACCCTCACTCACCCTCACCCTCACTCACCCTCAACCCCTCACCCTCACTCACTCACCCTCAACCCCTCACCCTCAACCCCTCACTCACCCTCACTCTCACTCAGCCTCAACTACTCCCCCTCACCCTCACTCACCCAAAACCCCTCACTCACCCTCACCCCCACTCACCCTCAACACCTCACTCACCCTCACTCACCCTCAACACCTCACCCTCAACCCCTCACCCTCACTAACCCTCACTCACCCTCACTCACCCTCACCCTCACTCACCCTCACTCACACTCACCCTCACCCTCACACAGTGCTCACAGCCACCAGTCAGCCTCCGTCCTCGGTGCCTCCACACCATTGTTGCTGCGTAGCAGGATCGGTACAGCGCTGCCACCTCACCTCTCAATGCTGTAGGTCAGGGCGCAAGGTGCGTGTCCCAGCGGCCACTCCAGCATTCAGCACCTCCTCGCCTCACCGCCTCGGTCTGCCTCTCACCTTCGCCGGCATCAGGCCTCCGCCCGCATCCCATAACTGCCATCTTGGGAGCGTAGTGCACCACAGGAAGGTTAAGGCGATCTCGCCCTCCAGACTCCTCCCCCAGGACTGCCGCCTCCGCAGTTTTCCGCTGTGAGTCTGCACGCCGAATCGCCTCCCAGCCGCTCACAAACAGAGTGCACATCTCCCGTTGCCGCAGCCGGTGGAAGTCTCCCCCTCAGTGCGCTGCCGTCATTTTAGATGCGCAGCGCCCAGCGCTCAATCGGGTGATTTTGCTGCACTTACACCCTTGTAACAGCACCAATGCGCCCCAGCAGCAGTCCAGCTCATGCACCAGGATTTCCGCAACCAGTTTTGCAGTAAGGGGCCACCTTAGAATCGCCAACCCCTCACCCTCAACCCCTCACCCTCACTCACTCACCCTCAACCCCTCACCCTCAAACCCTCACTCACCCACCCTCAACCCCTCACCCTCACTCACTCACCCTCAACCCCTCACTCTCACTCACTCACCCTCACTCACCCTCAACCCCTCCCCCTCGACCCCTCCCCCTCAACCCCTCACCCTCACCCACCCTCACTCACCCTCAACCCCTCACTCACCCTCAACCCCTCACCCTCAACCCCTCACTCACCCTCACTCATCCTCACTCACCCTCAACCCCTCACCCTCACTCACCCTCACCCTCACTCACCCTCAACCCCTCACCCTCACTCACTCACCCTCAACCCCTCACTCACCCTCACTCTCACTCAGCCTCAACTACTCCCCCTCACCCTCACTCACCCAAAACCCCTCACTCACCCTCACCCTCACTCACCCTCAACACCTCACTCACCCTCACTCACCCTCACTCACCCTCAACACCTCACCCCCTCACCCTCACTCACCCTCACTCACCCTCACTCACCCTCACTCACCCTCACCCTCACTCACACTCACCCTCACTCACACTCACCCTCACTCACACTCACCCTCACCCTCACACAGTGCAATAGTTCTCAGACCATTTCAGTTAGAGCTTTTAGAAATGTTTATGGCTTTTTTTATTTGTAATACTTTAGCATTGGCTACAGGAAACAAAAATGCTAAACATTTACAAAAAAAACCCATAAACAATTCTAAAAGCACTAACTCTAATGGTGCGAGACCTATTGCATTTCCAATGCTTGTCTCCAAAGCTTCCTCGTTAATTGGTGGTCCCGAGTACACCCCATTGTTACATTCCATCTCCTATTTTAATTAATCCAAGTTAATCCAATGTCTCATTGGAATGTCAACGTCTAATGTTTGCACTTAGATGCTACAAAGGTTGTGTCTGATGTTTTTGACGAACTCAGCGTTTTCTTTCCCTTCCTGGCCTCGGTTTTCTCTCCCTACGCCTACACTTTCATAGTTCAAGAAACTCTCTACCTAAGCCCACACTTTTATAGTGCATGCTTTTCTCTCCCTGTGTTTACATTTCACAGTGCGAGGATTTCTCTCCCCACGTCTACACTTTCACAGTGACAGGTTTTCTCTCCCTACACCTACACTTTCACAGTGACAAGTTTTTTTTCTCTCTCTGCCTACACTTTCACACTGACAGGTTTTTTCTCCCCACGTCTACACTTTCACAGTGCAAGGTTTTCTCTCCCTATGCCTACACTTTCACAGTGCAAGGTGTTCTCTTTCTATTCCTACACTTTCAAAGTGCAAGGGTTTCTCTCTCTCTGCCTACACTTTCACAGTGACAGGTTTTCTCTCCCTATGCCTACACTTTCACAGTGACAGGTTTTCACTCTCTATGCCTACACTTTCACAGTGACAGGTTTTCTCTCTCTAAGCCTACACTTTCAAAGTGCAAGGGTTTCTCTCTCTCTGCCTACACTTTCACAGTGCAAGTTTTTCTCTGCCTACACTTTCACAGTGACAGGTTTTCTCTCCCTATGCCTACACTTTCAAAGTGCAAGGTTTTATCTCCCTACGCCTACACTTTCACAGCGACAGGTTTTCTCTCCCTATGCCTACACTTTCACAGTGACAGGTTTTCTCTCCCTATGCCTACACTTTCACAGTGACAGGTTTTCTCTCCCTACGCCTACACTTTCACAGTGACAGGTTTTCTCTCCCTATGCCTACACTTTCACAGTGCAAGGCTCTCTCTCCCCACGTCTACACTTTCACAGTGACAGGTTTTCTCTCCCTAAGACTACACTTACACAGTGACAGATTTTCTCTCGCTATGCCTACACTTTCACAGTGACAGGTTTTTTCTCTCTCTGCCTACGCTTTCACAGTGTAAGGGTTTCTCTTCATGCCTACATTTTCACAGTGATAGGTTTTCTCTCCCTCCGCCTACACTTTCAGAGTGACAGGTTTTCTCTCTCTATGCCTACATTTTCACAGTGACAGGTTTTCTCTCTCTATACCTACACTTTCACAGTGACAGATTTTTTCTCTCTCTGCCTACGCTTTCACAGTGACAGTTTTTCTCTCCCTACATCTGCACTTTCACAGTGCGAGGTTTTCTCTCCCTAGGCCTACACTTTCACAGTGACAGGTTTTCTCTCTCTATGTCTACACCTTCACAGTGACAGGTTTTCTCTCCCTAAGCCTACACTTTCGCAGTGACAGGTTTTCTCTCGCTATGCCTACTTTTTCAGAGTGACAGGTTTTCTCTCTCTATGCCTACACTTTCACAGTGACAGGTTTTTTTCTCTCTCTGCCTACGCTTTCACAGTGTAAGGTTTTCTCTCCCTACGCCTACACTTTCACAGTGTAAGGCTTTCTCTCCGTGCCTACACTTTCACAGTGACAGGTTTTTTCTCTCTCTGCCTACGCTTTCACAGTGTAAGGGTTTCTCTCCATGCCTACACTTTCACAGTGACAGGTTTTCTCTCTATGCCTACACTTTCACAGTGACAGGTTTTTTCTCTCTCTGCCTACACTTTCACAGTGACCGGTTTTTTCTCTCTCTGCCTACACTTTCACAGTGACCGGTTTTTTCTCTCTCTGCCTACACTTTCACAGTGACAGGTTTTTTCTCTCTCTGCCTACACTTTCACAGTGACAGTTTTTTTCTCTCTCTGCCTACGCTTTCACAGTGTAAGGCTTTCTCTCCGTGCCTACACTTTCACAGTGACAGGTTTTCTCTCTATGCCTACACTTTCACAGTGACAGGTTTTTTCTCTCTCTGCCTACACTTTCACAGTGACAGGTTTTTTCTCTCTCTGCCTACGCTTTCACAGTGTAAGGCTTTCTCTCCGTGCCTACACTTTCACAGTGACAGGTTTTTTCTCTCTCTGCCTACGCTTTCACAGTGTAAGGCTTTCTCTCTGTGCCTACACTTTTACAGTGACAGGTTTTCTCTCCCTACGTCTGCACTTTCACAGTGTAAGGGTTTCTCTCCATGCCTACACTCCCCCCTCCGCACCAACACCTCTTTCCGGAACTACAAAACAGATCTTAAAACTCTCCTCCTCCAAAGACACTTCCTGGAATAACTCAACCCATTTTTTGACCACTACGACCATCTAACACTCACATGAGGTCAACTTAGTGAATATGTATTTTACTCCTGTTCTAACCTAACGCTGACACCTTTTATATTTTTTACAATATAATTATGCAACTTGTTAGTGTTGTAACTGCATATATGTAACTTGTTTCACGTGCTCAGCCTATCTTGTGTAACTGTAACTGTATATATGTAACTTGTTAGCGTGTTTAGTCTATCTTGTGTACTTTTTGTTACTTACCTGTTTTTTTTTTAAAGCGCTCTGACACTTGTGGGTAAAGTTTGCACTATATAAAAATGTATTACCTAAATTAAAAATAAATAAATAAAGGGTGTGGGGAGACCAGCTTGGAGGTTTATCCTATCGGAGGGAGGGACACCAAGGGTGTGCATCCGAAGCATCAGGACTGCTGTTCAGAAGGAGCTGCTTGAATCCCAGGCCCCTGAATTAGTGACACAAATCAAAAGATGTAGGGGAGCCATAGGGGACAACCGAGGAAATGTCTGAGGGAGCTGAAGACAGCAGCTGCAGCCTTTGATGCTGACGGTGGCAGCCATCTTGAAGCCATTGGCGGCCATCTTGAGGTCATGGGCGGCCATCTTGAGGCCATCAGCGGCCATCTTGAGGCCATCAACGGCCATCTTGTTTCACTGGCACTTCCCTTCCCACTTTTTTGCTCACTGCGTTCCGTTCCGTGCAAGTCTTGACAGTCTCGGACTTTACGTTGACAGCCAACCCTCAGGAAGTAAACTCGTTCTTCTTTGCCACTGTTGTTTCTCTTTTAATTGAAGTAAAAACAAAAGTGATGGGTGGATCTCAGCCATTGGTAATTAGTCTGATACCAAACTGAACACACTGAGGTTTCAATGCTCTGATACCAAACTAAACACCCTGAGGCCTCAGTGACTCTCAAACCAAACTGAACCCACTGAGGTCTCACTGACTGGCTCAGGACAGACTTATTGGGGTGTGTGGAGACGCTTTGGAAAATTGTCATCTTCATTCAGAGCATTCTTACAAAAATCTTTTTATGAGTTCCTCTCCTTTCAGGGTGATGGAAATATTTTAAAACTTTTTTTGCGTGACATTCAAACACAGTTCTGGACAAACATGAAACGAAAGAAAGAAAGCAAGAGAGAGAAAGGAAGAAAGAAAGATAGAAAGAAAGAAAGAAAGAAAGAAAGAAAGAAAGAAAGAAAGAAAGAAAGAAAGAAAGAAAGGCCAGGAAGAAAGAAAGAAAGAAAGAAAGGAAGAAAGAAAGAAAGAAAGAAAGAAAGAAAGAAAGAAAGAAAGAAAGAAAGAAAGAAAGAAAGAAAGAAAGAAAGAAAGGCCAGGAAGAAAGAAAGAAAGAAAGAAAGGAAGAAAGAAAGAAAGAAAGAAAGAAAGAAAGAAAGAAAGAAAGAAAGAAAGAAAGAAAGAAAGAAAGAAAGAAAGAAAGAAACAGAGAAAGAAAGAAGGAAAGAAAGAAAGAAAGAAAGAAAGAAAGAAGGAAAGAAAGAGAGAAAGAAAGAAAGAAAGAAAGAAAGAAAGAAAGAAAGAAAGAAAGAAAGAAAGAAAGAAAGAGAAAGAAAGAAAGAAAGAAAGAAAGAAAGAAAGAAAGGCCAGGAAGAAAGAAAGAAAGAAAGAAAGAAAGAAAGAAAGGAAGAAAGAAAGAAAGAAAGAAACAGAGAAAGAAAGAAGGAAAGAAAGAGAGAAAGAAAGAAAGAGAGAAAGAAAGAAAGAAAGAAAGAAAGAAAGAAAGAAAGAAAGAAAGAAAGAAACAGAGAAAGAAAGAAGGAAGGAAGGAAGGAAAGATAGAAAGAAATATTGAAAGAAAGATGGAAAGAGAGAGAAAGAGAAAGAAAGAGTGAAAAGAAAGAAAGAAAGAAAGAAAGAGAAGAAGGAAAGAAAGCGAAAAAGAAGGAAAGAAGAGGAAGAAAGAATGATAAAAAGAAGGAAAGAAAAGGAAACAAGAAGCTTGAAATGAAACATTCGAATTAGTTTTGTACCCAGAAAGTAGGGCCTGCTAAACTAAAACAGTGCTTGTCAACATGTCCAGAAGAAGCAGGGTTGCAAAAAAGAGGTAAGAAGCAAACTGTAGGTGTGGAGCGGGCGTCACTCCGCGGCAGCAAAAGACTCAAATAAATCAGAATCCAAAGTAAAAAACTTCCTCCCTGCCACCTAAAATCTATGCACGTTCGTCGCTCGACGCACATTATGCTCTTCCTATTCCATGCTTCCTGCCTCGTTTCTCTTCTTCTCCCTTTCCTTCTCTCGTGCCGTCGACTTAACCCTCCTTCCAATCCTTCCTTGTACTGCTGTGCTTTATTTTACTTACTTCTTCATCCTTTTCTGTTCCTTGTTTTGTTCCTCCCTCTCTCTTCGTTATATGTGTTTCCTTGTTCCTGTTATTACACTTTCTTCCCTCCTTTCCCATCGTCTCTCTTATTCTCTCGTTTCGTCCATCCTTTTCTTCTCTTTAATATCCCCTGCATTCTTTTTTCCTTTTGTATTTCCCTGCACTCCTTTTCTGATAGAGTATCGTTCGTCCCCTTTTCTCTTGTCCTAAATCGGTCCGTTTTTGTTTTCTTTTAACTTTCCTTTAATTGTATTGTTCTTTTTTTCTTGCATCCCTCTTTTCTTATTTTTCCTTGCACTCGCTACCCCTACATTTCTAACTGTTTTCTTTCTCTGCTCTGTCTTTCCCTTTCTCCTTCGTGTCTTCCTTTCCCTGTTCTATCGTACGTCCTCTGAATGCTTCCCCTTTGCTTCCTGTCTTGTTTCTCTGCCCTCTTTTCTAAAGTTCATCTACTTTCCCCATGCGCCGTCATCTCTTCTGCCCTTTTTATTTCCCCTCCTGCTTCCTCTTTTGATCTCTTTCTATTCCGGGTTTTCTCGCTCATATGCTCTCTCTGTTCATTTTCTTGTTCTTTTTTACCTAATGCTCACGTTCCTCTCCCTCCCTTGTGCCCACCGCCTCTCCACCTCTCGTGCTCTCTTCCCCACCCCCCTTCTCAGGTGGGAGCCGATCTATCAGCGCGCGGAGGATGTTATCAATAATCGGCGGGATTGATAAACCTGAGCGCCTTGATTACAATCCCTGTCTGCAGAACTTTAATTAACAGTTAGTTAATTAGTTCAAGACCATTTAGAGTAAAATGTTTCTATTAGGAATTTGCATGAAAGGCTTGCGTGATAAATGGATGTGTTACCGAAACTATCCGACTGTTCGTAATAGATAATAAACAGGAATCAATCAGGCGCCGTTGCGCGCCGGCGCAAGCGCTTCCGCGTCTGGGGAATCGTCTCCCGAGACACCCTCATTAATATCGCCTCTTTATAATAATAATAAAAAAAAGAAAGCCCCCTAAACCCCCCGGCAGAAAAGCATCCGAAGGCAGCGGAAACAAACAGGTCCCGGCGCCTCCCGCTGCGCGCTCGCTGCGCCCCCCGCGCAAGACCCGCGCAGGCCCAAGATGGCGCCCGCGCTGGCGGACAGGATGATGAGCGGCTTCTGCTCGCCCCAGGGCGCCCATTTGTACACGCCGCCCGCCTCCTAATTGGAAGTGTAAATCTTTACTTTCCTGCTCGGTCCATACATCATCCCGCCCTTGTCGGGCTGCACTTTGCGAAGTGTTATGGGTGATGGGTGCCGCGCTGTGGGAGGGGCCTCCCACGTGTCCATCCTAGAGAAGGAACTCAAGGTGACCTGCAAGCCCAGGTGTGGGGCCTCCGAAGTAGTCCCCCAAAAACCGTCGTCTCTTTTTGCTCATCTGAGCCCCAGCACCTTGGAATCCATCATATCTATCACCCTCGTGCTGCCGCCCTCCTCCCTCATCCAGTGGATCTTTCACCCCCCCTTGCTGCCTCACCCCACTCTATCATGTCACCTCTACTCCTTCCTCTGGACCCCAGTCCCCTCTCTCGCTGCCACCCCTTGCGCGCTCACCCCCAGCACCCCGCGCACTCCCCCTGCTGCTTTCACCACCCTCGCCACCCTTCTCCCCCACGTCCTTCTCTCGCCCCACTGGCACCCTCGGCCTGTACATCCCACACACTTCTCTCCTCTCTATCTCTTCCACTCACCCCCAATCACCCCCACACCTCACTCTACACTCTCACCCGGGCATCCCTCGTAGAGCACAGACTCGTATCCCCCCTTCTCTGTCTCGCCCCACTCTAACACCCCCCCCCCCCAATCCAATTTCCACTTGGCCTTTTTATCCCTCTCGCAGCCACTCAGCCATCCAATCACCAGTCGCCTCTCTCACCCGCGCCACTTGCGCCCCAGTTGTTCAACTCACTGCACATGCGCAAGCCACCTCACGCATCCTGTTCTAAACCACGTGTCCTCCCCACTGCAGTGGTGTAACATTAGCCACTGCGGTGCAGTGGGGCCCCCGAGCTTCAGGGCCCCCCCTCAGCACAGTACACTGACTGGGTCTGGGACCAGATAGTGTTTTGATACTCTCGAGGTTTAGGCAGTGGGACAAAGTGGTAAGTGCGGGTCAGGGGAGGTGCCCTCCATGTACTTTGCAGGGGGCCCTCTCAAGTTTTCCTACGCCACTGGCCAACCCCCAAATGCTTCTTTCACCCTGACTTACCCCTCTCACTCCCATTCATCCTCCTCACCCCGACTCTCTCATTTCACCCCCACATCTTCTCTCATGCTATGGACCCTATACACATAGGTAAACTTCGCCCAAAAGGCTAACTTTACTACTTTCTAGTATTCACAAAGAGAAACTTAGACCAAAAGTATAACTTTACCAGTAGTAACTTTCCTTTATAAATACTGAAAAGTCATAAAGTTAGGGTATGCCCAGATGTGGGTCCTGTGCTCACTACGCCACTGGAGTCAAGCTATCCTGGCTGATGAGGGCTGAAAGCCAGAAACCGGTCCTAGGATGCTTGTTTCCAGTCCAGGGAAGGCATGGCTTGGCAGTTCGGGCTGGACTGTTCCCATGGGGCACAGGGTCAAGACTGATTTGCATATCGGTGGGTCCAAACTGGAATGGCATGGGGAGCAAAAAAAGGATGGATTTAGGCCCAGATCTCTGTACTGGGGTGAATGTATGACATTGCTCTGCATTCTGTCCATCAACTGTTGTTTTTGCATTTCTCCTTGTTAAACCATCAGACTCCTAAAGTGGTTCATGGGGTGGCATTGATCATCGACAACCCAAAGCTCATGCTGTGCCGTCCCCTCCCCACGGCGTTAGTCCTTAGCGCAAGGCTCAACGTCTCAACGGAGTTGCTGATGGACTTTGCGTTTATCTATGTGCATTTTTTCAGCACAAACCAAGTTACAACGCAAAGGCTGCTCTGCAAGGAAGAGGGAGTCCACTTTGAGGAGTTTCAATCGTGTGCCTGGCTAGGGCTCTGCTGGAGGCGACCAGAGTTCTGTTGGGTCGAACTGTGAGGATGAATGTACAGACCTGTAGGTAGCTGCCTCCCCTGCATTGTTTCACAAACCAGTCAAAACTTCCATGCCAGGCACTGGAACTGCTCTGACCAGCGTCCGAGTGATCAGACCTCATTAGCATGGATAGTCAGGTTCCCGGGTGGACAAGGGGTCCATCTCTCCCACCACTTTGCAATTTGACTGTGTACCATGAAAGATGTGTTTTAATTTTACTAAATTAGTCTAGAAAGTGTTCCTGAGATTTATTGATGTAAGTGTTGCATTGGTGCTGCTGACAAGCTTTCTCGGGAGTGGCATTCCACCTCAGTCTTGCACTAGGAAGGGGTAGCTGAGTCTGCCTCACAAAATTGCAAAGTGGTGGGAGAGATGGACCCCTTGTGCACCCGGGAACGGTACACAGTCAAAATATAGAGTAGGAAATATCGACCTACCATAATATCGAGTCTGAAATATCGAAGGAGCATAATATCGAAGTCAAGAATATCGTAGGACAGAATATCGACCCAAAGTAAGTAATATCGAAATTCTTAATATCAATGTAAGTAATATCGAAGTTAGTAATATCGATAGCATATATATCGATGTTAATAATTTCGATGACACTAATATCGATATTTGTATTATTTTATAGTTTTTTATTATGTATGTGTTATATGTTTAATTTAAGTATTTAAAATAATTACTATTATATGTGTATTAATTTTATATAATATTAAATTAATTTATAAGGAAATTGTATGTTTTAGTACCAGAGCGGGTTGTGGGTTTATAAGGGAATAGGGTGGGAAGTAATTTAATTATGGTAAATTGATTATTAATTAGTAGGATTTATTAATAAATTATAATTAATTGGTAATTATTTGAAAATAATAGGAAAATAATTTTAATTAATTTATTAATTGATATATATGTTCTGTAGCTGGTTGTGGGTTTATAGGGGAATAGGGTGGGAAGTAATTTAATTATGGTAAGTTGATTAATAATTAGTAGGATTAACTAATTAATTATAATTAATTGCTAATTATTATTAATTAATTGGAAAAAAATAAATTAATTGATTAATTGATATATATTTTCTGTAGCGGGATGTGGGCTTATAGGGGAATAGGGTGGGGAGTAATTTAATTATGGTTAATTATTTAATAATTAGTAGGAATTATAAAATACATTTAATTAATTGGTAATTAATTTTAAATAATAGTTAATTAATTTTAATTATTTGCTAATTATTTTTCATTAATTCATAAATGGATAAATGTGTTATGTTGTGGGTAGTGGTTTTATAGGGAAATATGGTGGGAAGTAAAGTAAATTTAATTAATTAATAAAAATATTAAAACTAATTGTATTGTTAATAATATAATTGTTAATTAATTATTAATTGGTAATTAAATATTATTAAATGGTATTATTTTAAATTAATTTTAGGTAAAATATATTTTGCTAAGCATGTGTTTTATAATTAAGTATAGGTATTGTATATTTTTTATATTTATTTAATAGTTTATGTTTTTTATAATTACAAAAATCGTTTATTTATAAGTATGTTATTGTAACCCTTATACTATCCAACACTTTCCCTACTGTTGCACTCTCTGGAGTTGGAATGGTATTTTTTACCCTTACGCTATCCAACGTTTTCCCTACTGTTGCACTCTCTGGAGTGGGAATAATAATTTTTACCCCTACACTATCCAACGCTTTCTCTACTGTTGCACTCTCTGGAGTGGGAATAGTAATTTTTACCCCTACGCTATCCAACGCTTTCCCTACTGTTGCACTCTCTGGAGTGGGAATAGTAATTTTTACCCGTACGCTATCCAACGCTTTCCCTACTGTTGCACTCTCTGGAGTGGGAATAGTAATTTGTACCCCTACGCAACCCAACGCTTTCCCTACTGTTGCACTCTCTGGAGTGGGAATAGTAATTTTTACCCCTATGCTATCCAACGCTTTCTCTACTGTTGCACTCTCTGGAGTGGGAATAGTAATTTTTACTCCTACGCTATCCAACGCTTTCCCTACTGTTGCACTCTCTGGAGAGGGAATAGTAATTTTACCCCTACGCTATCAAACGCTTTCCCTACTGTTGCACTCTCTGGAGTAGGAATAGTAATTTTTACCCTTACGCTATCCAACATTTTATATAATTAATTGTAAAAAAATTAAATGTTTATTTTATTTTTTATATTACTTACATTTTATTTATGTTATTGTTTTATGTTTGTAAATGTATTAGTAAATTAGAATATATTTTATTAATTTATAAATTAGTAAAATAATTATTAATACTTATTGTTAAGTACATATATATTATATATTTACTGTATATATTTAATTAATGTATTATTAATATATATGTATTATTTATTAATTTTAAACATTATTAGATACTTTTAAATATGTATATTTTATTTATTAGTGTTATATACTTAATTTTACATTTATATATTAAAAGAAAAAAAATCGATATTTTTAACATCGATATTTTTTACATCTATATTATTTTTTCGATATTTTTGTACTTACCATGTTGTAGATAGGATGTCGATATTTTTGCCCTCGATATTGTTGACTCGATATTCTTGTAGGTCGATATTTATGAGGTCGAAATTCTGTCAGTGATCCCTCATGATTAATATGACACTAAAATGGCAAAAACTGAATCAATCCTGTCAAAGGCATGGAGTTTCAAAGCAGAAGTTTTCCATTCTGCATGGAGAGCCAATGAAAGCGCCTGCGTGTCACTCACTAGCGCCCCTAGAGGCTGTCTCCACCTCCAAGCAGCAGGGAGGGGCTGGATGAGAGTCAGTCATCTTTTACAGGCCGGCACAGTTCACAGCTTTCCAAACTTCACAGAGTCCCACTGGGAGGTTCTAGGACAAAATAGTGGAGGAAAAATATCATGTGAACAAAATATTGTGTAAATAATTTCGAGGTCAAAAAATATTATGGAGGGAATTTATATGGTAAGCAACCTTTAACTATATATAACTCCACATATATGTACGTTGACAATATAAATATCTTCAAGGAAAGTAGATCCAGAGATTTAAGAATAATAAATCTATACTTACCTAGTTGCACTAACCTCGATATTTTGGTCTTTGATTTTTTTTGACACAGTAATCTGTCCACACAATATTTCTGTCTGCGATATTCTATCAGTGGTCCCTCTGGGGTGTCTCTAGCTTGTTCTCTGGAACAGATAGAATTTTCAATCCCTCTGTTTCTGTCTGACCCCGTACACAGGGCCCTGCGAGCCTGATCTAGACCTTGGCCGCTGCGTTACTCCATCACAAACATGACGGATACCCCGCCCGTTGTATTACAACCTCCATAGGCTATAAGGCACTTATATTACGATGGACGGGATATCCATCACATTTGTGCCGGAGGAACTGCTCCCACCAACCTTTAAAACAGGCCCTTACTCTTTGGTACAGAGACAAGAGTCTGCGCCTTCAACTCTGCTTTTTCTGCTGAATACCGGGTCACATTGAGTGGAAGTTGGCTTTGACACTCCCTTCACAGCTCTAGAAAAGAATCTTCATGCAGACCAACACCAAACCAGTTACAAGTGTTCACATGAAGAGTTTCAGTTACAACCCCCCCCTCTTCCGGCAGTCTCTCCTTCAGAAGTGGCCGTTGTTAGGGCAAAATTGTGGGGCCGGGGTAGGACCACAGGGGGAAGAAGAAAAAAAAGAGCTGGCCTGCAGACTGCCGCACCACCGGTCTTCTCTTTCTCTTGCATCTTCACTGCAGACAAGGCTCCCATCCTCCATTGCGGCCAATCCTGAAGGTGCTCTCATGCCTGACAACAGCTTCAGGATTGGCCTGAGCGCCCTCGATTTGTACTCCCAGGGAGACTTCGAGACTCTGCCTGCGGTCTCCAACCCGGCAATGCAGCTAGGTTTGGACGCAGCTTAGTGTGCATGTGAGTTTGGCCGTCCTCAGACAGCTAGCCAACCCCACATGCGCACTGATAGCAGTGCTTACCGCTCCCCCTTGTGACTGTCCCCACAATGGCCAGCCCCCAGGATGCGGCACTTAGAAGCTGAAAATAAAACCCTAATAGACCTGTTTTATTTTTGTTTTACTTTTCAACTTTTGAAGCTACAGGCGGGGGGTGGGGGAGATGCTCTTCCGCCACAGCGAAGGAGCTGCCGTTGCTCTCCTTTACATCCTGGTTCTGTACTACGTGCATGTGTGGTCTATCTTTAACCCATTCGCTGCTTTTGTCGGCCAACGGCCGTCGCGAGCACTACCTCCGTAGTGCTGCTCATGTCCGTTGGGTGACGCGGCCCTGCCCACTCTTCAAAGCTGCCGCACAGCGGCGGATTTCGGCCATGGTAAAGGTATTAAAGAGAACTCACGAGGCGTGTCCCCTGTGGCTAACAGGATACGTCAGATCTCCATACACTTCCTTCATGTTTGGGTCCAGCTCTAGTCCTGCCGGCAGCAGTAGCCGACGTCACCATGTGAGTGATGCTAGTGTAAGTCTGATGCTCTGAGCTCAAACAGCATTAAATGTATCCCACCGAGCAGAGATGGGGGGTCTCTACAAGCTCTTCCACCCCAGCCACTCCCTAGCTTACTACAGATCTCTCACTTACAGTTAAAACAATGTAAATCTGACAGCTCAATCCATCTAAACGGTGGGTAGTTGGAAGCTTCCAAAGTATCACAAATGTTAACTGTACAAAATAGAATGCTCCCCCAGACGGCCATTTACGTCCATTCCCTTCCATCGAAAAACAAAGCCGGTCTCACCCAACCGATGGGAGGCATCTCTGAATCAGATTACTCTTCCCTCCAGCACCACACCTCTCTTCCCTTTAGAAGCATCACAGTAGAAGTGGT
The DNA here is from genome assembly GCF_964263255.1 of Lissotriton vulgaris. Taxonomy (NCBI): domain Eukaryota; kingdom Metazoa; phylum Chordata; class Amphibia; order Caudata; family Salamandridae; genus Lissotriton; species Lissotriton vulgaris. The sequence continues at coordinate 1,745,225,902 of NC_141695.1, forward strand.
CCACCCCCTAGACATGGTTTGATCCCCCTGTGCCTTCCATAGAGATGAGGCCCACTCTCCTTCCCCAGTCTTAGGTTTCATGCCTCTGTGGTTGACGCAAAGGGAAGGAGGCTTTCCTCCTCTGTATCTACTCTGTGCAAGAAACACTCAGGCTGCACACTTGTGGCTGAGAAACTGACCATAGATTATTATTAAGCCCCAAATGGTGGCTTATTAAAAGCAAATGTAAATTATATAATCATGTAATGAATTAAACATAAAACTGGACAAAACTTGGCTTGAAAGAAACATTTTCGCACGGGTGTATACCTACAAAAAGGTCAAATTTATGTAAAAGATTTTGTTATATAAATTGAAGTATGAATGATGAGGAGGACTCAGGCAACTCGAGACTAATGCAAGAGTTGCAGATTTTGCAGCAACCTTTGTCTCAACCCAATGGGAATATCAGACGGCACAATCGCAGGGATATGATATCGTGGTGAGCATTTGCCGCACTATAGCTACTGCCATTTGAATTTAGATTTTTGGAGCACTATTCATTTTGATTGCTGTTCTGGAACATATGCCTTTGTTCCCAATTTTTCAGAGTCATCAGTACACATAAGAACTCACGTCCTGAAGATGGTCTTGTAGATGCCTTCACAAAAAAGACCGAAACGTCGACAACCGACCCATTTTCTCAGTCATTATCGTTGCAGGAATTGTTCATTGTATAGCCAATGGTGTTTCACCTGTCATTTAATATGTGAAACAGGTTTTGGCAATAGTGTTCTTGATAAAATATCTATAGGAAAGAATATCCATCTCAGTCGCTTTTGCTTCATGTGATTTGTAATGTGTACCCTTTTATATAACACAATTTTTTACCCAAATTTGTACTTTTTCTAAGTATATACACCTGTGTGAAATTGTTTCCTCAAATTGAGTTTTGTCTAGCTTTAGGTTTGATTCATCACATAATTATATAATTTATTTTTACATTTGATTGTAATACGCCACCATTTGGGGCTGAATAATAATCTATGTTCTGAAATCACTGAAGACTTAGACATTTAAACAAATCCCTTAAATGCACTAGTACTAGATTTTGTACGCTACCCAAGCCTTCAAAGGTCTATTGGTTGCCCATTTCTTGCTTCGAGAAACTGACTATGACACACTTACATGCAATTCTGAGCCCTTATATAAAAATATATGAATGATATATGACCATATAATAATATAAGTAGAAAGCCTTACAATTTTTCTTCATGTTTTGAAGGAAACGCATGCACATAGAATCCAGTTAGAGATTTCTCATTGCACAGAGAAACATAATACAACAGTGCAGTCTAATTAAATTGCTTAAAGTGGGTCCTGGAAGTCTATTTTTGTAAAATATTGCGCTAAATTGTGCATTCACTGCAGAATGTTCATATTATATTGTCTAAAAAGCCCTAGGTTTAACATGTGGATCTAGAAGAGAACTAATGAGACATGCCTCTGCTCCACAGCCTACCTTAGCACACAGGAGCAGGTTTTCTCTATAGTTTAGGAATTTGATCATACCCATTCCATATCTTTCTCTTACTCTCTCTGGTCATACATCTTCATCCATCCTCTTTCCAGCCCCTCCCTTTCCGCACACCCTTCTCCCGCCTATGCGGTTTCCTAGTTTTCTGTTACTCTCTCACTTTACTAATATCTTCCTCCCTTTTCATTCTCCTTCACCCATTTCTCCTGCCCTGTTCTAGTACTCGAAGAATACAACCTCAAATCACAGCGTCATCACGATTTAAAAAATATGAGTGGAGGACTAATCAGCATAAGCAATTAGCAATGACATCACAAGAAGTGACATCCGAGGGTGTGTATTCAGGATTTGTGATACCCTTTTCTTGAATGGAATGCATTTATTTTTCAGTCAGATCCGAAAACAATATATATATTTGGAATAGTCAAAAGTAGTAAAATTGCTCAAAAGTGTAAGCTGGTGGGTCTGATTCCCAAACGTAGCTGACACTTTTGAGTAAAATAACTACTTTTGACTATTCACAAAATCTACGTATAAGTTAATACTAAACAAACAACAAAATAGTAGTAAGTCAAGCATCACATGCCACTGGGACTTCAAAACGTTCCCACAGAAAGTATTGGAATGAGGGAACTAAATAAAATCCCACAGTAAATAACGTTGAATTAAATTAGTTAAAATAGTTAAAAATATTTAAAAAAGACTATTTAATGCCTAGAGATCTCTGCATCGTAAAGTATAAGGACAAATAGAAAAGTATATTTTACTCAAAAAGAAATTACATTTTATTTCTACTATTAAGTAATCACATACATTGATATATATTTATGTAGATCAAAACAATGCTACAATACTATAACTTAATTTTGAAATAAAACTTTAATTAATGGAATTATAATTCATTAAATTAAAATTCTTATTTTGAAGTTTAAATAAAAACATAAATTCACACCTAAAGTAAGTAAATACTTTTATTATGCATTCATAAATATTAAAAGTGAGGTATGGAATTAATTAAACTTAATTTAGTTTATGTTAACCGGCATTGAAGCAGTGGCACACATTAATTTGCGACAGAAAATATGAAACAATCTCCACGGATATCCGCAAGAAAGTTGCTTTCTGCGTAAGTGACCCAGGGAATATATGTGTTTCTACTCCCCAAGCGAGGTGGAGTGAACGGGCATCATGATTGGGGATGGTGCCAAGCTGGTGAGGTGCACCCAAACACTGTACACTCACTGCCACATTTCGTATACCTCTACCTCAAGGTGTACGCAGAATACCTTCTTCCTCCTCCTTCAAAAAAGACGTGAAAATGCTTCTAATGAACAAATTAATTCCCTAAATCGTTAAACCTATTGTCACTGTTAGCAACTTATGTTATCTTACATACTTCTGTCTACCTCTTTTCCATACGTTGTAATGTAAAGTGCTCCGATATCCTCTAGAGTCGTTTGCAATATATAAAACTTGATAAATAAATAAATAAAGTATAGGAATCATTATATCTCATCACTCCATTATGCATGTGAAGGACGCTTTATTGGGCGCAGCTGAGCTCTGGCATCACTCCAGCTTCTGGTTTACAACCATCATGTGTTCTACATTACTGTCCATCCACCATTTCCTTGACTGTCTGGCCTGCCAGTTCCTGGACCAGCATCTACTCATCGATTCCTCGTTCCATCTCTTTCCCTATGCCCTCCTTTCTCCTGCTTGTCCATCTCTCTGTTTCTGCACCTTTACTCCACCACCAGAAACATCCTCCCCTGAGGTGTTATTTTTGTCTCCCTGCCCTTCATACCTGCTCCAACCACTCCATTGCCTTCTATTTTACCCAATCAACATACATTCTGTTCCCTAACACTGACAGGTGCACCCCCCATGTCTAAACAAAGCCAGGCTTCATACACAGTCTCCTCATATTTTATTACTTGTATTCCCTTCTCTTTACAAAACCATGCAGTCTCCCTGTTTACCTCCTTTCTGGTCATGTTTGTCGTGGTGGGTTTCCTTGCCCCCATCAACACCCTTCTGGGTACCAATTGTCCTGCAAAACATATGCCCTTCATTTTGATCAAATCCAGGCCAGCGAGCAGGACTAAATCATTCTCACCCAAGTGCAATACCACCATGTCGGGCGGTGTACCACTCAATTTCCAAAGTGTTTGCAGTCACTGTCCCATCTCATTCCTCGCAGTCCATACCATTGTATCACTGCCCTGTCACTTGTTGGTGCCTGGTGAACTGTTTCTCAGTGTGGGCCATGGCTCCTTCTAACTCACCAGTTTTTCTCTACTTGTGATGCAAAAACAACACAGTTAGGATCCTACTGACTCCATATGACCCCCACTCCCACATAGTACCACTTACAGGCCCCCCTCCACCTACACAGGCCTTTTAATTTGTCTTCAGGCATTCCTTAGCACAACCCTTCCACCCCTGTGGAGTGTTTCATGTATTCCTTCTCCTCCCAGCTTGCTTACTTTAAGCATTCCTTCTTTACAGCTGGACTCAACATCATCTCCAACACCAATGACACCAGCTCATCTTCTCACTGTCTGAAGACCCTTCCACCACTAAAGCCACCTTCCACAGATGCATGATGAACATCGCATACGGAATAAAGGACAACTATCTTAAACTCAACACGGACAAGATGAAAGACCTCATCTTTGGGAACAACCCTTTGCTATGGGAGGATACGTGGCGACATGTGGATCTTGCCTGACCCCTAGCTCCAACAGACCATGCCCACAACCTCAACATCATCCTGGATAGCAAGCTATCCATGACGAAATAAGACAACACAGTGTCATCCACCTGCATCTACACACTTCTCATGCTCTGTGAGATCTTCAGGTGGCTTCCGGTAAACACTAGACGGACAATGATGCAGGCTCTCATCTACAGCAGATTGCACTACCGAAACATTCTCTATGTAGGAATCACTACACGCCTCCTGAAGAGACTCCAGACAATACAGGACTCTGATGCAAGACTTATACTCGACCTCCCCAGAAGGAACCACATCACACCTCATCTCTAGAAACTACACTGCCTCCCAATTCAGAAGAGATGCCAGTTCGAGATGCTGGCCCACGCATACAAGGCCTTGCACAATGAAGGACCAGCATACATCAACAAATGCCTGACCTTCCAACAACCCAACAGATGCCTTTGCTCAGCTTCCCTCTTTCTCATAGACACCCCACGGATCAGCCGAGCCAACTGGGGAGGACGCTCCTTATCGTACCTGGCTTTGTAAGATCTGGAACAACCTCCCCTGCACCTCAGGACAGCAGCATCACTCCAGTAGTTCAGATAAGATCTTAATAATTAGACGTTTGAATGTTCAAACCTCTCCTTAGCAGCAAACAGTTCCAGTGCCTCAAAAACCCTAGGAATTAATCGATGAACTATATAGATATATGATTGATGGATTGACACCCAAGATCAGTTTCCCTATCACCAGTGGCTCAGTCTCATGCACAAAACCCAACCCTTCCTCAGAGCCTCTTCTCTCCAACTACTGCCCTCCCTTCCTTACCAGCCAAATGTCCTTATTCCAGACCTCCTGAACCATACCATGGACCCAATAGCTTTCTGATCCATTTTGCTCCTTTTCATCTTAATGCCCATCTTATACCGGCTGCCTGCTAGATCTCCCATCAATACCCACCAGTTCTGACATCCTGAAAAATCCAAAGAACAGGGTCATAAATACAGCTCCTAACAAAGCGTCCTCCTCTGTGGCATGCACACGAATTTCATTTGGGTCTCCATCCCCCTGATAATTTCTAGCGTCACTTGTTTCCTCAATTTTTTCCTTCGTCCTCTCTCCCTTGCTGATCTATCCAACATACTTTTCACTATGATTCCCCACAGAGGTCTCATCCCCAGTAGAATTTCCCATAGAACGCAAACTCTGCCATTGTCCCTCTATGCTCCCCGTGGGTATTGCCTTATCAGTCTGATCTAGTAAAAAGTTACCCATGTCCTCCCTTCGTGTTCCTGCCCATTCCCCTTCAACCCCTCTGACCAGCAGTCCTGTATGTTCTTCTTGTAGATTCTACCAGTACATTTTCATCCAGCTGCATCACTCTCACAACCCTATGTCCCTTCAATTTTGTGGAACTGGTAAGCCTCTCTCGTCCACGTCTGGGGCCAAACCACGGAACCTCCACCACTGCATACGAGCGAGCACGTCAGCTGCCCCGAAGTCTCCTCATTGAATATGTCTCACTCTTACCAAAACCTTCCTTTCCAGACTCACCGGCACAAACCCCCTCAGCAGTCATTCACCTTACATTTGTCCTTTTATCACATGTTCCACTGCCTCGTTGTCAATTACAAATACATGCTTTTAACTTGTCAATTCTTACCCCCTTGCTCTTATTGCCAACACTACTGGATAAATTCTAGGAAGGGGATGCTGTTCCTTTTTATTCTCCGAGACTGTCACCATTTCTCAGGACAACACTGCCCCATACAGTAAACTCTGACACCCTCAGAGTCTGACACATTTGACAATATTACCACCCAGCATGGCACTTGTCCTTTTGGAGCCACAATGTCACTTCTCTGTAGTTTTCGACAAAACTCATCCTTATCCATAAATCCTGTTGACATTCTGTGTTACTTGCACCTCGTGATGCAGTTGTGTTGTTCGTTGCGTGGTGAAAGCTCGCTGCCTACAAAAAACCCTAGTAGCGGCAACCACCTTGCAAGTGAAGTAAAGCAGAGGTCGGCAAACTGTAGGGCGCCCCCTGGGGGTCCGTGGTTGCATTGCCAGGGGGTGAAAATGTCTCAGTAAACTCCTGTAAATCTTGTAAATGAAGATGGCTTGGGAGCCTGAACTTGTTTATTGTCCCATTTCTAGGCCATCTTCACCACACAGTCAAAGGGCATAAAAACATGGAGACCGTGATTTTAAGCGCCATGGGGCAGAGATCAGTCAGTGTGGTGGCAGGGTCAATTATCAGCATACAAAAACAAAATATGCAGTAGCTGTGTGTGTGTTTTTACTTCACGTTAACTGCATATGTAATAATGCACACAATTTTGATTAAAAATAAATGCAAATTAATCATTGGGAAAGGCACTCGTACAGGATGACATCTCAGTTGGTTAATGCAATCACTGCCGATGTTTGTGTGTCTTACAATAGTGTCACAGAATGGAATCCTGCTTGGTGCAGTGGTGAATAGTACTTTTGTTTTTGTAGTGCTACAAGGTCCCCGTCTATGGCAAAAAGCACTGTGAGTGTGTCATTATTGTGAAATGTCATTACACACAGCGTAAGACAGACTGCAGCAAAGTGGTTCAGGCTCAGATTTACAAAGCATCATGTGTGTGCTGCTTTTTTATGTTTACATTTCTTTATTACTTTTCCAGCATAGAGAGGAAATAAAACGAAAAGGTCAGGCTCATGTCGCAGCACGAGGCCTAGCCGATTCGTATTTGTTGTTAGATAAATGAAAAATGTAACAAAACATCCCATAAACTCCCCCCTCCCTCCAAACACCCCCACCCCCTGGGCCCCCCCCAGTATCCAATATGAATGTGTAAGTGTTGAAGCAGCTTCTAAGTTGTGACTGTGACACAAGAGCTTCCCGGACCCCATCAAGCCAATACGTTTTGAAGAGCCGCTCCCAATGCCATTCCAATCTGGGGTTCCCTGTGTGATTTGAGAGGAAAACTGAGGGCATTGGTTAGGCCAAGGAGGATGTAGGCCAGGAAGCTGGGTAGCTGTGTATCAAAGTGTGAGAGGAATCTTCCATAATGACTGCCCCGCCACTGCCCTGTCCATAAATAGCCAATATTTCTCGTTTTCATGGCGGGGCCATTCTACGAATGCCTTCAATTGTGCGGCTTGGAGAAATTATTTTTCATTTGGTGACCCAATTCCGCCCTCTCTTGGGGGTCTGCGACAGAGATCTCTATGTAAGCGGGGTATCTTATTTGCCCATATCAACCAGTCTGCCTAGATTGTAAGGAGCCTGGAGGGGGTTTTAATGGCAGGGTTTGAAAGAAGTAAAGTAGTTTAGGTAATATGGTCATTTTCAATGCAGCTATTCGGCCTAGCCAGGATGGGGTGCATGGTCTTCAGCAGCGCAAGTCCTCCTGTAGTTGTAGTTCTGTGTCACTGTACATTGTGTTTTTGCAGTGAGCTGCACCCCAAGATAAGGTATTTTCAAAGAAGCCCATTGGATAGGGTATATGCGTTGTAGTCCAGTGAGTGTAGGGGTTTTGAGGGATAGATTAAGGGCATGGGATTTATGGATATTGATCTTGAAACCTGCTGCTCAGCCAATTTTTTTCTAGTTCTGCCATGAAGGGCGGTAAAGAAGGCAGGGGGTCCTTTAGTGACACTATGACGTTATCCGAAGCTCACTCCTGATATGTGGATTGTCCCGAACCTTTTGGGCCATTGGCTCCATATAAAGAGAGAAGAGTAGGGGGAGAGCAGGCATCCCTGGCGAGTTCTCCTCTAGATGCGGAAGGGAGTAGAGGCTACGCTGCTCAATCACACCGTCGCTGTGGGGGTAGTGTAACTGCTTGTAAACCATTGTATATATCTAAAGGGCAGGCCGAAAGGTTGTAGGGTGTCCCTCAGATATGGCCAGTAGAGTCTATTGAACGCTTTTTCAGTGCCTATGGACAGAAGCATGGATTCAGTGTCAAAGTGCTGAGCCTTGTCCATGATATGGAGCAGGCGCTTAGTATTATCTGCGCATTGTCTGTTAGGTACAATCCCTGCTTAATCGTGATCGACCAGGCAGGGAAGAAGAGGAGACAATCGTGATGCCAAAATCCCAGTGAACTGTTTTAGGTCGATATTCAAGAGGGAGATCGGCCAATACGGAGTGCACTGGTGCCGATCTTTACCTGGTTTAGGTATAACAACCCATGCAGCCTCTAGCATGGTAGGTGGGAGTTCCTAGGAGGATCCGACCACGTTATAGACTCTCATGAGAACAGGAGGCAGAATATAAGACAATTTTAAGACAAAATCCTAACTTAAGTCTGTCTTAAGTTTGTCTTAAGTTTATCTTAAGTGTGTCGTTAGTCTGTCTTAAGTTTGTCTTAAGTCAAACTTAAGACAAAATCTTAACTTTACTACTACTAAATGCCTTCTGTGAATACCAAAAGTAGTACGTTTAGGATTTTGTCCTAAGTTAGTTCTGTGAATCAGGCCCAGAGGTTCTTACAGAATGTCTAGAATGATCTGACTCAGCAGAAGGAGATCTAGAGCTCCTTGGTAAACTCTGCACTCTCCCTGGAGGAATAAAGGGATGGTCCTCTTGACCTTCTTCTTCCCCGGGTGGATCTGAGTTGTTCAGGGGTGGACCATTTTGATCAGCCTGTCCAGGGTTGAACTCTAGGTCATAGAAGGTGTCCCCTCCTGACCTATCCTCTTCCCCTGGACCACACCTGCATGCACTGTATAGTAACAGGGCCTGGTTCTGATACCTGCATGCACTGTACAGTGACAGGTGCCTGTTCTGATACCTGCATGCACTGTACTGTGATCGGTGCTGGTTCTGATACCTGCATGCACTGTACAGTGACATCTACTGGTTCTGATACCTGCATGCACTGTACAGTGACAGATGCTGGCTCTGATACCTGCATGCACTGTAGAGTGACAGGGGCTGGTTCTGATACCTGCATGCACTGTACAGTAACAGATGCTGGTTCTGATACCTGCATGCACTGTACTATGAAAGGGGCTGGTTCTGATACCTGCATGCACTGTATAGTAACAGGTGCCTGTTCTGATACCTGCATGCACTGTACTGTGACCGGTGCTGGTTGTGATACCTGCATGCACTGTACAGTGACAGGTGCTGGTTCTGATACCTGCATGCACTGTATAGTGACAGGGGCTGGTTTTGATACCTGCATGCTCTGTACAGTGACAGATGCTGGTTCTGATACCTGCATGCACTGTACAGTGACATCTACTGGTTCTGATACCTGCATGCACTGTACAGTGACAGGTGCTGGTTCTGATACCTGCATGCACTGTACAGTGACAAGTGCTGGTTCTGATACCTGCATGCACTGTATAGTGACAGGGGCTGGTTTTGATACCTGCATGCTCTGTACAGTGACAGATGCTGGTTCTGATACCTGCATGCACTGTACAGTGACATCTACTGGTTCTGATACCTGTATGCACTGTACAGTGACAGGTGCTGGTTCTGATACCTGCATGCACTATATAGTGACAGGGGCTGGTTTTGATACCTGCAGGCTCTGTACAGTGACAGATGCTGGTTCTGATACCTGCATGCACTGTACTGTGAAAGGGGCTGGTTCTGATACCCGCATGCACTGTACAGTGACAGATGCTGGTTCTGATACCTGCATGCACTGTACAGTGACTGGTGCTGGTTCTGATACCTTCATGCACTGTACAGTGACAGATGCTGGTTCTGATACCTGCATGCACTGTACAGTGACTGGTGCTGGTTCTGATACCTGCATGCACTGTATAGTAACAGGTGCCTGTTTTGATACCTGCATGCACTGTACTGTGACCGGTGCTGGTTCTGATACCTGCATGCACTGTATAGTAACAGGTGCCTGTTTTGATACCTGCATGCACTGTACAGTGACAGGTGCTGGTTCTGATACCTGCATGCACTGTACAGTGACAGATGCTGGTTCTGATACCTGCATGCACTGTACAGTGACAGATGCTGGTTCTGATACCTGCATGCACTGTACAGTGACTGGTGCTGGTTCTGATACCTGCATGCACTGTGCAGTGACTGGTGCTGGTTCTGATACCTGCATGCACTGTACAGTGACTGGTGCTGGTTCTGATACCTGCATGCACTGTACAGTGACAGGTGTCAGTGTTACAGTAGTTTAGTGAACTATACAGTAACAGGTGCCAATGCTGAAGTTGCTCGGCGTACTGTACAGAGACAGGTCCCTTTGGAGTCGGGTGCTTTTGACAGAGGGTGCTGCCGTTGCCAAGTCGGGACTCATGGTGGTTTTGACCCCCTTAATACTTCCTGCTAGCGCGACATTACCATGTGTGGCATGTAGGAGAGAACAACACTAACACACAGTGTGCGTTTATGATTCTGGTGTCCTACTGGATTGTTAGAAGGATCTTACCTTGACCAGATGGATTGTTACTTAATGATCCAGCCACTTTGTGTGATTGCAGTGTGATACTGATTGCTGCTTTTCCGGCATTCGTGACAATAAACGGAAGTGCCGTCGGTTGGAATGGCCACGGAATTTACAGATGTATTCTGTGTCATTACTTTAGGCTGTAGGGAATTACTCGGAACCCACACCTAGAGCACCCCTGTGGTGTATGAGGCCTTCTGTTCCCTCTTTTGTTGACCATCATTCCATGGCTCATGAATGATTGCTCGTTCCTCGAAAATTATAACTACATGAAGGCCATCTATGAATGTTACTTCGCAGATGAGACCTACATCTTCGCCTACTGTGGTTGACTCCAGGAGACTGGATGTCTATTATTGCCTTGAGAAAGTCTTCTTGAAAGACGAAACACGTGTCGGCAAGTTGTGTGCTGGGAAGTTTTAATGAAGTTGTTGTGGAATAAAGATTATCGAGACTGCCACCGCTTTGGATCTCTATAACTTTGACTGTTCTCATTGTCAATATTTTCTGATTGATGTTTAAGGAGTGATTATACTCATTGGTATGATCTATACTTGGTTGACTGACTGTAGGTGTGCTGTGCGAGCCCTTTCTTTTATTTCCAGTTTTAAAGTAGTTTAGTGAACTGCACAGCGGCAGGCGTCGGTGTTGAATCTACTCTGTGTACAGTACAACGACAGGTGCCAGTGTAGATGTTTTTTGGTGTACTGTATATTGACAGGTGCCAGTGTACTCTTCAGTAACAGGCGCCAGTGTACTGTACGGTGACAGGTGCCAGTGTACTGTACGGTGACAGGTGCCAGTGTACTGTACCATGCTGGGTTCCAGCGCTACAGTCTTTCCGTGCACTGCACAGAGACCGGTGCCAGTGCTACAGTCTTTCCGTGCACTGCACAGTGACAGGTGCCAGTGCTACAGTCTTTCAGTGCAGTGCACAGATACAGATGCCAGTGCTACAGTCTTTCCGTGCACTGCACAGAGACCGGTGCCAGTGCTACAGTCTTTCCGTGCACTGCACAGTGACAGGTGCCAGTGCTACAGTCTTTCAGTGCAGTGCACAGATACAGATGCCAGTGCTGCAGTCTTTCCGTGCACTGCACAGAGACAGGTGCCAGTGCTACAGTCTTTCCGTGCACTGCACAGTGACAGGTGCCAGTGCTACAGTCTTTCCGTGCACTGCACAGAGACCGGTGCCAGTGCTACAGTCTTTCCGTGCACTGCACAGTGACAGGTGCCAGTGCTACAGTCTTTCCGTGCACTGCACAGAGACCGGTGCCAGTGCTACAGTCTTTCCGTGCACTGCACAGAGACAGGTGCCAGTGCTACAGTCTTTCCGTGCACTGCACAGATACAGATGCCAGTGCTGCAGTCTTTCCGTGCACTGCACAGAGACAGGTGCCAGTGCTACAGTCTTTCCGTGCACTGCACAGAGACAGGTGCCAGTGCTACAGTCTTTCCGTTCACTGCACAGTGACAGGTGCCAGTGCTACAGTCTTTCCGTGCACTGCACAGAGACAGGTGCCAGTGCTACAGTCTTTCCGTGCACTGCACAGAGACAGGTGCCAGTGCTACGGTCATTCAGTGCACTGCACAGAGACAGGTGCCAGTGCTACAGTCTTTCCGTGCACTGCACTGAGACAGGTGCCAGTGCTACAGTCTTTCCGTGCACTGCACTGAGACAGGTGCCAGTGCTACAGTCTTTCCGTGCACTGCACTGAGACAGGTGCCAGTCAGTGTACGGTACATTAACAGGGGCCAGTGCACTGCGCAGTGACAGATGCCAGTGCTAGAGTCTTTCCGTGCAGTGCACAGACAGCTGCTGCTCCCTGCTCGCCCTGCACAGCGCCGAGCTCCCTCTGACTCCGTCTCCGCGGGTCCTGCAGCGCCCCCTGGTGGCCGCCGCGGAGCCTGCAGCCTCGGCCCCCCAGAGGCCGTGGGAGTCGCGCCCGGCCCGGGGTTGGAGCCACCTGCCCGTGTATTAATCAAAGTTACCGAGCCGGACGCCTGCAGATAGTGGTGTCGCTACCAGGGAAAATCAATGCTTACCCACTTCTTTTTTAATACTGCGGTGCGGGAATGTGTGGAAAAGTTCATTACAGGAGAGGAGGCGTCGATTCCTCCTGGCACGGGCCCCCCCGGGGGCGGAGGAGGCAGGAGAGGCCGCGCCGAGGACGTGTGAGGAGAGCAGGGCAGCAGTGAAGGTGGAGGCGCCCAAACAACAAGCACTGACTGCTTCTCATTCTCTGCACGCGCCCCGTGCGTCTCTCTGCCCCTGTCCCTTTGCATCTCTTCAGTTGTGTCTGCTCCCCCCTCCACCCCCATCCTCTCCCCTCCACCCCCATCCTCTCCCCTCCACCCCCATCCTCTCCCCTCCACCCCATCCTCTCCCCTCCACCATCCCTCCGTCTGCTTCTCCTTTTCATCTCCTCTCGTGGGGCATATTTACAAGGGCTTTATATCCTCTTTTTTGGCTTAAAAAGCTAAAAAAGCGGAGATAAAACGATCACCCTATTTACAAGAGGGTGCTAACATGCCTAATCATATGTTAGCACCCTTTTCCCCAACGCCTCCCTTTACGTCTCTAATTAGATGCAAAGTGGGCGTCACGGGGCGAACCACAGATGGACTACCTTGCAAATATCGCTGATGTTCACATCGCGATATTTACAAGGCTGCCCCAGTATTTTAGCACACGTTACTTTTTGGATAAAACCGCTGCTTTCTCCATAAACTAACGTCTGCTAAAATGCAGACTTACCTAGCCCCAACATTGGGGTGGATTATGCTGATACGACCCTGTGGGTCGTATCCGCAAGGTTATCGCCGTTTTGCAGGGAACATCGCTGGAAAACCAGCGATGTTCCCTGCAAAACGGCGATTTTCCCGCTATCTCTGGAATTCTTATCGCCCTGGAGTAACTCGTTGTTAATAACGCGCTACCAGGGCGAGAAATTCCAGAGATAGATGGCGATAAATAACAAAGCGTTAAGCGCGCTTTGCGTTTGTTTATCACCGTCCTTGTAGATATGCCCCGGGGTTCGTTCATTCTCCCTTCTTCACCATTTCCCCCTCTTATTTCGTGTTACCACACGCACTCTCCTTTACATTATCTTTCCTCTTTGTGAGTGAAACGAGATGAGCGAAACCAGGCATTGGGTGATGCACCTACCCGTAGAACGTCACGTCAAAGTGTGACGTCATGTAATCAACCCGATATGGATCAGACTAACACATGACTCCCATGATCTGAGGCCAGATTGCAGCAACCTTCTGGGTCCTTAAGTGTGACCATGCCCCTCTTATACCGTAATTCGATTTATATAACGCTTACTACACATGCCGAGGCCTTGAGGTACTTTGCTACTCTGGCATCGTAAGTTAGTGGTTAATCCAGTGACTATTAGTCGGTATTGGTGTAAGTCTCGTGCTATCAAGGAAATTAAGCCATTACTTTATTATAGTTTTTTTGTGGTAGGTTAAATTAATAAAAGTTGGGTGGGAGCAGTAGTCGGGGGGGGGGTGCGTGAATTCATGCAGGTGATGGGGTGGGCAAATAGATGAGCTAGAAGAGGTTAGATGTTGTTGGGTTGCAGCACTATAATTTCAAAGAGGGAGGGGTTGTGACATACCACTGAGAGGGGGAGGGGACGAGCAGCCAGGCTACAGGAGGCTGTGCTGAGGGGGAGGAGATACAGGAGAGAGGGGTGGGGGGCGGGTTCAGTTCAAAGCAGGGGGGTGCAGTAGTTTAAAGTCAAGGGCGTTTTTTCACTCAGGGTCTTACGGATACAGAGAGGGCTTTTTGAGATATAATCGAATCTGAGGGTGTAAAACTATAGAAATGATCCATACATCCAATTGTGGTGTCACACGAGGAGCCTGAAGTTAGACTGTTACATCACTCAAACTGTGACATCACTCCAGGGCCTGACGTCAGGCTGTGGCACCACTCCTGGGTCCTGACATCAAATGGTGACATCACTCTTTGAACCCAATGCTAATATGTGACGCTAATCTTCGATTCTGCCCATAGACTGCAGGATCCTGGCATGAGGCTGCATCACCACTCCCGTGCCCAGATATCAAACTGTGACATCACTCCAGGAGCCTGAAGTCAGGCTATGATACCCCTCTTAAGTCCTGACATCACACTGTGACATCACACCAGGAGCCTGGAATCAGGCTATGGCACCACTTTGGGTCCTGACATCAAACTGTGATATCACCTCATGTAGGAGAGTAGGATCTGCTTCCTATGGTTACCCCCACTTTTTTGCAGATGTTTCACTGTTTTTCGACTTTAGTCTCGCTGGGGCCCTGCTAAACAGGAGCCCAGCCTAGCTGCTTCCTCTCTAAAATGATTCCATGTATTTTAATTATACTCCAGTTTGGTTACTTGGGTACCCTTATAAGTACCTAGTATATGGTACCTTAGGTACCGAGGGCATAGGTACCCCAGAGGCCTACCAGGGGCTGCAGCATGTATTATGCCACCCCTGGGAAACCTTCCAAAATGACACCACAGGACTGCAACTGCAGCCTGGGAGGGGTGGTGCATGCACCCCTTACTAAGATATAGGTTCACTATATCTACCCACATCACTGCACATATAAACCTATCAGTCCCCCCTATGGCAGGCCTTATCAATCCTGAAAGCAGGGTGCATGGTTTCATGTGAGAGGGTGCCCATGCATGACAGGACTCCTCTGCAGCCTTCAAATCCTATCCTCTGGGGTTCTGCGATGCAGCCAGACCATATACTCTTAAGTGCATTGTAACTTTGCGGTAAATTATATCTTTGGAGCGGCTGCACAGAAACATGTTGTGTTTGGTGTCAAACACTTTGGCATCCTACCCCCCCCCCCGCCATTCCTGGCGGCGGGGGTAGAATTTCATCCTTCTAAAGGGAGAGACATGTCCACAACGGTATACCCGGTATAAAGTTTAAAGAGCCCTGGCATCACACAATGTAGGCTGAAGCCACAGACACAAGTCTGGCCTCCTGCTGCTGGACAAAACTCCAGCAGGGGAGGCCTGGACAATAGGTTTCCTGTCACAGGGAGGTGTATCCACCTCCCAGACAGGCTTTAGTGTATTGGGGCGGGTGGGGGCACTCCAAGAGTGCTTTGAAGTCTGCACTGGGGGACATTTGGTGTCCCTGTGCATAGCCCAGTTCAAACCAGTTGCAGGGGCTACTAGCCCCTGCTCTGGCGTGAAACTAGAAAAGGAAATGGGTGTAGCCACCCCTCTTTCCAAACCCTCCCATAGGTGGAGCTTTCTTATACCCTTCCTTGGGTATAAGAAAGGAACCCCTGGCAACAGGACTTTAGATTACACCTGGACAAAACTCTGCTACAGATATCCTGGAACTTCGATGATCTACACGACTAGATGAGTGAAGAATCTCCCTTGGAGTAAAGGAGTTACTCTCCTGCTTGGAAGGTACCAAAGAAGCATCTGACCGGTATGCATCTCCAAAGCTCCCACCAGACGCCGAAGACTTTGCAACACCAGAGTTGGATTTCCAGACTTCTGCGAGGCCGAAACGAGTCCCCCGCAAAGCTGAGACCCATAGCCCTTGTGGGTATTGTGGAACTAGAACCCCTGGACACTGTGCACATTTGCAAGTGCATCAGCTTCCTGACGACTCTCAAGGCTGTGCATTGGATTACTTGACCCGAGCACCTTTTGCACCGAAGAGTGTGGGCCTACACTCCATGAGTGTTCTGTGAGCCCGCTCTTTGCATTTCAGCTCAAGGTACCTAAGCAATCCCTGGTCCGTTGACTGGTGGGTACTTGAGAAGGCAACCTTAACTATCTGTGAGTTTAGCTGGTTGCCCCAGACATGCCCTGACTCTCCACCACTTGGTGAGTCCCTCGGACCTTGCTGGTCTGCACCGAAGCATTTCTTCAATTTTTGCGTGGGTTGCTGTTGCCAAGGCTTGTTGGGTCCAATCCAGTCACCGACACCGCAGCACTTGACATCCTTTGTGGGACAACAAGGAACCACCCAAGGTAGTGACACAGGGGACCCATGGGGGACGCGTTCAGTGTGAGAACACAGCCACGAATTACCGTTAGCTTCTATGGGGAAAGTCGCAGTTGGAAATTTAAAGATTAAGGGCATTAGGAGAGGACTTTGAGCAACCCCCTTTAGACATAAGGCGTTCTTGGGCCAACACCCACAGGAGCACTGGCGTACTCCAGTAATCTCACCCAGGGAAGCCGGGTGCATACGTGTCTTTTGGTGTCGGGAATCGTCGTTGTTTGCAATAGCGATCTGCTGCAAACAGGGCCGGACTGGCGTAGCCGGCACCGGGCAAACCCCTGGTGCGCTGCAAGGGTGTGGGCCGGTTTTGAGCCTCTGGGGACCGTTTTTGTTACTGGGCCGTTTTATGCTGCAAAATCGTCCCTGTAACAAAATCGGATGAAAACCGGCCCTGGTAAAGAGCTCGGCAGCACCCCAACCCCCCGGCACTGGCACTTTGCCAGTGCCGGTTTTGTTTCCCAGTCCGGCCCTGGCTGCAAAGTGCTGCCGCCGTCAAAGAGGAAAGTGTCCGGTGTGATAAAAGCCTGGATCGAAGACGAGAAGAACCTGAAAGCAGAGGGGACAGAGTCTGGGTCACTTACCAGTGACCAGGGGCACGATAGTCGGATGCCCACTGATGCCGGGTGATTTCAGGTGAAAGAGGTGAAGCTTGATTCTTCAGCCATGAGGACGGGAGGCGTTGACGACAACCAGTCTCTGGAATCTAGCTGTCCCATGAAGGATGCCAAGTGCTGTGGTGTTGGTGCCCTTATTGGACCTAACAAGCCTTGGCAACAGTAACCCACGCAGGAATCAAAGAAATGCTTCAGTGTGGACCAGCAAGGTCCAAGGTACTAACTACGCAGTGGGGAGTCAGGGCACATCTGGAGCAACCAGGGAAGCCCAAGGAAAATCAGAGTTGGCTTCGTAGGGACCCACCAGTTGATAGACCAGGGCTCGCAAAGGGGCCTCAAGCGGAAATGCAAGAAGCAGGCTCATGGAACACTCATGGAGTGTAGGCCCACAATCTTCAGTGTAAAAGTTGCTCGGGGCTTGGGCTAAAAGTAACCCAAAGTACGGCTTCAAGAAACGTTGGAAAGTCAATGCACTTGCGCTATAAATAGTGGACAGCATATGCCAGGCCAACTTCTCACACTCCAGTAGCCTGACGTCAGGCTATAGCACCACTCTGGTTCCTGACATCAAACTGTGACATCACTCCAGGAGCCTGCGTCAGGCTATGTCATCACTCCTTGGTCCTGACATCAAACTATGACATCACTGCAGAACCGTGACGTCAGGCTGTGGCACCACTCCTGGTTCTTGATATCAAATGCTGACATCTCTAACGAAACCTGATACTGGTACGTAACTTTACTCTTCGATTCTGCCCTTAGACTTTGGGATCCTAGCATGAGGCTTCACAATCACTGCTGGGTGCTGACTTCAGACTGTGACATCATTCCAGGAGCCTGAAGTCTGACTATGGCACCACTTTGGGTCCTGACATCAAACTGTGACATCACTCCAGGGACCTGACGTCTGGCTACGGCACCACTCCTAAGCCATGACATCAAACTGTGACATCACTCCAGGAGCCTGAAGTCTGGCTACGGCACCACTCCTGGGCTCTGACATCAAACTGTGACATCACTCCAGGAGCCTGAAGTCTGGCTACGGCACCACTCCTGGGCTCTGACATCAAACTGTGACATCACTCCAGGAGCCTGAAGTCTGGCTACGGCACCACTCCTGGGCTCTGACATCAAACTGTGACATCACTCCAGGAGCCTGAAGTCTGGCTACGGCACCACTCCTGGGCTCTGACATCAAACTGTGACATCACTCCAGGAGCCTGAAGTCTGGCTACGGCACCACTCCTGGGCTCTGACATCAAACTGTGACATCACTCCAGGAGCCTGAAGTCTGGCTACGGCACCACTCCTGGGCTCTGACATCAAACTGTGACATCTCTTCAGGGGCCTGACGTCAGGCTATGGCACTTCTGGGCCCTGACATCAAACTGTGACATCACTCCTGGGGCCTGATGTCTGGCTATAAGACCCCTCCAGGGCCCTGACATCAAACTGTGACATCACTCCTGGGGCCTGATGTCTGGCTATAAGACCCCTCCAGGGCCCTGACATCAAACTGTGACATCACTCCAGGAGCCTGAAGTCTGGCTACGGCACCACTCCTGTTTCATTACATCAAACTGTGACATCACTCCAGGAGCCTGTCGTCTGGCTACGGCACCACTCCTGTTTCATTACATCAAACTGTGACATCACTCCTGGGGCCTGACGTCTGGCTGTGGCACCACTCCTGGGCCCTGACATCAAACTGTGTCATCACTCCAGGAGCCTGATGTCTGGCTATAAGACCCCTCCTGGGCCCTGACAACAAACTGTGACATCACTCCAGGAACCTGATGTTTGGCTATGGCACCACTCCTTGTAGGAGAGTAGGATCTATTTCTAATAGTTACCCTCACTTTTTGCTGATGTTTCACTGTTTCCGACTTAGTCTGGCTGGGATCCTGCTATCCAGCACCCCAGCCTAGCTGCTTTCTCCTCTAAATTGATTGCATGTACTTTAGGTACATTCCAAATTGGATTCTGGGGTACCCTTATAAGTCCCTAGTATATGGTATACTATGTACCTAGGGCATAGGTACCCCAGAGGTCTCTCAGGGGCTGCAGCATGTATTATGCCACCCCTGGGAGACCATTGAAAATGGCACAACAGGTCTGCTGCAGAAGCCTGTGTAAGGTGGTGCATGCACCACTGACTTAGATATAGGTTCCCTATATCTACCTTATATCACTGCACATATAAATCTATCAGTCACCCCTATGGCAGGCCTTATCAATCCTGAAGGCAGGGTGCTGGGTTTTATGTGTGAGGGTACACCTGCTTGAGCAGAGCCCCTGTGCAGCCTTCTGAACCTCTATTCTGCGGTTGTTTGTGATGTTGTCAACCGTATACTCTTAAGTGCATTATAACCTCGTGGTAAATGCTAACTTTAAAACAGCTGCAGGGAAACATGTTGTGTTTGGTGTCAAACACCTTGGAATCATACCTCCACACCAGTAACTGGTGTGAGAAGTATGATTCCACCCTCCTAGAGGGAGAAATATTACAACAATGGTACACCCGGTATCAGCTTTCTCGACCCTGGCATCACAAGATGGATGCTGACAGCCACAAACACGAGTCTGCCCTCCTGCTGATGGACACAACTCTGGCAGAGGATGGCTGGAAAATAGGTTTCCTGTGACAGGGAGGTGTGACCACCTCCCATACAGGCTTTAGTGTTCAGGGGCTGGTTGGGTGCACTCCCAGAGTGCTTTTGTTGTCTGCACTGGGGGCACATTTGGTGTCCCTGTGCATAGTCCAGATCAAACCGGTTGCAGGAGCCATTTTCTCCTGCTCTGGTGTGAAACTGGACAAAGGACATGGGTGTAGCCACCACTCTGACCTGACCCTTCCTAAGGTCGGTCCCCAGAGTTTGTTCCACCCCTTCCTTGGGTATAAAGTGTGAACCCCTGGCTACAGGACTTTAGATTTACCTGGATGAAACTCTGCTACTGAAACCAAGAACTGAGGAAATGGAAAATCTTCATTCTCAGGGGTCTTACTAATATCAATAAAGAACTTGGCACAGAAGCTGAAATATGAAAAAGACATCTTTATTAAACTTAATTAAGTGAGGCCACGTCACACAGAAACCGTAGGAACTGAATGAGGTAGTCTGAGGAATACAGAGGACAGAGGCCTTTTATATGTTTTAGGGTTACATGACTCAGCACAAAAGTAAGGGGCAGTCCTAGCTTATGCAAGCATGCAAAAAACCCAACATTCCTTCTTACACAATCTGGACAAACCCATATCGTAAACAGGTCATAAAAAAGAAGGAACAGAAACAGATGAGAAGTAAGATAGAGGGGTGTGTGCATGTACCATAAACTCAGCAATGTCCTGCTCTTTGATCTCTATCTGACCAGCTGCCTAACAAGGAACTGGCTCAACGAGGTCAGCCTCGGGCAAGGGAGTCAGTTCGTTCAGGTCAAACAGAAGTCAGCACAAACTCAAGCTAAGGTACATGTGTCCCAGAGACTTGTTCAGCCACAGTCATAAGCCTTTGTGAGGGCAACCACAAAATGGCTGCTATGTACAAAATGGAACCCATGGTTCAGAACGAAATCTTCAAATACACAGTGAATCCATCGGTGTAACATGATAAAAACACTCATACTTGCTGAACTCACTGTTTACGGTTCGCTGTTACCAAATTCGTAACAGAACCACAACCTTTATGACCCAGGCTCAGAATCCATGGATCCTCAGACCCTCCTTTTGCCCTTACATAGGCAATAACCTAAACTCATATCAATCTGAATCCAGGTCTATATTCATCAGATCATCAAGATGCTGCTGGAGCATAATCCTATTACTTAGCAACTCTCTCGGGACACGTCTCCTTACACATGTAGTAGCACAAAGGCCACATATGACAGGACAAAATAGGGAATACCTCTATCTGTAGTAGGTGGCATAAGATCACACACCCAACAATTAGTGATGTTCACTACTAACTGGTGTTGATGCAGAAGCTGTACAAAAGAATTGATTAGAATTCTTCTAACCTGCTCATGTTTAGGAAAAAGGTGAAAAGAGTGCAAAGAAGCAGTAGTAGGAAAAGACATAGGTTGGGAAGTGGGTGCAGAAGTCAATTGAGTAAAAAAAAACAATCCCACCCATAAATGAGAACGTCATGTTTAAAAAGACACTAGAAAACACGTTATTAAGAACATATAGACAACAGGAGAAAGTAGTGACCACTATTACAAATGAAATAATAATTTTTCACAACTCTAAGCAAAAAATATAACAAATCCTAAAATTATCTAGTAACATTTTTAGGGCTCCTATGCATTTCAGTAATTTTTGTATGTTCAGGTGAAACAGTGGTGACCCTCATCAATGCTCTGAGGTGAAAAGGGGGTACTCTTCCACAGAAAATGGACTTTATTCTGCTTTTACTAAACAGAATAGTACTTTAAAACAATGCCAGCAAAACAATCAGTCTCCTAACACCTAGTCTATACAATCACACGGAAACCTCTTGTGAAACCAACTATGCCCAGAGTCCGTTCAAAAAGCCTCTCTGGCAGGCTTCTATTGTCCATCAAATCTTCTTTTGTTGTTTTCTTCCGCATGGGCCTCTTCATTCAAGCCTTTCATGATCCGTTGGAGTGCCCTCCTGGCAAACACTCATAGCTCATTCAAAAGTCTCAATGTTTCAAGGCAGTGCACCAGTATCTCTCCTTTGTGGCAGGCACTACAGGTAGTGTGCTCTCCATTGATCAAGGGCACAGGTCATCTTGTGCAGACCCGGGACCATTCTCAGGCTCCAACACTCATCATTCAGTGTCAGAGGACGCTCAGGCTGCTCTTTCATGGGCACCAGAATGTAGTGCCTTTTGCCAATCTTGGATCCACCGGTGCACTGCACTTCCATTGGAGCAAAGGAAAAAGGGGGTGTGGCCAAAGCTCAGGCCAAGGGGCCCAAGGGACTGCACACTGTCAGAGGTTACCAGTACACGACAGGCGCTCTTTGCACTGAAATTCTGGTTCTGTGATATCCAATGCCGTCTGATGGAGCAAGTCCGATGCTTTAAACAGTTCATTGTATAACAAGGGGAATGCAAACAGGTGGCCTGTGATCTTCAAAGGAATGGCCACACGCCATGGGACAATTTTGGTCTAGAATACACTGTCATTTTCAAAAAAGTGTTACAAATAAAAAGGCAATAGGCAAAACAGTGTCTCTAGGCTTTTTAATCGGGCTTCCGTGTGAGAGCATATCCTCCATCATCTAAGGGTAGATAGCGACATGAGAATTCTATCTAAATGGATGTCCTTACACATAGTGGCATCGTCTAATGGGGTAAACACATTTTTCTCTCTCTGATTACATGTAGGTGTTCCCTAATTCCTTATCTACAACACCTCAAAAGAGAAATCGCATAATACATATTATCAGGGACATGTAGATTCCTCACTTTAATAATTGTGCATCAGGTGGACTATACAATACAAAAGCTAATGATCAAAATGTTCCATGATTTGAAACACATCTTATCCACCAAAAATTAAAGCAGCAGAAAAAAAGGAACCAAAAACCAATTTAGAATAGGCATTGAATTTGTCATATTCCAAAAAAAATGGAAGGTGTCTCCTATTGAGGTGGAAAACTTATCTTACTACAATATTGAGTCAGTTAACCAGTCCGTCACTACCCTGACAGTTAGACTGGGAAACATCAAAGTGGGCCTAAAGAAAATTCTTAAAAAACAGTCTGGTCATACAAAAGGGAATTATACATAATATGGGGGTCTCTGGTATATTACTGCAATCTAGTAGTTTGAACCTGAACAATACATCAATAATAATAAAAAGCTGACTAGTGAAAGAAATATGGAAAAGAGAAATGGGACTAGGTCACAGCTAAAATCCCCAATAACTAGGCATGATGCGACATTGGTCAGGGGAGTAGTGACAAAAGAAAAATGTATAGGAAGAACAAGAAATTACTTGGGTGATAGTCAAGCATGTGACACAATACCAAGAGTGTGAGTGATACACAAAAAAATCACAATAGTTTAAAAATGTAACTCTACCGCTGGCCGCTACACCATATACGGTAACCTCAGCTAATGTTCCAGTTCCTTCTTCAGGGAAAAAAAATGAAACCTGGTTTCCTTTATGGTACAAAGCCATACACTACTTAGGAAGCAGAACAAAACTGAGTAATGTAATATAGAAATTAGGTCACCAAGTACAAGAGTCACAGATCTATAATTTTATCCTTACGTCCAATCAGGATACATACATTTAGGGCTGCCTGTTCCTTTAAGGGAAGAGGGAGCAAGTGACACATTTTGATCCTGTATATCTCTTTTATTTTTCTTGAATACTATTTATAGTCAAATTTGACATACACTGGTGAAGTGTTGTCTGTGTCGTGTTCACAAAAATGAAAATATCATATTTGTGAAATTTAGCAAATCAATCCAACTGTAGTGTAGCGATACACATCGTCATGTATATCCCTTCACAACACAGGTAAACTTGTAATTATATCAAAAGCAGCAACATAAAACAAAAACATGCATACCGCACATGTCAAGCACGAAAAGCATAGACAAAAACAATAACATATGTGAATGAGCGGTGACGCACAACACCAGGTCATGTACTAACAATATTCGGGCCTGCTTAATTTGTCAGGCTTAAAATCCTCACCCTCCTTTTTGACAGCAAATCACCAGGTAGTGGAGATTTGGCTGTCAAATGCAACTTCCTGTGTGTCACTTCTGACACACAGGACCAGCAGGAACCATTCATGATAGGACCACATACACAAACATAAAAAACACATGAACATTTCTTTCCAAAGGAGTTACGCAAAAAGACAACTCTTTTCAACCAACCAAACTCACGTGTCTTGTCAGCCTTAAAATCAATCAATGAATGATCTGTGAGCACAAGCAAAAGGAAAAAATACACAACACACAAAAGAGAGACATTTCTCATAACAAACAAATATCCTTTATAACTTGTAATCAGAAGACAAAACATGATATACATTAACAGACACAAAAATAAATTTCCATTACTTAACTGTTACCATCTTGTTAGTCAGCTTGCAACATTAAGCCATTTTAACTTTCCAAAAGTGAAATTCTTTCACCAACACTCCATGTTATCTTTGCGCCACAATTCGTTCTCACTTAGGCATGTAGCCTTCAAAATTTCAATTAAAGACTTCGTCTTATTTTCTGTCTAAGACTTAATGCAGTCCTTCATTTTCTGTCAAATAAAAGCAACTAGCAGACATTATTTATTTTAGAGCAGAGATACAAATATATCAGTTCTGTATAGCATTTAACATGATATTGGGACTTTCAAAGAAACCTTGTTTTAAATTTTCCCTTTGGAATTAAGTTCTTTAATTGTATTGGTGTTCTTGTGGAGAAACCAGAAATCCCACCTTTCAGAGGCCTGTTTAGCAAGGTCATTCTGCATTCCACAGAAACAAGGCCCTAATTTAAAAGGCCACAAATGTCAACATGACAGCCTCTTCCATTGTTTACAGGGAAACTAAAGATAGCATCTCAGCGTGACTTCACAAAACCTTAATAACACACAAACCAGTTTTTAGAACAAATGCTTGTTGCAGTGGTAGTTATTTCATCTACCTTAAATGGACCTCACTGGGTCATGTAAAAGGAAAAACCCAAAAATGGGGCCAACCTGCAAATTTGTATTATACCTACATGTATGCATTTACTGAAGCCTAAAGCACTTTAAAGCTATTATAAATGGCAAGAATGCTGTTTTAAATGGTCTATTTTACCCCAATTCGACTTTGACATTAGGGGCACTTAAAAATAAATATCCTATAATTGTTTTACATATTAATCATCCTCAGAATGTTCTCTACAAATTGCAGATATTGGACATTGTCCTGCATAACATTGGGTATGCGGGAATGGTTCTGACTAGTCCCAAATAAAAAACCCTCATGCACGTGTTGGTAAATTACGGTCTTAGGCGGTATATCTTGATTCTCCGCTGTCCCTCACACGTGTCTGCATAATCATAGGGTTTAATGGTTTATGCAACCTCCAGTCAGGAGGCAATACCCTCAGTTAAAAACAGTAGTGATCAGTGATAGTGATTGTGATGTGATAAAGTGGAAATTGATAAAAAGTCTCTCTCATCCAGACATAAACTTTTTTTATTAGTTCTGGTTTCAGGAGGCAAGGATTTAAAAAATAATGTAGGTGAACTAGAGTGATTATGACTCTTTCACACTAAAATTGTGGTATAGGTCGACATGTTTCAGCCCTGGGATCGCCAGAAGGTCGGGGGGACTTTCATCAGGACCACGGTGCAAAGTGTATAGAGACCTCTCACGTCTCTATATGTGAATACATTAAATTCTTAAGGAACATGTCGTTATGTTGGTCCTAATAAGGTCAAATAGTACCTGGTCCTGATGAAAGCCCCCCCGACTTTCTGGCGATCCCAGGGCTGAAACATGACAATCCTGTCAGAAGCATTTAGGTGCCTGCTTAGCAGGGGAGTAACTCGAAGGGAGATTCTTCAGTCACAGTACTGAGGTTCCGTGGATTCTGAACCTGGGTCATGAAGGTCGTGGTTCTGTTACGAATTTGGTATCAGCGAACCGTAAACAGTGAGTTCAGCAAGTATGAGTGTTTTCATCATGTTACACCGATGGATTCACTGTGTATTTGAAGATTGCGTTCTGAAGATTTCTGCAATACAGGATGTGGGTTCCCATGGTCTCTGTGGTTGATCCACGCTCTCAGCAATTCTGAGACCCACATCCCTCGTGGGGACGTGCAGCCTGAACCCCTGGGTACAGTGTACATTTGCAGCTGCATATGCTTTTTGGCAACCCCTGAGGCTGTGCTTTGGGCTACTTGTAGTCCTGACCCCAAGAAGTGTTTCCACTAAATATTACCGGCCTACACTCCACAAGTGTTCCATGAGCTGGTATTTTGTAATTCCTCTTGAGGTCCCTTTGCGATCCCTGGTCCGTCGACCTGTGGGTCCCTGTGAAGGCATACTTAACTTTCCGTGGGCTTTCGGGGTTGCTCTAGACATGCCCTGACTCTCCATCACTTGGGGAGTCCCCAGGACCTTGCTGATCCTCACCGAAGCATCTTTTCTCTGACCGAGTGGGTTGCAGTTGACAAGGCTTGTTTGTCTCCAATTCGGACAACGACCCCCCAGCCCTCGACATCCTTTGTGGGACAGCTCGCCTGTGGACTTTGGTTGTCATCGACATCTCCGGGTCCCCGTGGCTGCAGAGTCAAGCTTCAACTCTTCAAACCTGAAACACCCAACATCAGTGGGCATTCGTCTACAGAGCCCCTGGTCACCCTGAAGTGACCCAGACCCCGTCCCCTCTGCTTTCAGGTTCTTCTCAGGTCTGATCCAGGCTTGGATCACACCGGACACTTTTCATCTTCCCGGCAGCAGCACTTTGCAGCATCACGCCATTGAAAACTATGAAGATTCCCGACATAATTTGACACCTATGCACCCAGCTTCCCTGGGTGAGGTAACACAAGTACTCCGGTGCTCACATGGGTTCTGGCCTTAGAACCTTCTGTGTTTGAAAGGGTTTGCGCAAAGTCCTCTACTAAGTGTCCTTACTCTTTAAGATTCCAACTGCAATTTCCCATAAAGTTGTACGAAGCTCACGTCTGTGTTCTCACACTGCACCCATCGTCCACGGGTCCCCTGTGTCACTACCTTGGGTGGTTCCTTTTTTATAGTGAAGTCATGGTTGTTATACCACTTTCTTAGTATATGATTTGGTCTCCCCCCGGAGTTCGCTGTGTATTGTACTATTTACGGTCGTTCTATTGCTTTAATATTGTGTACCTTGTTCTCTAATCTCATAAAGAGGTTATTAGAGAGTGTTTAGTAATAAATACATATATTTTATATATACCTTGTGTGGTACTCCTTCCATTTGATCATTCAGGAGGTTATAATCTGTAAACCAAGCTGCTTTACATTCCTTCGAGACTTAGCGTGAAGGCTGCTCTCCATAGCTACGACTAGGATAGGTTTCAATAAAGGTTGACTTTAACCTAATCATCAATAAGGGTCGTTTGGACGTGTGCAAGGTGTCAACTATAACTAGTGGACAGCATATGGCAGGCCAACTTCTCACACTCCTGGGTCCTGACATCAAACTGTGATATCACTTCAGGAGCCTGACGTCAGGGTGTGGCACCACTCCTGTTTCTTGATATCAAATGCTGACATCCCTCATGAAGCCTGATACTGGTACGTAACTTTACTCTTCTATTCTTCCCTTAGGCTGCAGGATCCTGGCATGAGGCTGCACTATCACTGCTGGGTCCTGACTTAAGACTGTGATTTTACTCCAGTAACAAACATCAATCAATTGCAGCACTCCAGGGACCTAACATCAGTCGATTGCATCACTACAGGGGCCTTACATCAGTTGATTACATCACTCCAGCGTACTGACATCTGGTTTTGACATATTCTGGAAAAGTGCCATCACCCAGGAGCCCGATGCCATGCTCTGATATCACTCTAAGGGCTATATTCACAAGAACGTGTGCTCAACATCACCAAAAAATGCGAACGCAACTTTACACATCGCAGCCTATCGCGGAAAAATAACCCCGTGTCAACATGGAATTCACAACAACGCGGCACCATGCGATAGTCTGCCGAAACCACAGCCAATGTC
This sequence comes from Lissotriton vulgaris, assembly GCF_964263255.1. Taxonomy (NCBI): domain Eukaryota; kingdom Metazoa; phylum Chordata; class Amphibia; order Caudata; family Salamandridae; genus Lissotriton; species Lissotriton vulgaris. The sequence goes on from NC_141695.1 coordinate 1,745,253,938, forward strand.
CGTGATACAACCACCTCGACAGAAATAAAAACACAAACCACAACACAAAAAAAAGTGCGATGAGCCCATGACAATGAGGAAAGCAGGGATAAGCACTGCCAGGCCCGCAACACACACGGCAGGCAGGAATAAGCACAACAAAAGCCTGAAAAAGAAAGACAAACCAAACAGAAAACAACAGCCAAGCACAATGGAGGCAACCCGAGCCAGTACACAACCCCACAAGCCTCATTGGCAACAAAACATTGTACATGGCAGGCCATCAAGGACAAGGTGAATGCAGCCTGAGAGCGGAGGAGGATAATGGAACAAAACCAGAACATCCGAAATGATGCGAAATGCCCAAACAAGCAGAAATACAACAACAACAAGAAGGCAGCAATGCACACTGGAGGTGGGAGTCCAGCGCCACACCAGGACCTGGATTACACGGAGGAAATGATGTCCACCACATCAGTCTGGAGATGGTGGCAGGACTCGGGGACCAGAAACTGCCCAAACCAACAGACACAACAGCAACAGGGAGAGGAACCAGCAGAGACTGGGGGAATGGAGGGAGATGGGCACAATGGAACACATGCACAATTAAGCACAGCACAACTACAGACAAACCATGCCCAAGAGTAACAACACCAACCAAGAGCACAAGTCACACAACCTGGCAATATCACACCACTTAACAAGCACAGAAGTGAAAACCACACTGCCTGAATCAGAGCTAAAGGGACATCTCACACACAATGCAGCGCACACACATAGGAAGCAGAGCACCCCAATGCTGAGGTGACATGGTAATGTCCGCAGAAGACAGCACACTGTGATGTTGCAGGGCCTGTGCCCATCATGCTAACACAATGACCACACAGATACACTTGCTCAGATGGTGTGAATGGCTGCGGGCATGTGAGCATGCACACATTTATTAGCAGGCACACATACAGAGTGTAGGAAGGTGGATATCTGACTATGGTTACCCCCAAACTTTTTGCCTGGTGTTTAGCTGGTTTTTGACTTAGTTGGCCTGGGATCCTGCTATTCAGGGCCCCAGGCTGATTGCTCTCTCCTTAAAATGGACTCCATGTACCTTAGGTGCATAACACAATTGGAATTGGTTCACCTTATAGGCCCCTGTAACAGTGTGCCATAGGTACCCAGGGCATAGGTGTAGCCAAAGCCTACCAGGGGCTGCAGCATGTATTGTGCCACCCCTGGCCTGGCCTCCATATTTGACACAACTGGCTGATCACTCAGCTGGGGTAAGTTGGTGTAATCACCTCTTACTTAGGTACAGTATGCCTGTGCCTAACCCTAAACTGGACACATATGTTCCTATCAGCCACTCCTATGGAAGGCCTCATCAATCCTGGAGGCAGAGTGCTTGGAAATATGTGAGATGGTGCTCTAGCATGAGCTGAGCCTGTCTGCAGCTGTCGGGAACCACTCCCTAAGCTGTTCCGGGATATTGCCATACCATATACTCTTAAGTGCATTATAATCCTCGCGGTTAAATGCTATCTTTGGTTTGGCTTTATCAAAACATGTCGAGTAAGGTGTCATACGAATTGGAATACTATCCCCTCGCCAGTTCTGGCGACGGGGATAGCATTCCACCCTTCTAGAGGGACACGACATGTGTGTAGCCTTAACCCCGGTTAAAGTTAAACAGAGCCTCAGCATCACAAAATGGATGCTGCCACCACAGACACATGTCTGACCTCCTGCTGCTGGGAGTCCTTCCAGCGAGGGAGGCTTGGACAAAGGGTTTTCTGCCTTGGGAGGTGCGAGCACCACCCCAGGCAGGGTTTTGTGTATTGGGTAGGACAGGGCTGAATAGATTGAGACATGCCTGGGGCACACAAGGTGTCCCTGTGCATAAGCCAGCCCAAACCGGTTCTGGGGCTTTCCAGCCCCAGTCCTGGCGAGGAGCTGGACAAAGGAGAGGGGGTGTAACCACCCCCCTTCCTGGTCCCACCCATAGGGGAGGGACCTAGTAGGTGATCCACCCCTCAGATTGGGAATAAGAGAGGGAGCAGTGCCATTGCACAGCAGATCATCCCGAAATCAACTTAAAACTAAGAAGAAGACTGGACTTCGACATTCTGCTGCACAGAAGACTGAAGAAGAATCTCCCTTGTGGCCAAGGAGTGACCACCCTGTGAACACAGGTACCAACCAGCAACTCGACGTCTGCTTTGCCGCCGCCTCCCGCCGGAGCCCGAGCCCAGAGCCCGACAAGAACCAGATTCCCAGACCTCTCAGAGCCCGATCCACAGTCCCTGCAAAGAAGGGACCCGTGGAGGCACCGAGTGACGTGGGACCGGACCTCTTGGAAGACACCCGAAAAGCTGACTGCGCAGCTTCTGAGGCATCCTCGACGTTGTGCTTTGGGGATTGAGAACCCCCACCACCGAGCAGCCCTTGCACCAAAGATCAGCCCTCCAGCATCTCCACGATCTGCGTGGGGCCCTTTTGCTTTGTGCCACTCGACGCGCCATCCCGGCCACTAGCCACGTGGTCAGCGGCCATCTTGGTGACGAACCCGAAGATTTAAACAGCAGGTCTGGTTGCTCCAGACCTACCCAAGCTCCTGTGAAAAGGAGCACCCGCTCTGACCTTGCTGGTCCGAGTGAACAGCATCTTTCAACTTCTGCGTGGCTTGCATTTGCCAAGGCCTGTTTGCTCCGATCAGGTCGCCGACACCGCCAACAGCGAGAAGCCTACGTGGGACAGCTCGTGACCGACTCCTGGACGTCCTCGACCCCGGGTATCCACGTGGCTGCAGAAAGAAGCTACCCGACAACGCCTGTTTGCACCCGACATCACCTGGTTCCACTCTGGTTCCACGGCAGTCACTGGCTAGTGACTTTGAACACTGTCCCCTCTGCTTTCAGGTCTTCACATTTTCAGATCCACCCTTGGATCCACCGGAACTCTTCTCATCGAGCCGCCTGCAGCATCTTCAGCTCCAAGCACCATCGACCAGCGTGACGAAACCCGACACATCTTCGACCCTGTGCACCCGCTTCCTGTGGGTGAGGTAACTCAGCTCCGCCGGTGCTCCTGCACTGGTACACATCCCAAGGGCCTGTGTTTTAAGTTTCAGCTCCGTAGGTCACTCGGAAGGTTCCTAACTTTCTAACTTTGTACTTTTTACGCACCATAGACTTTGTATTGGAAAGTGCGTGCACTTTGAACACTGCACCCGAGTCCCGTGGGCCTCCCCCGACTTAGTTAACTCCAGTCTCGAATAGCTCCAGCGATTCCCAAGGCCCTAGGCCTCTTCACTTTCCTCCTGGTATCTCTTATACCACTTTCTTAGTATATGGTTTAGGTGGCCCCTAGGGCTCATCCATATTGTGCAACTTTTGTGTATTTTAAACTGTCTTGTGATTTAACGCTTGTGCTTCTGTGCTCATAAAGAGTCCAGGGGATTTTATAGTTAATAAACCAATATATATTTTCAATATATATCTGTGTGGTGTCCCTTTCATTTGGTATTCAAGGGGGTTGTGTATGGTATAACAGCTGGCTTCACATGCCTTTCAGAGTTTAGCCTAAGACTGCTTTGTCCACGTTACCACTAGGATAACTGGTCTACAAGGTTGAATTACAACCATCATCATAAGGGTTGCTTGGCATGGTACAAAGTGATCACTAGAACTAGTGAGCATTATATACCAGGCCAACTTCTCACATTGGTGGCAGCGGTGGGATCTGAGCTTGCTGTTGTTTTACCATTACAATCTTTGAGATTATCATCTGAAAGATCACACAGGTACCTGCTAGGTACATATAAAACAAGACTAGTATACTTAAGTTCTACTGAACTTAGTTGTTGTAGAGCAAAGGGAGTAGCACACCCTAGCTACAACTACTAGATAGGTTTAGTAGGTAAACACCAGTGTAGGTAGATTGCAACACATCCACCCACACTAGAGCAATGTCTGGAACAGAGGGGTCCAGTGGACTTACTCCTGTTGAGAGTGACCCTCCAAGGGCACCATCCCAGTTTGCTATTTTTCCTTTTAAGGAATTAAGACAGCTTTGTGTCTTAAGGGGTCTGAAGACAGGGCCTTCCCCTACTACAGACCACCTAAGAGAGCTCTTGGATCAGTCTGAGGCTCTAAAGACCTCTAAAGCAAACCCCACAGGGAATGCTGAAGGAGGCCATCCTTCAGAGGATGACACTGTAGACACCCCTGCCCCTATCATCCTAGTAGATGAGGAAGCCTCCACCACTGGAGCTCCTCAAGTAGATGTAGAGGAAGAGGAAGAAGAGGAGGAGGAGGAGGTGGAGAGCAGTGAGTCAGATGATGACAGAGATAGTCAGGTGCTGGTCAGTAGACTGAACCAGGCTAACTTAAGCCTATTTGGGACTGAATCAGGTAACAACCCATTCAGACCCCCAGGTGGACTTAACCAGAAGCCTAGGAGGAGAAGGACTCACTCAGGTGACTCTGACAAATCCCATGCTTCTAGAGGCTCTCATGGTCACTCCAGAAAGGAGATGACTAGCCCTCAGAGAAGGGAACATGAGGCCAAGATGAGAGAGGCTGAGCTTAGGATCCAGAGGCAAGAGTTAGAGGTTGCCCTGGCCAAAGAGAAACTTGCTAGAGCAAGACAGCCTAGAGAGAGTGGATTAGGATCCACTGGTGGCAGCACTATCCAGAAGGATAAAGACAGGTCCTTTGATACAAGAAACCTGAGTAAGATTGTGCCCCCCTACAAAGCTGGGGATGATATCCACAAATGGATGACTGCACTTGAGAGAGCCTGCATGGTACAGCAGATCCCTCAGGAGCAGTGGGCAGCAATCTTGTGGCTCTCCTTTGAAGGCAGAGGCAGAGACAGACTCCTCACAGTTAGTGATGAGGATTCTAGAAACTACATGGTCCTGAAGAGTGCTCTGATTGATGGGTTGGGCTTAACCACTGAACAGTACAGGTTAATGTTCAGAGACACCCAGAAGACACAGATTCAGGACTGGTCTGAATTTGTTGAGTGTGCCACTAAGGCTCTGGAGGGCTGGTTGCTGGGAAGTAGGGTTACTGACTATACAGGATTGTATAATTTAATTATGAGAGAGCAAATCTTAAGTAATTGTCAAAATCAGCTTCTACATCAGCACCTGGTTGACTCTGATCTGACCAACCCACAAGAATTGGGTAGGAGGGCAGACAAATGGGTCAGAACCAGGATCAGGCCTAAGAACCAGGGTGGTGACCAAAAGAAAGAGACTACCAAGCCTCAAGAGAAGGGTGGGGATAAAAGTAAGGAAAAGACTTCCCCAGGGCCCCAAAACTCCAAGAATGGGGGTGGGTCCCAAGACACTTCTACATCACAGAAAAAGCCTTATTGTCATACCTGTAAACAGGTGGGGCATTACAAAACAGATAGCTGTTGTCCCAAGAATGGCAATAAGGAGAATATACCTCCAGGTAAGGCTCCAACACCTCCTGTCACTGTTAGCAGTGGTCCCCCAGGTGGTGGGAGCACCCCCAAGAATTTGGGTGGGTTTACTTTTGGAGGACAGGTGGACTCTGGCCTATCCAGGTCCCCTAACTCAGATACTCTTGTCTATGAGACTGGCATGGGGTTTGCCAATTTCACTGCTTGCCCAAACACTTTGAGCAAGTATAGACAGGAGCCCCTCATCAATGGCTTGAAAGTTGAGGCCTTCAGAGACACAGGGGCTAGCATCACCATGGTGGCTGAATGTCTAGTCCCCTCAAGGCAACTTTTACCTGATGCCAGATATCAGGTGACAAACATTGATGGCATAGAAACCAATCATCCCATGGCAGTAGTCAATCTTAGCTGGGGAGGTGTCACTGGCCCAAAGAGAGTGGCAGTGTCAGCAAACTTGCCTCTAGATTGCCTACTGGGTAATGATTTGGAAATCTCAGCCTGGGCTGAGGTTGAACAGCAAACCCATTCTAGAATGGTAAATCTCCATGGAAAGGTTAGTGGGGCTGTGATGGCTACAGCCCCAATTCAAGATGTCCTTCCTGAAAAGGTTGGGAGGGCTGAGCAAACCTCAGCCCCATCTTTAGATAACTTCCCTCCTGAAGAGAGTAGCAGGGCTGTACTGATAACAGCCCATACCCAAACTGAGTCTCCTCCTGAAAAGGTTGGTGGGGCTGTGATGGCCACAGCCCAAACTCAAACTGATACATGGGTAGTGAAGCCTGAAATGATGGATCACTCCACCCAAACAGAGAGCATTGAGGAGGAAGAGAAATCTCCCTCCCACCAGACTTTAGGAAAGGATCAGCCTCCTCATGGAACTGATCTTACCCCTGATGAAGGAACTGTCCCAGAGGTTGTTAGGCCTGGCCTGACAGAGCCTCTGATGGCAGTGGACCCTTCTCAGGAGGGACCCAGTCTGGAGCAGGTAACCTGCCCCTCTCTACCTTGCCTTACTCAGCCCAGGGCTGCAGAGGACAAGAAGGACAGTGAGACCCAAAGGGCCCCCTGTCAAATAAAGCACCCCCATCAACAGATTAGGGGCACCGAAACTAGTAGCCCTAGTGAGGTGAAAACTTTAAAAACTCCTGAGGGATCCCCCTTAAAAGTAGTTAGGGACCTCCCCCAGATGGATATTGTTGGGCACAGCCAAACCTGGGACCAAAAGGCCCCAAACCTGACCTGTCCCTCCAGTAAGCCAAACAGAGGGACCCAACCTCCAGCTTTAGGTAGCCAGAGGTTGACCCTGAGAGCACAGTGCAACTCAGTCAGAGAAAGAAAGGCACACATGGTGGAGAGTGATTGGAGGAAGCTGAGCCCTACAGAGGAAACTCACTTCAGTACTCCATCTCAACACCAGCCTTTGACTTTGCAAAGACACACCACAGGTAGAGATTCCCTATGGTGGAGACCCTCAGATACCCTTAGGGTGAGGGATTGCTTAGTGGACCATGAGACAGGGGGTTACCAAGCCAGAGCTGGTACTTCCTTATATGGCCACTTAGGCAATATAGGCTTACCTGGTCAAGGATAGCCTTATCTCCTTTCGTTTGGGGGGGGTTATGTAGGAAGGTGGATATCTGACTATGGTTACCCCCAAACTTTTTGCCTGGTGTTTAGCTGGTTTTTGACTTAGTTGGCCTGGGATCCTGCTATTCAGGGCCCCAGGCTGATTGCTCTCTCCTTAAAATGGACTCCATGTACCTTAGGTGCATAACACAATTGGAATTGGTTCACCTTATAGGCCCCTGTAACAGTGTACCATAGGTACCCAGGGCATAGGTGTAGCCAAAGCCTACCAGGGGCTGCAGCATGTATTGTGCCACCCCTGGCCTGGCCTCCATATTTGACACAACTGGCTGATCACTCAGCTGGGGTAAGTTGGTGTAATCACCTCTTACTTAGGTACAGTATGCCTGTGCCTAACCCTAAACTGGACACATATGTTCCTATCAGCCACTCCTATGGAAGGCCTCATCAATCCTGGAGGCAGAGTGCTTGGAAATATGTGAGATGGTGCTCTAGCATGAGCTGAGCCTGTCTGCAGCTGTCGGGAACCACTCCCTAAGCTGTTCCGGGATATTGCCATACCATATACTCTTAAGTGCATTATAATCCTCGCGGTTAAATGCTATCTTTGGTTTGGCTTTATCAAAACATGTCGAGTAAGGTGTCATACGAATTGGAATACTATCCCCTCGCCAGTTCTGGCGACGGGGATAGCATTCCACCCTTCTAGAGGGACACGACATGTGTGTAGCCTTAACCCCGGTTAAAGTTAAACAGAGCCTCAGCATCACAAAATGGATGCTGCCACCACAGACACATGTCTGACCTCCTGCTGCTGGGAGTCCTTCCAGCGAGGGAGGCTTGGACGAAGGGTTTTCTGCCTTGGGAGGTGCGAGCACCACCCCAGACAGGGTTTTGTGTATTGGGTAGGACAGGGCTGAATAGATTGAGACATGCCTGGGGCACACAAGGTGTCCCTGTGCATAAGCCAGCCCAAACCGGTTCTGGGGCTTTCCAGCCCCAGTCCTGGCGAGGAGCTGGACAAAGGAGAGGGGGTGTAACCACCCCCCTTCCTGGTCCCACCCATAGGGGAGGGACCTAGTAGGTGATCCACCCCTCAGATTGGGAATAAGAGAGGGAGCAGTGCCATTGCACAGCAGATCATCCCGAAATCAACTTAAAACTAAGAAGAAGACTGGACTTCGACATTCTGCTGCACAGAAGACTGAAGAAGAATCTCCCTTGTGGCCAAGGAGTGACCACCCTGTGAACACAGGTACCAACCAGCAACTCGACGTCTGCTTTGCCGCCGCCTCCCGCCGGAGCCCGAGCCCAGAGCCCGACAAGAACCAGATTCCCAGACCTCTCAGAGCCCGATCCACAGTCCCTGCAAAGAAGGGACCCGTGGAGGCACCGAGTGACGTGGGACCGGACCTCTTGGAAGACACCCGAAAAGCTGACTGCGCAGCTTCTGAGGCATCCTCGATGTTGTGCTTTGGGGATTGAGAACCCCCACCACCGAGCAGCCCTTGCACCAAAGATCAGCCCTCCAGCATCTCCACGATCTGCGTGGGGCCCTTTTGCTTTGTGCCACTCGACGCGCCATCCCGGCCACTAGCCACGTGGTCAGCGGCCATCTTGGTGACGAACCCGAAGATTTAAACAGCAGGTCTGGTTGCTCCAGACCTACCCAAGCTCCTGTGAAAAGGAGCACCCGCTCTGACCTTGCTGGTCCGAGTGAACAGCATCTTTCAACTTCTGCGTGGCTTGCATTTGCCAAGGCCTGTTTGCTCCGATCAGGTCGCCGACACCGCCAACAGCGAGAAGCCTACGTGGGACAGCTCGTGACTGACTCCTGGACGTCCTCGACCCCGGGTATCCACGTGGCTGCAGAAAGAAGCTACCCGACAACGCCTGTTTGCACCCGACATCACCTGGTTCCACTCTGGTTCCACGGCAGTCACTGGCTAGTGACTTTGAACACTGTCCCCTCTGCTTTCAGGTCTTCACATCTTCAGATCCACCCTTGGATCCACCGGAACTCTTCTCATCGAGCCGCCTGCAGCATCTTCAGCTCCAAGCACCATCGACCAGCGTGACGAAACCCGACACATCTTCGACCCTGTGCACCCGCTTCCTGTGGGTGAGGTAACTCAGCTCCGCCGGTGCTCCTGCACTGGTACACATCCCAAGGGCCTGTGTTTTAAGTTTCAGCTCCGTAGGTCACTCGGAAGGTTCCTAACTTTCTAACTTTGTACTTTTTACGCACCATAGACTTTGTATTGGAAAGTGCGTGCACTTTGAACACTGCACCCGAGTCCCGTGGGCCTCCCCCGACTTAGTTAACTCCAGTCTCGAATAGCTCCAGCGATTCCCAAGGCCCTAGGCCTCTTCACTTTCCTCCTGGTATCTCTTATACCACTTTCTTAGTATATGGTTTAGGTGGCCCCTAGGGCTCATCCATATTGTGCAACTTTTGTGTATTTTAAACTGTCTTGTGATTTAACGCTTGTGCTTCTGTGCTCATAAAGAGTCCAGGGGATTTTATAGTTAATAAATCAATATATATTTTCAATATATATCTGTGTGGTGTCCCTTTCATTTGGTATTCAAGGGGGTTGTGTATGGTATAACAGCTGGCTTCACATGCCTTTCAGAGTTTAGCCTAAGACTGCTTTGTCCACGTTACCACTAGGATAACTGGTCTACAAGGTTGAATTACAACCATCATCATAAGGGTTGCTTGGCATGGTACAAAGTGATCACTAGAACTAGTGAGCATTATATGCCCATCATGCTAACACAATGACCACACAGATACACTTGCTCAGATGGTATGAATGGCTGCGGGCATGTGAGCATGCACACATTTATTAGCAGGCACACATACAGAGTGACACCTGTGTTGGATGTGTGTGGGGTGTGTGTACACCAGCCGGCAAGTGCTGCCTGATGCAGTCAGTAATCGACAACAATGTACATCATAAAGGACCCAACTATTCAACCATAAAGACTCCATGACTTGTGCTGCACAGAGTTAGTGGCCCCGGATGCACAGTGTCCTGCAAGGGCCTACCACCACGGGCCGCTGACTTGCGGGGCACTGTGACAGGGCCCCAGGTGCAGAGCAGGAGTCCGTAGATGACAAAGGGGCTTGCTGCAGAGTGTCTCTGTGGACAGTGGAAGGTGTACCCCAGAGCATGATGCAGAGGGCAGGACAACACTGAAACAGTCACTATGGTGGAGATGAATGGAACAGACACATGTTGGACACCAAGTCCGGTCCAGCCAGATGAAGATGCAGAAAAGCAGTAGGAAAAGGACTCAGACGCCACCAAGGTCCAACCAGATATTGCCCATGACTCATTGCGCACAGAGTTAGTGGCACCAGTGCTGGTAGGAGATGCCACCTGCGATGGGTCGTGTCCAATGGTGTGGACTCCTCCACATCTTACCCAAGACACTACTGGGCCGCAGTGTAGGCCTGAGGCAGCGGTCAGCACGGGCCATGCACCGAGTGTCGCCAGCTTAGGTTGGATGAACTCACCAGTCTGTGTAGTTCAGGTTCAGTGGCACCACGGGACGCAGGCTTGAGGTGAACAGGGTTGATGGCACCAGGTCAGTTGTTGATAGTGATCGATCAACTCCATGACTCTGATCCAACTTTCATCCGGACTGAGCCGCATCTTCCTCTTACTCCTCTCTGTGCCATCACTGGTGTGGACTCTGCCATTCATGATTCGTGACTAAGAGCTGGATGTGGGACCTACTGGTCCGCAGGGTAGGCCTGAGCCGTCGTCCATGTGTCGCCGGCTTGCGTTGAACAGGGTAAGTGGCACCACGTGTCGACGGCTTGCATTGAACAGGGTTAGTGGCATCACATGTCGCTGGCTTGCATTGAAAAGGGTTAGTGGCACCACGTGTCAACGGCTTGTATTGAACAGGGTTAGTGGCACCACGTGTCGCAGGCCTGCGATATGGAATTATGCTTCACTGATCAAAGGGAGTCTGGTGCTGTTGCCGCTGCCACGGACTTGGGGTCACTGCCATTCAGGACTCAGGACACAGTTCCACATGTTGGACCCACTGGGCCAAAGAGGACGCCAGCGGAGTATGTCAATGAGAAAGGAGTAATGTGGGCCAGTGTCGGGGGGCCAGCGACGGTCTTTGGAGGCTGCAGAGGTCGCGGGACTGGTGCTTGGAGCTTGCACCACCACTTGGTGAGCCCTCTTTGACACACACCAGTGTAGGCAGGTGAGCAGAGCGTTTTTGGTGAGCTGAGACAGGCATGACGGGTCTGGGGACCAGCGGCCCGGGGTGCAGCAGGTACGCAGGCCCCGCCGGGCTCGGCGAAAGACTTGTAGCGGGCTGAGAGGTGCCGCCCTGGCAGATGCGTTGTCCATTCCGAAAGAGAACCATGACCATCTCACACCCCTATGCAGGCCAGGTGTACGCAGGTAAACCCACTACACACATGCATGCAGAGGGGGATGTAATGTGCGACATTTCGGTGGTCTGCCGCATAGCCTGTGGGGACATGGTAGCGTCCACTGGCCACTACACCCCATGTACCAGCAGTGGATGTACACATGGCCATTTCCTTTGTTTGCACTCTGTTGTTTGTCCGGCACCTCCACGCCACACCTGGCATTGGATAGGTTCACATTCCTTAGTCACTTGCCGCTCTCCCACATGCCTGCTCCATGCCTCTCCTCACATCCTGCTATTGTGTGTCTGTGGTGCAATGCTGTGGCTGGGTTGTGGGCAAGGCCGGATTCCCAATGGAGTTGTGTTGTCGTGTCTGGTCGGTTGGCATGTTGTGTGTCATGTTAGATGTAGTTGTGCTGCGTGCCCATTGGCAGTGTCGTGAGTTGCATGACTGTGGGCTAGAGGTGTGGCTCTGGCTGGACTCCCTTTTATGCTGCAGGTAGTCGTCCTGCATAACACCAGCAAAAGGCAGTTGTTAATTCTCTGCTGCTACCGCGGCTTATCACGTGGTTTTGACTTGCATCGCGGATCTGACAGTTCGTTGTGAAAGTGGAGTGAATGGATAGGTGGATGCACAGGTGAAAGGATGACAGAGTAATGGGATGGGTGGATGAGTGAATGGATAGGTGGTTGGACAGGTGAAAGGATGACGGAGTAGTGGGATGGATGGGTGGATGAGTGAATGGATAGGTGGTTGGACAGGTGAAAGGATGAGAGAGTAATGGGATGGGTGGATGAGTGAATGGATAGGTGGTTGGACAGGAGAAGGGATGACAGAGTAATGGGATGGATGGATGAGAGAATGGATAAGTGGATGGACAGGTGAAAGGATTGCCGAGTAAAAAGATGGATGGATGAATAAGTGAATAGATAGGTGATGGACAGGTGAAAGGATGACAGAGTAAAGGGATGGATGATTAGGTGAATGAATGGCAGGGTAAAGGGATGGGCGGTGCGTGAGTGAATGGATAGTTGGATGGACAGCTGAAAGGATGGCAGAGTGAAGGGGTGGGTGGCTGAGTGAGTGAATGGATAAATGGATGGACACCTGAAAGGATGGTAGAGTAAAGGGATGGATGGGTGACTGGGTGAAAGGATGACTGAATGGATGGCAGAGTGGATTGATGGCAGAGTAGGTGGATGGATGGATGGATGCCAAAGTGAATGATGGATGGTTGAAAGGCAGAGTTAATTAACAGACGGATGGCAGAGTAGATGGATGGATTGATGGATGTCAGAGTGAATGGGAGGATATATAGATGGCAAAGTGGAGGGATGAATGGCAGAGTGGTTGGATGGATGGAAGGGTACAGATCGAATGATGGATGAAAGAATGAATGGATGGCAGAAGGTAAGGGTGAAATAGTGGATATCAATCAGTAGGTGGATGGAAGGGTGAAAGGATGAATGGATGGATGCTTGGATGGAAGAGACAAGGGAGCTCACTTGTTGTGATTGTTTGCTGTCGTTAAAGTGAAGGGGATTTTCTGGCTACTCCCTTGTCAACAACCATTAAACTGTTGACCAAGAGACTCATTGCTACTAACCACAGATGCTTGCACAAAGTCCCTTTAATGCACGGTGGGATGAAACAAAGATGCTTTGTATGTAGCAGTGATTTAAACCGATGCTGGAACGCTTCAATGCATCATTGAGACTGAAGGCAAGTGTCTAAGATGTTACAGGAGCCCCTGACTTCAGACGGTCCCTTACCTCCGCCCTGACCTTTACCACCAGAATAGTCTAGTACCCCGTGGCTAGGGGGCAGGATAGGAGTATTTTTTTATTTATTTATTTATTTATTATCAGATTTGTAATGCGCATGGCTGCCTCAGCAACGAGGCGTCCCAGCGAAACAGACCCAAAAAGGACAAGCATAGGAGAGCAACCTGGAAATTAAATATTAGAAAGCGGAAACAGACAAGTTTTTATGGATTTACGAAATGAAAACAAGTTTGGAATAGCTCTAATATGAGCCGGGAGCGAGTTCCAAAGTTTTGCCGCTAAAAAGCGGAAGGAAAGGCCCCCTGCCCTCGCTCTCTAGACTCGAGGCGTACAAACGAGCGCAAGGTCGGTGGATCTCAATGCACGCCCGGGCACATAAGGCGTCAGTAGGGCAGATAATCCATTAGGGGATTGGTGCATCATAATCTTGTATGAGATGCACAACACCTTAAACTGAATACTCTTTTCGATGGGTAACCAATGAAGCTTGGGGGCACATGAGCCACCGAACAAGATCTCGGTAAGGCCACCAAGAAGCGCCCCGCCGTATTCTGAGTACATACATCTTCTGATCAGGACTGGGTGCACAGAATAAATCAAAGCATTTTAAAACGCCTTCCACTTGAGAAGCATTGTTCTTGGGCCCTGTCAGTACCTGCTGCCGGTGAAAATGTGACTTTAAGCTTCACGGCAAGAGGCGAGGAAAACCAGCTGCTGTTTCCACTTGTGCCACCCACTTAGGGTGTCTGGCACCTGGGGGTGTGTCTTCCTCCAGTAGCATGCTTGTCAGGAATAGGCCTATATTGGGGGGGGGGGGGCTTACATTCATAATACATTATGAATAGGGCTCTGGTATTGATTTTTTCAATATTTCCATCTGTATTTATCCATATTTATTTTTTGGCCATTTTATATGTATTTATCCATATTTATTTTGAGTTTTACGTATAAATGAAGTTTAAAAACTGTACATTTCCATATTTATTTAACTGATAGACGTGCACTCATAATTTGATGTTTGTTGTGTTTTAGCTGTTTAAGCCATCAAATATTACATACCAATACATCCACTGGTAAATACTAGCATTATACCATAAATATATGTTGACATGCCATTATTTAAAGAAATATTTACAACAAGGGGTGGTGAGGGACAGAGTCTCTGAATTAAGCAGAAAGCTCTCACCCAGTCAAAAGATCAGGGCTAGATCCAACACCGTTTTTTAGCTCACTGCACCATCCCAGTTTCAGAACCTGGCTGTATGCAAATTAGTCTGTTCCTGTCCCAGTGCATGATGGGAACAGGGCAAACCAAACTACAAAAGCCAATTCTTACACTGGGAAGGAAACAAGCTCCCGGGGACCGGTTTCTGGCATTACAGCCGTCTTCGGCCCGGTTTGCTTGAATCCTGATGGTGCAATGAGCAAGGGTCTCACATCTGAGAATACCCTTCCACGCTTAGGGTGGACAAAAATATTTACAACAAGGGGTGGTGAGGGACAGAGTCTCTGAATTAAGCAGAAAGCTCTCACCCAGTCAAAAGATCAGGGCTAGATCCAACACAGTTTTTTAGCTCACTGCACCATCCCAGTTTCAGAACCTGGCTGTATGCAAATTAGTCTGTTCCTGTCCCAGTGCATGATGGGAACAGGGCAAACCAAACTACAAAAGCCAATTCTTACACTGGGAAGGAAACAAGCTCCCGGGGACCGGTTTCTGGCATTACAGCCGTCATCGGCCCGGTTTGCTTGAATCCTGATGGTGCAATGAGCAAGGGTCTCACATCTGAGAATACCCTTCCACGCTTAGGGTGGACAAAAATATTTACAACAAGGGGTGGTGAGGGACAGAGTCTCTGAATTAAGCAGAAAGCTCTCACCCAGTCAAAAGATCAGGGCTAGATCCAACACCGTTTTTTAGCTCACTGCACCATCCCAGTTTCAGAACCTGGCTGTATGCAAATTAGTCTGTTCCTGTCCCAGTGCATGATGGGAACAGGGCAAACCAAACTACAAAAGCCAATTCTTACACTGGGAAGGAAACAAGCTCCCGGGGACCGGTTTCTGGCATTACAGCCGTCTTCGGCCCGGTTTGCTTGAATCCTGATGGTGCAATGAGCAAGGGTCTCACATCTGAGAATACCCTTCCACGCTTAGGGTGGACAAAAATATTTACAACAAGGGGTGGTGAGGGACAGAGTCTCTGAATTAAGCAGAAAGCTCTCACCCAGTCAAAAGATCAGGGCTAGATCCAACACCGTTTTTTAGCTCACTGCACCATCCCAGTTTCAGAACCTGGCTGTATGCAAATTAGTCTGTTCCTGTCCCAGTGCATGATGGGAACAGGGCAAACCAAACTACAAAAGCCAATTCTTACACTGGGAAGGAAACAAGCTCCCGGGGACCGGTTTCTGGCATTACAGCCGTCTTCGGCCCGGTTTGCTTGAATCCTGATGGTGCAATGAGCAAGGGTCTCACATCTGAGAATACCCTTCCACGCTTAGGGTGGACAAAAATATTTACAACAAGGGGTGGTGAGGGACAGAGTCTCTGAATTAAGCAGAAAGCTCTCACCCAGTCAAAAGATCAGGGCTAGATCCAACACAGTTTTTTAGCTCACTGCACCATCCCAGTTTCAGAACCTGGCTGTATGCAAATTAGTCTGTTCCTGTCCCAGTGCATGATGGGAACAGGGCAAACCAAACTACAAAAGCCAATTCTTACACTGGGAAGGAAACAAGCTCCCGGGGACCGGTTTCTGGCATTACAGCCGTCATCGGCCCGGTTTGCTTGAATCCTGATGGTGCAATGAGCAAGGGTCTCACATCTGAGAATACCCTTCCACGCTTAGGGTGGACAAAAATATTTACAACAAGGGGTGGTGAGGGACAGAGTCTCTGAATTAAGCAGAAAGCTCTCACCCAGTCAAAAGATCAGGGCTAGATCCAACACCGTTTTTTAGCTCACTGCACCATCCCAGTTTCAGAACCTGGCTGTATGCAAATTAGTCTGTTCCTGTCCCAGTGCATGATGGGAACAGGGCAAACCAAACTACAAAAGCCAATTCTTACACTGGGAAGGAAACAAGCTCCCGGGGACCGGTTTCTGGCATTACAGCCGTCTTCGGCCCGGTTTGCTTGAATCCTGATGGTGCAATGAGCAAGGGTCTCACATCTGAGAATACCCTTCCACGCTTAGGGTGGACAAAAATATTTACAACAAGGGGTGGTGAGGGACAGAGTCTCTGAATTAAGCAGAAAGCTCTCACCCAGTCAAAAGATCAGGGCTAGATCCAACACCGTTTTTTAGCTCACTGCACCATCCCAGTTTCAGAACCTGGCTGTATGCAAATTAGTCTGTTCCTGTCCCAGTGCATGATGGGAACAGGGCAAACCAAACTACAAAAGCCAATTCTTACACTGGGAAGGAAACAAGCTCCCGGGGACCGGTTTCTGGCATTACAGCCGTCTTCGGCCCGGTTTGCTTGAATCCTGATGGTGCAATGAGCAAGGGTCTCACATCTGAGAATACCCTTCCACGCTTAGGGTGGACAAAAATATTTACAACAAGGGGTGGTGAGGGACAGAGTCTCTGAATTAAGCAGAAAGCTCTCACCCAGTCAAAAGATCAGGGCTAGATCCAACACCGTTTTTTAGCTCACTGCACCATCCCAGTTTCAGAACCTGGCTGTATGCAAATTAGTCTGTTCCTGTCCCAGTGCATGATGGGAACAGGGCAAACCAAACTACAAAAGCCAATTCTTACACTGGGAAGGAAACAAGCTCCCGGGGACCGGTTTCAGGCATTACAGCTGTCTTCAGCCCGGTTTGCTTGAATCCTGATGGTGCAATGAGCAAGGGTCTCACATCTGAGAATACCCTTCCACGCTTAGGGTGGACAAAATTATGTACAACAAGGGGTGGTGAGGGACAGAGTCTCTGAATTAAGCAGAAAGCTCTCACCCAGTCAAAAGATCAGGGCTAGATCCAACACCGTTTTTTAGCTCACTGCACCATCCCAGTTTCAGAACCTGGCTGTATGCAAATTAGTCTGTTCCTGTCCCAGTGCATGATGGGAACAGGGCAAACCAAACTACAAAAGCCAATTCTTACACTGGGAAGGAAACAAGCTCCCGGGGACCGGTTTCTGGCATTACAGCCGTCTTCGGCCCGGTTTGCTTGAATCCTGATGGTGCAATGAGCAAGGGTCTCACATCTGAGAATACCCTTCCACGCTTAGGGTGGACAAAAATATTTACAACAAGGGGTGGTGAGGGACAGAGTCTCTGAATTAAGCAGAAAGCTCTCACCCAGTCAAAAGATCAGGGCTAGATCCAACACCGTTTTTTAGCTCACTGCACCATCCCAGTTTCAGAACCTGGCTGTATGCAAATTAGTCTGTTCCTGTCCCAGTGCATGATGGGAACAGGGCAAACCAAACTACAAAAGCCAATTCTTACACTGGGAAGGAAACAAGCTCCCGGGGACCGGTTTCTGGCATTACAGCCGTCTTCGGCCCGGTATGCTTGAATCCTGATGGTGCAATGAGCAAGGGTCTCACATCTGAGAATACCCTTCCACGCTTAGGGTGGACAAAAATATTTACAACAAGGGGTGGTGAGGGACAGAGTCTCTGAATTAAGCAGAAAGCTCTCACCCAGTCAAAAGATCAGGGCTAGATCCAACACCGTTTTTTAGCTCACTGCACCATCCCAGTTTCAGAACCTGGCTGTATGCAAATTAGTCTGTTCCTGTCCCAGTGCATGATGGGAACAGGGCAAACCAAACTACAAAAGCCAATTTTTACACTGGGAAGGAAACAAGCTCCCGGGGACCGGTTTCTGGCATTACAGCCGTCTTCGGCCCGGTTTGCTTGAATCCTGATGGTGCAATGAGCAAGGGTCTCACATCTGAGAATACCCTTCCACGCTTAGGGTGGACAAAAATATTTACAACAAGGGGTGGTGAGGGACAGGGTCTCTGAATTAAGCAGAAAGCTCTCACCCAGTCAAAAGATCAGGGCTAGATCCAACACCGTTTTTTAGCTCACTGCACCATCCCAGTTTCAGAACCTGGCTGTATGCAAATTAGTCTGTTCCTGTCCCAGTGCATGATGGGAACAGGGCAAACCAAACTACAAAAGCCAATTCTTACACTGGGAAGGAAACAAGCTCCCGGGGACCGGTTTCTGGCATTACAGCCGTCTTCGGCCCGGTTTGCTTGAATCCTGATGGTGCAATGAGCAAGGGTCTCACATCTGAGAATACCCTTTCACGCTTAGGGTGGACAAAAATATTTACAACAAGGGGTGGTGAGGGACAGAGTCTCTGAATTAAGCAGAAAGCTCTCACCCAGTCAAAAGATCAGGGCTAGATCCAACACCGTTTTTTAGCTCACTGCACCATCCCAGTTTCAGAACCTGGCTGTATGCAAATTAGTCTGTTCCTGTCCCAGTGCATGATGGGAACAGGGCAAACCAAACTACAAAAGCCAATTCTTACACTGGGAAGGATACAAGCTCCCGGGGACCGGTTTCTGGCATTACAGCCGTCTTCGTCATCTTCTGGTGCAGGGTGAGTGTGGCCCCTGAGCATGGCCATCAGAAGGGATATGGAAGCTGGGCCCGTCCTCCAGGACTTAAGGTTTCTTGGAAGCCACGCCCTTGTCCTGCAAAAATGATTGTCAGTTTTTGACTGAAGCCTGCACTGTTAAATAATGCTGAGGGGGGTGGGGAGGGGGCATCATATCACACCACTAGAAGGTGCCCGATGCCGGGACTGCCATGTGCTCTCTTTGCCCGAAGGATATATGGGGCAGATGTATAATTACCATCATTTGCGATTCCCAAATAGCGATTTTTTAGAAATCGCTATTTGGGAATTGCAAATTGGATGTATGTAGAAATTTGCTATTTTTTAGCTATTTCTTATAATTCCTTAGTTGCGATTAGCAAATTGCTAATCGCAATAAGGAATAATTTCCCATTCGTTTCTATGGGCCAGGAGTCCCATAGGAATGAATGGGAAGTTATTCTCAATTTGCGATTCGCAATTTACTAATCGCAAATTGAGAATAATTTCAAGGGTGCAGGGGTGTCCAAAGGACACCCTGTTGCCCCCCCGAAATATGCATGTGTGCACATGTGCGTCACATGGCACTTTGAAAAATGCAAAAATTTGCATTTTTCAAGGAATTCGCAACTTACCACCAACTAGAAGTTGGTGGTAATTTGCGATTCCTTAAGGGCATTTTGCAATTTTTTTTTGCTACATACATTGCATTTAAGGAATCGCAAAATTTGCGATTCCTTAAATGCAATTGCAAAATAAGGAATCGCAAATTTTGCGATTCCTTATTTTGCACCAGATTTTGCTTCATAAATTCCATTTAGCAAATTCGCATTTGCAAAGGCCGAAATTCTGCGAATTTGCTTGCTACATCTGGCCCTATATTCTTTAAATTAGAAACATGCACTCATTCTGTGACCCTCCTCATGAATAGACTGGATTGTGACCAGGAAGTTCTCCCCCTCAGAGTTACCATAGAGGCGGCCTCGGCCACTCAAAGGTGCGGGCAATCTGGGCTATTACAGGGAGGCCCCTGAGGGTCTCCTTAGAAGTAAGCAATTACCGCCGGGATTTGTAATTCTGGGTCTGATTCTCATTTCCCTCTGGATTTTCCCACTAAAATCTCTGAAAATAAACAACCTGGGGCCTCATCCCAGATCTCATCATTCTAATATGGATGGTGTCTGCTGTTAACATTTCATTGGGGTTCAGAGGCCACTTATCTCGAGGGCCTTTATGGGGCCCCACGTGACAGGTTTGACCAGGGCCCCGGGGCGCTCATTGTAGAGAGACGGGCACAGTGGAGGAAGGTATCTTTATGAATGTTGGTGCCATGTGCAGGGATAAAGCACCCTGAAGTCCCATGCCTGTGGCAGCGCTCGTGGTCCGTGTTGTTTTCGGGGTGACTTGTCTACAGAATCCCCGCTGAAGGACCCCAACACTTAAGCAGCCTTTGCGGGCTGACCGACTTGTCCCCGCAGGGGACCCTCATAAGAGGCACGCAAGATGGCACGCGGGACAGCCCAGTGTCTAGGGTCCCTTCGGAGAAGGCACGTCTCTTCCGGCCGGGGTGGAGGGCAGGGAGGAAGTATATATGGCTCCCCCTCCCACCTGGCGGCCTCTTTGACCTTTCACCCTGACGATGTTTGGACGTGCCCAGGAGTGCTGCTAGACACGATGATTACCCCCCTCTTGCTCGCTCCCCCCCTTCTGGGGGTCGCAGCTGGTCTGGGCGGCCTGCATAGTAGCGGGCCGCTGTTGGGGGGGCGAGCCTGCGGCTGCTGCTGCACAGGGGAAAAGGGGGTTGTTAGACTCGGCGGTCTCTAGTTGGCAGAGTTATACACTTCTGACAAATAGGGACTCACCTCCTCTAGTCAGGGCAAGGGGATCACACACTTAGATAACCCCTGCTCACCCCCTCGGTAGCTTGGCAAAGCAGACAGGCTTATATCAGAGGCAGTGCGTTAAGCATTTATGACCACATACAGTAATAAAGTGAAGACACTACAAATGGACACGACACAGTAGTATTATAAAGATACGAATGTTTATATAAGGCTTAGCACAAGACCAAATAACGACAAAAATATACCACAATCTTAATAAATACTTTTTGGAAGGAAAAATAATAGTTCAAGCGTAGTTTCTTCTTAGCACAAAGTCTTTAGTAACAAAAGCAAATCTTCTTCTTTAGATCACAGTTCTTGGCAACAATGTAACCCACACGGGAGTCACACGACGTCGAGGCAAAGTTAATCCAAAGGTTCGGCGTTGACTGCGAGGAGTGCTACGTCGAGCCCGGGGTCACACGGACCCCAACAACACAGTACCTTGGAAAAGTGAAGCACACGATGATCAGCGGCGTCGAGATGTCTGGCGTCGCGTCTTCGGTGTCGATCAGGCCTTGGAGTCGTCGTTGATGTCGATGATGATGTTGCAAGAGAAGTGGAGAAGTGTGGCTCAATGGTTAGAGCGGCAGACCTTGATGCAGAGCGCTGGCCAGGGACCAGGGTTCGATTCCCGCCTCGGCGGGATCGGGCTTAAATTCCTCTGACCGGATATTCTCGCCTCAGTGCCGAATCTAAGCATGTGTCCCACGCTGCAACTCTGGGCAATAGCTTGCTTAGTCTCCACAACGGCCCCCGATACACAAGGGATGCCTGGTTTCACCATGAGATGCCCAGGAATGGACACCTCACAAGGAAAAGCCAGGAGGGGTTCCCTTGTGGTAGTGTCGTATTTTGACGATGGCTGGGTTAGCGCTTAGCTTTGCTACACGTTTCCCGCTTAAATTAGCTATACGTAGAAACGCCATTTTGTATGTGCTGGCGGCCATCTTAGATCATGAGCGGCCTCGTGGCCGGCGTGCCCTTTAGTCCTTTTTCCGTTCCATTGACCACTCGAGTCTGCCCAGCAACAGGCTATTTTTAGTATTGGTCAAGCCCACACATGCGCAGTTCACATTGACCAGTCACTTCTTAGGAATGTGCCGCAAACTGACCAGTGGGTTTGAAACCCTCCAATGAGCTGGCGGTATTCCAAAATATGCCCTTATATGTACATAATGTTCTGTAACTTTGTGCTGCGTGTTCGTTTTATTACCTGTAGAATTGTATAAAAGAAAGGGTCACACCGATGTTCGGTGTGATACCTCTTGCATTACCGAAGGGTGCTGTATGAGTGTACCACCACCCCATGGGGTCTTATAAACTTGTTCTTTGACTTTTACAGTTTCCGTGCCAACAGTTCTTTTAATGTATGTGGGTTATCTTCGGAACATGTAGGCCTTGGGAACCCGATACGACAAATTGGCGACCACGAAGGGACTCATCGGTGACTCGGATGCCCGAAGGAGAGGTCGTGACGAAGGTTGGGACACTCGCCATGGATGCGCGCTGCCATTAAGTGACCCGAGTCTTGGCTCCCACTGTGTTTTTCCTTTCCTTCCGATCTGACCTTCCAGGTGGCGCCGGTCCCCGACTGAATTTCGATCGTCTGTGTTGCTGGATAAAGTGCCGTTTGGCTGATTCGATTAAAAGACCTTGGCAGTTGGAATCTGGACCTTTGAGATTTTGGGTAAGATTTGTGATCGGTAAGGTAGTCTGCGGACGCTTACTGGAGTTCTATGATTTGTGGTCGGTAAGGTAGTCCTTGGACGCTTGCCGAATTGTGACCTATGACTTTGATTTGAGTTAGCTAACATTTGTGAATTTGTGAATTTGTGAACTTTGAATCTATATGTGTAGTGCACTTCACATAGGCAGGCATGTAGAGATGTTTCTCTAACTTTGTTTTTTCCTCTGAGCGGCACATTTGTGTGAAGTACTGTAAGTGCCTTTTATACGGTGTCACGCTTTCGTGATACTCTTTTGAACATGCCTGTTTTTAGCACGCTTCGAGGGATGTGTTGTCTTGGAAATGGTACCACAATTAGGTTAGCGGAATCACAACCGGCTCCCCCAGAGGGAACACCAAATCGCAAGATGTATATTAAACATGGTCTTCCCCCTATAATGTACAGTAAACTCTGGCACAAGTACACTAAGTCGGATCCTGAATTGCAATGGCCACTACATGGGTCGTTCGATTTACAAAAAGTGCAGTTTGTGGAGCAATGTCTGTTTCAACGCAGGTCTAGACAAAATATGTTTGATTGTGTGCGAACGTGGGAGAAAGCGGTGCGTGAGCGAATGAAACGTGAAATTGCCTTGGCGGACAAGGAGCAGCGCAAGGCTGCTCGGGATAAGGCTTTACAGCTTGAGGAAAAAGAGGCTCAGGAGAAAAGAGAGAGGGAGGAACGGGAACGCAAATTGCAAACGACGGGTCAATTCCCTATTCGTCGACCGCTTTATCCTGTCCTTAATAATGAAATTGATGATTTTTCATTACTAGATCGGTCGCCGCCTCCGTATGTTTCACCGACGGCTCCAGCTGAAGATTCGGGTGATGAGGGGCAGGATAAGTTGGAAAAGAAGGGTGTATCTGCTCTCAGGTTTTCTACGGAGAGGTCCGCACACTTACGTAGTTGGGCTCGTAAAGTGAATAAGAAATGTGTTTCTCAGGATGAGGTGATTGCAGAGAGGATTAAGTGGTCGGATCTTGAGTTAATGTATTTCTTGTCTACTTTGGCGGATGAAGTTGTTGTCGCATATCGTGACTTTTCAGACGTGTTAGAACCTAAAGCTGTGTCAGTACATCGTGAGAATTTGGATAAAGGTTTATTTGCTCTTTCAGATGTCGACGACCTTTTCAAGCAATTGATCCAGCTGCGGGATGAAACAGCCAATTTGCGGGAGGAGCGAAAAAGGAGGCAAAAGGAGTCTGAGTCGAAGAATAGCGAGCAGATTAAGGAGTGTTCTCTCCGGGATTCAGATAAGAATTCTGCAATGCATGTTATGCCTATGCGTGAAGCTGCGCCTCTGTATGTTCCACCGAAAGGGGAAGGTACAGATGATGATAGAAGATCGAAAGATGCGAAGGGGTATTTTGTATATAACTGGGTGTATACGCCTTGGAATAGAGCGGATGTTATGGCGCTAAAAAATTCTTTGCCTGATCTTCGTAAGAACCCGGCAGCATTTTATGAGGGGGTGGAAGGGGCTATTTCATCTTGTGTGATGACTCTAGTTGATATTGATTTGTTTTTTGGGTTAATACTTCCGCCTGATATGTGGAGACAAATTCGTAAGAATAATGATGAGACAGTGCTAGGGGGTACATGGAAAGAGATTAATGAAGCCGATTTAGAGAGAAAGCCAGCATGCAAACCTTGTCAGTTGATTTTAGACCTTCCAGCGGCTATTTTGACAAAATTAAAAACGCTCGTTCCCTCTAAAAAGATCGATTGGACTATGTTAGCTTCGTGCAAACAAAAGCCTGATGAAACGGTTTCAGATTTCTTTACATGCTTCGAGGAGGCATTCCATGATTATAGTGGTCAATCATTAACAGATGATACGGGTCGGCATTTGTTTGTAGATAAGTATGTAACTAATCTCCTACCGGAGATTGCAAAGCGATTGAAAACGAGTGAAAGTTCCTGGGCCACGGCGACCCCTGCGTCTTTGTTAACGATGGCTCAGTATTATGAGCGGCAGGAGATAGAGGCTAAAGAAAGTGTTGATAAGAAAGCGAAGGAATTGAAGACGAAGGTAATGTTGGCACAGGTCCGTGGGACTCAGTATAGGGGGAGTGATAGAGGAAGACGAGGTGGAGGTACTACGTCGTATGGTCGTACGGATATAGCAGAGGATCAGTGTGCCTACTGTAAGGAGTTTGGGCATTGGGCTGATGATTGTCCGGTACTTCGTGAGCAGCGTAGTCAGCGTGGTCGAGGAAGTGGTAGGTCAAGAGGAGGTTATACGGGAGCAAGAGGTGGCAGAAGTGATCGTGGAAGGGTTGAGAGCAGGGGCCGTGGCCAGGATGAACGAAATACTTTCGATAGACGAAACCAATATCAGATATCGGAAAGTGAGAATGTGGAACACCAGGATTATGTACATGCATAGGACTGCGTAGGATGGGGTGCGGAACCAATTGAAGTGCCTGTAGATCAGGAGGGTCCATATGTACCAGCGGGTATTTTGGGTTCTACTGATCAGTTCCTAGTTGACACCGGAGCTACTCGTAGCGCTTTGTCTAAAAGGTTGGTTCCGAGGGCTCCCCTGTCTGGCGAAATGATTACATGTGTAGGGTTTGATGGCACACCCTCCCCTAGCCCATTGTCAAAACCCCTAGCGCTTTGTCTCGACAAATTTTTTAGTTTTGGCCAATTTTTGTTATCACCCTACACCCCAGATAATATCCTGGGCATTGATTTGCTTAAATATTTTCGAGCAACGATACGGTGCGCTCCGGAGGGAGTGCGTGTCATTCTCAATGACAACTATCCTGACCCAAATAGGTTTTATACTATACAGGATATTTCAGCTTTGGCCTCTCTCCCGCACACGTTATGGGCGACCTCGGACACGGATGTGGGAGAGATGCGTATTCCACCCATTCACATTACTGTTAAGGAAGGGGCTTCTCTGCCACGTGTGCCGCAGTACAAGATTTCGAAGGAAGGAGAAATTGCCCTGACACACATTGTCCAAGATCTGATTGCGGCTGGGGTGGTAGAAGAGGTTTCTTACAATGTTTGTAATAGTCCTATTCTGCCGATTCTGAAAAGAGATACTGACGACAAAATTTATCGGTTTATTATTGACCTGAGAGAGATCAACAAAATTGTTGTTCCCCAATACCCGGTGGTGTCTGATATTACAACATTACTTACGATGGTACCACCATCGGCTACGACCTTTAGTGTAATTGATTTGAAGAACGCCTTCTTTTCTATCCCTGTCCATCCCGATAGTAGATACTTATTTGGCTTTACGTTAAATAATAAATCGTATAGATTTTGTCGTGTTCCTCAAGGGTACACTGAAAGTCCGAGTATCTACAGCCAGGCTTTGAAAAGACAGCTTGATTCTTTTGTGTTGCAGTCGGGGGTTGTCCTTATTCAATATGTGGATGACCTCCTGCTTGCTGCTGACTCTTATGCACATTGTGAAGAAAGTACGATTGCGCTGCTTTCTTTTCTGGCACAGAACAATCATAAGGTTTCCAAGAAAAAGCTTCAATATTGTAGACCCAAGGTGACCTACCTCGGTCATCTTTTGTCTAAGGAGGGGCGTGCACTGACATCAGATCGAATTCAAGCAATTTTAGATACACCAGTCCCCCGCACACAGAGAGATGTACGTGCCTTCATAGGGTTGACGTCCTTTTGTAGACAATGGATTATGGGGTTTTCGCAAATTATAAAGCCTTTGCTAGCGTTACTGTCCAAAACTACACCAATGCCCCTTGAATGGACAGATGAATGTCAGAATGCTTTTGAACAGTTGAGACAGGCCCTTTGTTCTGCACCCGTGTTAGGCACACCAGATTACACGAAACTTTTTACATTGTACGTGCATGAGAATGATGGGTGCGCGTTGTCAGTGTTAGTGCAATTACACGGGGATAAGCAGAGACCATGTGCGTATTTCTCTGCCACTCTTGATCCTGTAGCACGAGGGTTGCCTGGGTGTTTCCGAGCGGTAGCAGCCACAGCAGTAGCCATACGACAGAGTGAGGGAATAGTGTTATCACATAAACTGTTGGTGTTAGTTCCTCACGCAGTAGATGCCCTGTTAAACCAGACGAAAACCCAATATCTCACGAGTGCACGATTAACAGGATATGAGCTTACGCTGTTGGCGCCACATATTACACTGAAAAGATGCGCTACTTTGAACCCTGCCACTTTATTGCCCTATCCGGTCGAGGAGGGTCAGGAAGAAAAACATCACGACTGTGTTTTCCTGACCGAGGAACAGACAAAGGGTCGTATCGACTTACAGGATATGCCACTTCCAGATGTGGATGGGGAACTGTGGGTTGATGGATCGTGTTTGAGGCTGCCAGATGGTACGACTTCTGCAGCTTATGCGATCACGACACTTAAGACAGTGGTGGAAACAGCTAGAATACCACAGAAATCGGCTCAGGCAGCAGAGCTGATAGCTTTAACAAGAGCCTGCGAATTGAGCGCTGGTTTATGTGTGAACATATACACAGACAGCCGGTATGCCTTCGGAGTAGCGCATGACTTTGGGCTACTCTGGAGAGAACGCGGGTTTCTGACTTCTCATGGAGAACACATTATGCACGGAGAACTGGTGCGTGATCTCCTAAATGCGTTGCTTTGCCCGAAGAAGGTAGCAATAGTAAAATGTAGTGCCCATAAGAAGATCACTGATAAAGTGGGTCAGGGAAATGCCTTCGCGGATAGCATAGCGAGACAAACGGCTATGTTTCCAACTGACTCCCCCATGTACGTGACAAAGTCTCAAGCTGAACGATGGAATGATGCTAGAGCTGAGATATTAGATATTCAAAAGTCAGCTACTGAAGCTGAACTTGCGGCATGGGCAGTAGATGGGGTGCTTGATGATGAAGGGTGTTGGAGAAGTAAAGATATGGAGAAATGGAAATTGCCTGCAGCTTACTTGCAGGTGATGGCCCAAATGGCACATGGGTTGGCACACGTAGGGGCTCTTGCAATCACCCGACTATTGACACGAGTTTGGGAGCATCCCGAGATTGCCAATACTGCTAAGAGAGTAGTGCAGACCTGTCTGATATGCTTGCAGCACAACCCTGGAAAGGGGACCCATACTCCGAAAGGAGGGTTCGTTCCACCTTCTGCACCATTCGAGGTACTCCAAATGGATTATATTCAGCTTGAGCGCTGTAATAACCTGAAGTATGTTTTAGTGGTGGTATGCACTTTTAGCAAATGGGTTGAGGCTTTCCCCACGAAAGACAATACTGCTTTGACAACAGCTAAGGTTTTGCTCAAGGAGTACTTCCCTCGATTTGGAATCTGTAAATATCTGTGGAGCGACAATGGGCCTCATTTTGTCGGGAAAATTGTGGAATATGTGTTGAAGGGGTTAGGGATTCAGCATAAGTTTCATGCTGTGTTCCACCCTCAGTCGGCAGGTCTTGTTGAGCGGTACAATGCCACGTTGAAATTAAAACTGGCTAAGATCGTGGCGTCCACGTCATTGAAATGGCCGGATGCCTTACCGCTAGCATTACTCTCCCTCAGATCAATACCCCATTCTCGAACGGGCCTCACACCATATGAAGTGGTGTTCGGAAGGCCGATGAACATCTGGGGGGTGCCTAAGCCGCGATTGATACATGATGTGCCTTGTGTAATGATGAATGACTACTTGGCACGATTAACAAATGATTTGCTTTCTATTCATCAACAGGTTCGAGAAGCGCTCCCTGACAACTCTACTGGAGAGGGCCATGATCTTCGTCCTGGGGATTTCGTGGTGATTCGGTCGTTTGAGAGGACGGATAGCTTGGAACCGAGGTGGCGTGGCCCCGAGCAAGTCCTTCTCGCCACTCGGACAGCTGTACGAGTGACCAACAGGAAGCGGTGGATACATTCAACCCACTGCCGTCATGTTTCTTCTGATTTGGCAAATCCTGTTGTGTTGACCGATTATAAAGAAATTTTGGAAAAGGAAAAGAGCCCAGCTGTGACGTCGGCCGAAGTTGAGGGAGCCTTCCCGGACCACACTGCTTCTGGACGAGAGCGATATAATCTACGTCCACGATAAGAAGAGTTCTTTTAGTGTTTTTTTTTAATGACTGGTTGGTTACCGCTCCAGGTTTGTGAAACGGAAACCAGGAATTCCAAGGGGGGGGATCAGTTCTGCCAGTGTAGCGACACCCGTCTTGGCCCGGAGAAGAAAACAACGGCTACCTCGGAGTTCAGCACCATATTTTTCTTTTTTAGGTATACACGCATGTGTATGTGAAACTTTGTGACCAATTCGAACTATTTGAGATTCTGCAAAAGTTTTCAGAACTATGGCATCATCAGCATTACGAGATAAGAGACTCTTGGGTGCCATTCTCTTTGTCCTAACTATTGTGGTAATTGCGGTAATAGCCTGGGTAGTTGAACTTGTGGTACCTGCACGTGAACATTTGCTGCCGACTACCCCGGCTCCATCAGAACATTTCCATTTCACCCTGCCTTATCACGAAGAACGGCACCGTCAGACTTATCTGAACAATAGTTTTATTCAGATCCTACATCATACACACAATATGACAAATACTTCAAATTGCTGGGTGTGTGGGATGTTGCCTGGGCATCAGAAGAAAGGGGGTACTCCACTCATCCCTCTCCCGTTTTCACATAATGGATCCTGCAATGCATTTTATACTCTCCTTTTTACTTTGAGATGGCCCACAAAAGGGGGAGTGCTTTTTCGTTTGAATAAATTGTGTCATCATGACCGGGATGGGTATCCACAAGCTGAGGGTACTCGATTTGAATATGAGGAGTACCGCCCTGATAACGTGTCTGCTTCACGAATTTATAGCAACCAGCGAAATGTCAATGTATTGAATGCACATGTTATTAATGTTATTGCTACTAAAGCAGACCTATGTATACGTAATAAAGGGGTAATTTCTGTTGGGAAAAGTGAATGTAACACCACACTTACGTTTGATAGTCCTACTGGTATATCGTTTGTGACATCCCGAAATACTTACTTCATCTGTGGAACGAAGTGTTATCATCAGCTTCCTTTGGGATGGTCAGGCACTTGCTATGTGTCTTTTGTATTGCCGCCTGTATTCATTGCCCCACCAATGTATCACAACAATGATATCCTCTATCATGACTTTGTTTTAAACCGTGATAAACGTTCCCTTGTTTTGGACGATGTCGATCAAACGGACACTACTTTGCAGCAGTATGTGGACTTTAATTTGGGTTTGTTCTCCTTTGTTGGGGCAGCTTTGAACAGTCGAAAGATCCGACGACTAACTCGTGTTGTTGAGGCTGTGGCTAATGATACTGCAATTGCACTCGGAAATATCACTGAAGAAGTACAGATATCTAGAATTGTTGCGCTTCAGAACCGGATGGTTCTGGATGTAGTGTTAGCTGACCGTGGGGGGGCATGTAGAATCATCGGAAGTAGCTGTTGCGTCTACATACCTGACAATTCACCGTCTGTATATGATGCTATCACTAAATTACATAAGATAGCGGCTGAAATACATCCAGATAACGGTACTTGGACTCTGTCAGGATGGTTCTGGTCAATACTCACCACCTGGGGATGGAAACTGTTAACGGTTCTATGTGTCATTGTGGGAATTCTGTTTTTCATTTGCTTATGTATCCAATGTGGCCCAGTTTTTTGTTCTATGTGCTTGTCAGTTTGTGTACCATCGAGACGAGTTCTTGCTCATGACAAAATGATGCTTCATAAAGAAGTAACACAAATAATGCTAATTGATATAGAAGATGAACACCCCGATTATGTCCACTATGAGGTAGCTTCAGCTAAACGCTAAAAGGGTCGTCTGTCGTATTTTGACGATGGCTGGGTTAGCGCTTAGCTTTGCTACACGTTTCCCGCTTAAATTAGCTATACGTAGAAACGCCATTTTGTATGTGCTGGCGGCCATCTTAGATCATGAGCGGCCTCGTGGCCGGCGTGCCCTTTGGTCCTTTGTCCGTTCCATTGACCAATCGAGTCTGCCCAGCAACAGGCTATTTTTAGTATTGGTCAAGCCCACACATGCGCAGTTCACATTGATCAGTCACTTCTTAGGAATGTGCCGCAAACTGACCAGTGGGTTTGAAACCCTCCAATGAGCTGGCAGTATTTCAAAATATGCCCTTATATGTACATAATGTTCTGTAACTTTGTGCTGCGTGTTCGTTTTATTACCTGTAGAATTGTATAAAAGAAAGGGTCACACCGATGTTCGGTGTGATACCTCTTGCATTACCGAAGGGTGCTGTATGAGTGTACCACCACCCCATGGGGTCTTAATAAACTTGTTCTTTGACTTTTACAGTTTCCGTGCCAACAGTTCTTCTAATGTATGTGGGTTATCTTCGGAACATGTAGGCCTTGGGAACCCGATACGACAGTAGGAGTACAAGCGCCGGGATGCTTACGGGTTACTGTTCGCGCTATACAAATACAACACATTTACATTTACAAGAGTGAGCAGCGCTCACGGCGTCGTGAGGGCTCGGGTCGAGGCGTCGGCAGCGGCTTCGCTATTAGCGTTGATCGGGCCCAGCGGCCGGCGTCGAAGATGCGGGACACGGGAGCTGCACTCACGATGTCGAGCTCGATTCGGCGGCGTCAGTCGGCGTCGAGATTGCTGGATTCTTCAGAGGTGCTGGACTTTCAGGTTCCAGCCATAAGCACTTTTTAGCAAACGGTGAAGTCCTTTAGCCCTGTGACTTCAACAGGAGGCTGGCACTCTTCCAGCCCTTGGAGATTTCCTTGGCAAAGTTCGAGAGTACACACTCAGTTCCTCTCTCCTGGTTCCATGGCAAAAATAAAGAAGTGACTGCAGGATTCCCCCCAGCAAAGAGCACTCTGGCAGAAGGGGTAGGCAAGCCCTTGGATCAGCAGGCTTCTTGTCCTTGGTTCAGGGTTCCTTGTCAGAATTGATCTAAAGTCTTGGTTCAGGGGTCCTTCTCTTATACCCCTTTTTGGCTTTGATCCCTTTGTCCATGCAGGGGAAATCCCCCTCATTCCGGGTCTGTTGTGGGTGTAGCCAGGCAGAGGCACCTGGCCTATTCACGGTGCAGGGCTGGGTCTAAGCATGGGCGAATTTTGCGAATCTGGCGTTCGCGAATTTGCGTATTATCGAACTCGCAATCCGCAAAATCCGCGAATTCTCGCAAATTTGCAGATTTTTGTTTTTTTTGTGTGTTCGCAAGGGTTTCTGCCAGTTCGTGAGGGTTTTGTACCAGTTCGCAATTGTGAACTTACTTGTCGGCTCGCAACGGTCGCAACTAAGTTGTTTCTACGTCTGGTTCATCATCACAGGTTCACAGCACCCTCTGTTTCACAATTTAAACACTGAATTGGTAACCTGGATAAGGGGCGCACAGCTGAGTATGGCAATATTAAGGTTCTGAAGTATTATCAGCGACTGCTGCTAGGCAGAAAAGGAAGGTTACCAAGCTTCCTTAAGTATCCCGGACTAATCCAAGATGTAAACTAATTCTAGATTCCTGCCGAGCAATCTAATTCAACTACACGTATTCAGAAGAAATCACAGTATGATATTAAACAAAAAATTATCTTTAGGTCACTGGTATAACAGCAAAAGTCCCAATTCTCATCCAGTGAACATGCAGACACCCGAATCTTGAATTGCGTTTGGTCCAAGTTTAATTTCCAAGTTTCAAAGGTTAATCCAAATCGTCCTTAATTCAATCACAAAGTCTATTCGATTCCAAAGTTCATTCCAATAATTCCACAAAGTTCAAAGAACATCCACTGCAGCCAACACGTGTTTCGTTGGGCATTTATCTCATGCCAACCAACTTCCTCAGGGCTGCAAGCCAAATTAATAAAACATATAAACTAATATGAAAACAAGTGTCTACATCATTAATAGTATATAAAGGTAGATGTTATACTATTATTAAAAATCACCACCTAAGTGAATAAGAAAGCATAGTGCCCCTATTTTAGTGACCAGTATTATCCAAAATAACTACGTGTGGATCCCGGTGTCACGTCTGAGACAACAGCTTAACAGTCAGGTATTCGCCAAATTCATGACAGTAATACAAGAAGAAAATGATATCTTTTTTACCTAAACCATGAATCAGTGTTCTTCAATCTTAAGGTCCTTTCAGCAAAAGTTTATATATTGACTCTAAAGTATCTAGAAATAACACAGGAAAACTCTTAGTTCTGTCACCACTATATGTATTATTGAATCAATCATATCGATCATCTTCCCAGAATAATGCAATATCGAAATTAATAATCACAAATATATAAAGAAAGACTGGTACCTCTGCACTTCTTCACTCCCACGTTGTATTTATATGATAATGGTGTAATGGTTCCTCAGTAAATCTATCACGAAAAAATATTAATGTCAAACTCCTACTGCTAAATGCAAACTAATAAGATCCATTAGTTTAACGCAATCTCTCCTTACCAATATCTTGTTGCGTAATCGTCTAAGTCTTTGGTCCCAATGTCAGTTTTTATTTCAGTATTTATTCTCGGGTCTATAAATGAAAGAACCACACTATCAGGGGTCCGCTCTAATTATTAATATATGAAAGCGCTCTAGGATAAAGGCTAACCGAACAACTCTTACCTATCACCCGGCTTTGGTTACAGCGTGTATCCCCGTCTGTTACCTGGTGTCGGCGTGCATAACAAGCGCCATCTTGTTTAAGTACGTACTTTTCTGGTACTGGAAGCGAAAATAACATCGGCTAATTTACCGCCATCTTGGCGTGGTCAGTGGGTCTATGCAGAGGATCCAGTTCTATCCTAGTATTCTGTAATCTTAATAGTTCCCACATATCGGCAGTATTACTTACGGTCTAAATTTATAAACATAAACGTACAGTAAGTACAATGTAAATCTAACCCGTCTCGGTGTCGTACATTTTAACACAGTAAAACCTTCCTGTTATTAGATGGTAACGAACCATATTGAATCTTGATTATAAGAACAGGTTATATAAGTAAATATTATCCGTTGCATGTTTCCCAAAGGAGAAATGCGTCGTAATTATCAAAACGTTCTATATGCCTGTTGAAATGCATCGCCATCTTGGAGTTAGTTTTAAATCTCGTAAATTCGCTGTTTCTAATTAAAACGTACCCTTAATCATGATGGCAACACACATTTACTAATTCTAAGAGCAAGTTATATAAATATTATCCATTGCATATTTCCCATTGGAAATGTGCCGTCGTTACCAAAACGATATATTTGCCCGATTAAAAGCGTCGCCATCTTAGAGTTGGTTTAAGTCTTGTATATTCACTACTTCTACTTAACACGAACCCATATCTTTATCATCATATCCCTTTTTCCAAATTGTAAATGCTAACAAAGTCAAAGCATGAGTATTCTACACTCCAATTAGTTAATATAAGTGATATAAACTAGTAACAGTTATCTTATCAGTTACGTGGTGACATGACCTCCAGCGTCCCGTGTCATTCCTAAAGTAATCATTGAAATAATTCTATAGACACAATTAATAATTGTTAAAGAAAGACAAAGATGATAGAGTAGTGACATCTGCATTTGAAGTGTCCTATCAGCATTACATCAGTTATTGATCATTGTATCAAAGATACATAAGGAAGCCAAATCATATACAGTAAAGGTCTTTCAGTCCTATTACATAATTAGTCTCCCAAGAAGTACTGTAGTTCGGTATCCATATTAAGCCCTTCTTCCACAGCCCGAAGTACCATAATCCAACGCGCCTCTCTGCGTCTAAGTTTAAGCACTCTGTCTCCTCCACGTTTGCCAAGAGTTACTTGTTCTATACCGTGATAGAAAAATCTATGATTCCCACTATCATTTCTATTTTGAATAGAGTGTGACGCTATAGGGTACCTTGTATCACCATTCTTTAATGCCCTATAGTGTTCAACCATGCGGTCTTTAAGTCTCCTGACTGTACTCCCCACATAAATCTTGCCACAAAGGCAGGCAATAACATAAATCACAAAGGTAGATTCACAGTTAATAAAAGAGTCTATGTGGTGGGTACCTGTATCATTATATTCAAATGTTAAAACTTTTCTCC
The DNA here is from genome assembly GCF_964263255.1 of Lissotriton vulgaris. Classification (NCBI taxonomy): domain Eukaryota; kingdom Metazoa; phylum Chordata; class Amphibia; order Caudata; family Salamandridae; genus Lissotriton; species Lissotriton vulgaris. The sequence continues at coordinate 1,745,288,383 of NC_141695.1, forward strand.
TTGCCCACCAGCATGAGCTGCAATTGCCACAGTAATGAAAACCTTTTGGGCGGGCACGTAACCATTCACTCTGATCCAGATGTGTTATTGGTTTTGGATAGCTCGGGCTTACAATATTTGCAATAGTCATTCCTTTTCTAAAAGTAATACTAGGTCTCTCCGTCAGATAAGGTTTCAGATCTTTATCAGTGTACAGGATATGCCAATACTTCCTCATAATACTGAAGATTTTGTTACTTCCAACACCAAAATTTGTGATCATTCTGATAATTTGTTTATTTTCTTCAGTATTACTCTTGTCTTTTGGTTTCAGTGTCACATCTCGTGTAAGCTTCTGCACTCTGTTAATAGCTTTATTAACAATATTACTGGCATAGCCTCTATTTTTAAACCTTAGCTTCATATCTTTGACATTCACTTCAAAATCTATATCTTTAGAGCAGTTTCTTCTCGCTCTGATCATTTCCCCATAGGGGATTGAATTGATTTGGCTCTTGGGGTGGCAACTATCCGCTCGTAAAAGTGCATTGCAGCTAGTCTCTTTACGAAACATGCGACTGGATAGTTTGTTTTCATCCACAAAAAGTTCAATATCTAGGAAAGTCAATTTCTTTTTATCATAATGTGTAGTAAACGACATATTAAGGTCGTTGGTGTTAAGGTAAGCAAAAAACAACTCTAGTTCATCAGTAGTACCTCTCCAGATTAACAAACAGTCATCAATGAACCTTCCCCAATAATATATATGGTCTATCCATTGACTGCCCCTAGGGCCCCAAATCCACTCCGCCTCCAGTCTCCCCATAAAGAGGTTCGCGAAGGACGGAGCAAACTTGGAACCCATCGCAGTTCCAGTCTTTTGTTTGTACCAAGTAGATTCAAAGAGAAAGTAATTATTCTCCAAAACCATTCTTGTCATTTGTAATAACATAGATGTGTGATCCAAATACTCAGCTGGTCTATTGTTCAGAAAACGATTTGGATTAACCTTTGAAACTTGGAAATTAAACTTGGACCAAACGCAATTCAAGATTCGGGTGTCTGCATGTTCACTGGATGAGAATTGGGACTTTTGCTGTTATACCAGTGACCTAAAGATAATTTTTTGTTTAATATCATACTGTGATTTCTTCTGAATACGTGTAGTTGAATTAGATTGCTCGGCAGGAATCTAGAATTAGTTTACATCTTGGATTAGTCCGGGATACTTAAGGAAGCTTGGTAACCTTCCTTTTCTGCCTAGCAGCAGTCGCTGATAATACTTCAGAACCTTAATATTGCCATACTCAGCTGTGCGCCCCTTATCCAGGTTACCAATTCAGTGTTTAAATTATAAATTTTGGGTTGGGCTGCCGCAAGTGGCTAGAGAATTAAGTATGAATCGAGAACAAGAAGCACAAGACTTATTCAATAACTTAAACACAGGCTCATCTGTAAATGTAGCAGTAGCCTCTACTACACCAGCAAGACAGGAAGGGCTTAGAGCCAAATTCGTGAGATTAGAGAAACTAAAGAGAGCAGAATTGAATAAGTGGTGGGATGCGGTGACACTTAAACAATATCTCACCCTGAATCGCATCCCTAGAGGTTTAAGATCAACCATTATTCCAACTTATGAGGACTTAGAGCCGGATTTATTGGATAAATGGGAGCATGAGTTAACAACCAGTTCAAGTAATCTGATAAGGATACTTATTGATAATGCGGAACGCAAGATAGAGAAACTTTTGACTGAAATTAAAACGTGTGAAGATGAAATTAAACAATTAAACTTACCAGAAGCCACTATGAAGAACTATAACATGTTGGATGAAATCTTGGCTAACCTTCAGTCAGATATTAAAAGGAGAAAAGCGCGTAAACTAAAAAGGGACGAACAAGATTATACAGCTGGTAGAGTATTTACATTTGCGCGTAAATTTGACTATCTTTTCCAACAAGGTCAAGGAAATAGGAGGAATGTTACCCCTTTGAGTTCAGCAGTAAATACCTCATCTAGCAGTATATCTACTGATGGAGGTACCTCAGGAGCTCCCATTGCCCAAAGTGGAGACACCACAAATACTAATTTTTTAGTGGAAGTACAGAGGTTCAAAAGAGGAACCCGAGACACAGGAGGGAGATTTGGGAATGCACAAACAGAAAGACAAGGAGAGGGAGCCGCGGCAAACGCAGGAGAAGCAGCCCCAGGTATGAGGGAGAGACTAAGGTCGTGGAGGAAATGAGTACTGGTACAAAAGAGATTGAAGTGATTAACCTTTCCTCTATAGAATTGTCTGTGAGTATGACTAGTGTACTTAAGAAGGGTCTTGGGTATTGTCCAAACAAGAGTATTGATTGGTATGTGACAAAAATTGATTTGTACAAGTTTGTACGTTTGTTGAAACTAAAAAAGTTTTTTTCTTTGAAAGATAACACAAGAGTGAAAACTACTAATAAACCAACTTTGACTGATATTACTATCCAAGACCTTTATGATACAAAACTCTTACTATCCCTTACCGAATCAGAAGATGACCCTGTTACCATAAGCTCTCTTTTACGTGATTTAGAGATTAATCCTGGTTTAACATCTGGTAGTGGGTTAAAAGACAAATCTAAGTGGACTCCTCAACTTTCTACTGGTAATGTTATTGATGCATTTTATAAATCAGTTACTTTGGAGATTGATAATATGATTAAGAAAGAACGACTATCTAAGAGAAAATTTCCAGACAATCTAAAAATAGATGAAAGGGAGGCACTCCGTCAATTGACTGATCACCCAGACCTAATAATACGAAACGCAGACAAGGGTGGCAACATTGTTGTGATGAACCGTATAGACTATAATAAAGAGGTCTTGTCCCAGCTTGGCAATAATAAATATTATGAGAAGGTAATTACTAATCCACTAGAGCTGATTAAAAGCACAATCAATACTAAACTTAAAGAGTGGTATGACAAGTGTCTTTTGGACCACGATGAATTTCTGTATCTTAAAATACAATCACCAAAGGCCCCATGCATGTATTGTTTACCTAAAATACATAAGGACAGGAACAAACCACCAGGTAGACCGATAATCTCGGGTATTGGGGGACCCACAGAGAAGTTATCTCAATTTGTGGATTCTTATTTAAGACCTTTTGTACGCAATCTACCATCCCATATTGAGGACACTAAACATGTCCTCAATATAATGAATGATATAGTGTGGGATGATGGTATGATTCTTGTAACTTTAGATGTTGTATCTTTATACTCAAACATTGATCATGATAAAGGTATTGCAGCAATTGAGAGTTTTCTGAACAATAGACCAGCTGAGTATTTGGATCACACATCTATGTTATTACAAATGACAAGAATGGTTTTGGAGAATAATTACTTTCTCTTTGAATCTACTTGGTACAAACAAAAGACTGGAACTGCGATGGGTTCCAAGTTTGCTCCGTCCTTCGCGAACCTCTTTATGGGGAGACTGGAGGCGGAGTGGATTTGGGGCCCTAGGGGCAGTCAATGGATAGACCATATATATTATTGGGGAAGGTTCATTGATGACTGTTTGTTAATCTGGAGAGGTACTACTGATGAACTAGAGTTGTTTTTTGCTTACCTTAACACCAACGACCTTAATATGTCGTTTACTACACATTATGATAAAAAGAAATTGACTTTCCTAGATATTGAACTTTTTGTGGATGAAAACAAACTATCCAGTCGCATGTTTCGTAAAGAGACTAGCTGCAATGCACTTTTACGAGCGGATAGTTGCCACCCCAAGAGCCAAATCAATTCAATCCCCTATGGGGAAATGATCAGAGCGAGAAGAAACTGCTCTAAAGATATAGATTTTGAAGTGAATGTCAAAGATATGAAGCTAAGGTTTAAAAATAGAGGCTATGCCAGTAATATTGTTAATAAAGCTATTAACAGAGTGCAGAAGCTTACACGAGATGTGACACTGAAACCAAAAGACAAGAGTAATACTGAAGAAAATAAACAAATTATCAGAATGATCACAAATTTTGGTGTTGGAAGTAACAAAATCTTCAGTATTATGAGGAAGTATTGGCATATCCTGTACACTGATAAAGATCTGAAACCTTATCTGACGGAGAGACCTAGTATTACTTTTAGAAAAGGAATGACTATTGCAAATATTGTAAGCCCGAGCTATCCAAAACCAATAACACATCTGGATCAGAGTGAATGGTTACGTGCCCGCCCAAAAGGTTTTCATTACTGTGGCAATTGCAGCTCATGCTGGTGGGCAAGGAGAAAAGTTTTAACATTTGAATATAATGATACAGGTACCCACCACATAGACTCTTTTATTAACTGTGAATCTACCTTTGTGATTTATGTTATTGCCTGCCTTTGTGGCAAGATTTATGTGGGGAGTACAGTCAGGAGACTTAAAGACCGCATGGTTGAACACTATAGGGCATTAAAGAATGGTGATACAAGGTACCCTATAGCGTCACACTCTATTCAAAATAGAAATGATAGTGGGAATCATAGATTTTTCTATCACGGTATAGAACAAGTAACTCTTGGCAAACGTGGAGGAGACAGAGTGCTTAAACTTAGACGCAGAGAGGCGCGTTGGATTATGGTACTTCGGGCTGTGGAAGAAGGGCTTAATATGGATACCGAACTACAGTACTTCTTGGGAGACTAATTATGTAATAGGACTGAAAGACCTTTACTGTATATGATTTGGCTTCCTTATGTATCTTTGATACAATGATCAATAACTGATGTAATGCTGATAGGACACTTCAAATGCAGATGTCACTACTCTATCATCTTTGTCTTTCTTTAACAATTATTAATTGTGTCTATAGAATTATTTCAATGATTACTTTAGGAATGACACGGGACGCTGGAGGTCATGTCACCACGTAACTGATAAGATAACTGTTACTAGTTTATATCACTTATATTAACTAATTGGAGTGTAGAATACTCATGCTTTGACTTTGTTAGCATTTACAATTTGGAAAAAGGGATATGATGATAAAGATATGGGTTCGTGTTAAGTAGAAGTAGTGAATATACAAGACTTAAACCAACTCTAAGATGGCGACGCTTTTAATCGGGCAAATATATCGTTTTGGTAACGACGGCACATTTCCAATGGGAAATATGCAATGGATAATATTTATATAACTTGCTCTTAGAATTAGTAAATGTGTGTTGCCATCATGATTAAGGGTACGTTTTAATTAGAAACAGCGAATTTACGAGATTTAAAACTAACTCCAAGATGGCGATGCATTTCAACAGGCATATAGAACGTTTTGATAATTACGACGCATTTCTCCTTTGGGAAACATGCAACGGATAATATTTACTTATATAACCTGTTCTTATAATCAAGATTCAATATGGTTCGTTACCATCTAATAACAGGAAGGTTTTACTGTGTTAAAATGTACGACACCGAGACGGGTTAGATTTACATTGTACTTACTGTACGTTTATGTTTATAAATTTAGACCGTAAGTAATACTGCCGATATGTGGGAACTATTAAGATTACAGAATACTAGGATAGAACTGGATCCTCTGCATAGACCCACTGACCACGCCAAGATGGCGGTAAATTAGCCGATGTTATTTTCGCTTCCAGTACCAGAAAAGTACGTACTTAAACAAGATGGCGCTTGTTATGCACGCCGACACCAGGTAACAGACGGGGATACACGCTGTAACCAAAGCCGGGTGATAGGTAAGAGTTGTTCGGTTAGCCTTTATCCTAGAGCGCTTTCATATATTAATAATTAGAGCGGACCCCTGATAGTGTGGTTCTTTCATTTATAGACCCGAGAATAAATACTGAAATAAAAACTGACATTGGGACCAAAGACTTAGACGATTACGCAACAAGATATTGGTAAGGAGAGATTGCGTTAAACTAATGGATCTTATTAGTTTGCATTTAGCAGTAGGAGTTTGACATTAATATTTTTTCGTGATAGATTTACTGAGGAACCATTACACCATTATCATATAAATACAACGTGGGAGTGAAGAAGTGCAGAGGTACCAGTCTTTCTTTATATATTTGTGATTATTAATTTCGATATTGCATTATTCTGGGAAGATGATCGATATGATTGATTCAATAATACATATAGTGGTGACAGAACTAAGAGTTTTCCTGTGTTATTTCTAGATACTTTAGAGTCAATATATAAACTTTTGCTGAAAGGACCTTAAGATTGAAGAACACTGATTCATGGTTTAGGTAAAAAAGATATCATTTTCTTCTTGTATTACTGTCATGAATTTGGCGAATACCTGACTGTTAAGCTGTTGTCTCAGACGTGACACCGGGATCCACACGTAGTTATTTTGGATAATACTGGTCACTAAAATAGGGGCACTATGCTTTCTTATTCACTTAGGTGGTGATTTTTAATAATAGTATAACATCTACCTTTATATACTATTAATGATGTAGACACTTGTTTTCATATTAGTTTATATGTTTTATTAATTTGGCTTGCAGCCCTGAGGAAGTTGGTTGGCATGAGATAAATGCCCAACGAAACACGTGTTGGCTGCAGTGGATGTTCTTTGAACTTTGTGGAATTATTGGAATGAACTTTGGAATCGAATAGACTTTGTGATTGAATTAAGGACGATTTGGATTAACCTTTGAAACTTGGAAATTAAACTTGGACCAAACGCAATTCAAGATTCGGGTGTCTGCATGTTCACTGGATGAGAATTGGGACTTTTGCTGTTATACCAGTGACCTAAAGATAATTTTTTGTTTAATATCATACTGTGATTTCTTCTGAATACGTGTAGTTGAATTAGATTGCTCGGCAGGAATCTAGAATTACCCTCTGTTTCACCACTGCCACCCTGTTTCACCCATGCCACCCTCTGGTACATCAATGCCACCCTCTGGTTCATCACTGTAGATTATGGGGGGGGGGAAAGCAAGCACACCTGCCCTGCTTCAATTGACATGAATTCATTTGGGGTTGATTTATTAATGTGTCACTGTTTTAAAATTCCAGTCTGGCACCTGCTTCCTTATCTGTAATTTGCTTTCTGTTGCAGTGCAATTTTTTTTCCAGGACCTTTGTGGCCTACTTGTAGCTATTCTATGAGCCTGCTGTGAGGGTCAGAGCAGGGTTATAGAATTGTTGCAACTAGCAACTGAACTCTGGAGGGGCCCCAGTCAGGAAGCACTACAGGGAATGGTTACTAATGATGAGTTTTGCACCTGCTGAGTGCTTTCAGTTTTGCAAAACTCGTTTTTCTGCAGAACAGCAACTGTAATGCCCCAAACAAACATAGGCAACTGAACTCTGGAGGGGCCCCTCAGGAAGTACTACAGGGAATGGTTACTAATGATGAGTGAACTTTTGCACCTGCTGAGTGCTTTCAGTTTTGCAAAACTCGTTTTCTGCGGAACAGCAACTGTAATGCCCCAAACAAACTTACTTGTGAAAGTTAATTTCTAATCCAAAAGTGATCCAAAGAAAGTCAAAAGGCCTCAAATCCAAAAAAGTGCAGGCAAATGTCAACCTGAGGAGTTATTCTGATGAAAATCATCATTTTCAGAAGGTCTATGCTGCTTGCTAGTGGATTTCTTGTGCAGAATTGCAAATTTTGTAATTTCGCGAGTGCGAGATTGTTGCTGCCCGCTGCACCTACATGTTCGCAATTGCGAACTCTCCCGATGCGTCGGCAAACTCCCGCGGGATCCCGCAGCAAGATCCAAAATGGCGCAGCACTCGCAAAATATCGAGAAAAACAACTTGGCAAACGCTGAATGACGGTAAGTGAACGCCGCAAACCGCAATATTGTATCACCAAGAAAAAAAATCCGCTGCGTGCGAATTTGTGGATTTTTGGTAAATTCGCGAGAGTTCGCGGATTGCGAACTGACCGAAAATCCGCAAAATCCGCGAGCAGGACGGATTTTCCGCCCATTCTTAGCTGGGTCCTCAGACACCCAGCAGGAGGTGGAGCCAGTATTGTATCGGGCAGGGCCGGCTATCAAAAGCTACTCTTCCCCTACTCTCAATGCAGATGTACCACTCACCCCACACTTATTCATTCAGAACTCTGGAGCCACCCAGCCCCTGTCACACATACACCAAACTAGCAGAAACCAGAAATAGTTAGACAAGAAAATAGTCACTTTCTAAAAGTGCTATTTTCAAAACCAGAGTCCAAAAACCATCCACACAAACGGATGCGTTATCAAAACCCGAGTTCAGGGATACCAAACTCGACATTGCACCATGCTCCCGAGCCAGCTAGGATCATACCATTAATAATCCCGGCAGCCCATTCTAACTAATGGAGAGCAGGCGACCTTACGATAGTGAAGTACGAATATGGGGGTAGTTCACTATTAGGACATGCCAACTTCGTCAGGCCTGTCCTACCTTATACTTACAATGAACCCTGCCTTCGGGCCTACCATAGGGGTGACCAATATGAAGTTAAGGGAAGGTTTGGGGGACTGGCAAGTAGGCGTACTTGCGCAGTCCGCGTGACAGTACCAGACTGCACGTAGGTCTAGCAATGGCAGACCTTTTAGACATACTTTTACTAGGCCGCTCTTGTGGGTGGCACAACACGTGCTGCAAGCCCACTAGCAGCATTTGCATTTACAAGCCCCGGCACTCCGCGTGCACTAGACTAGGGACTGACAGTAAACCAAATAAGCCAAACATGGAATCCAATCAATACAGTAATTTAACATAGGGAGCACTTGCACCGCGGCACTGATCAGCAGTGGCACAGTGCCGAGAGAGATATACCAGCAAAAACATCGTAAACATAGGAGGCAAACAGAAAAAAATGGAGGAGAGACTCAAGCCAATGATGTCAGGTCTAACAGGGGTATTTTTAGCAGCCCCGGTCCTGGGGACCCTCCGGGCACGGACCCTCCGGACATGGATGTCGGTAGGTGGGGGGGGGTGAGCGATATCTTTTCTCGGTGCTGGTTGATTGCCTGGAGGGCCTGGGGGGGCAGAATGTGGCTGTTTTGGGATGCTCTGCATGTGCATTCGTCTTTTTTCAGGTTTGCTGGTGTTTTCCCAACCGTTACCCTCGAGGTAGTTAGGCGGGGGAACAGCGGTATCCTCACTCGTTGCCTGGTGTGGGACTGCGCGGAGTGCCTGGGAAGGTGCACAGGGGGGCTGGGCTAGGATGCGCTGCTGGAGCATCCGGCGTTTTAGGAGTGCAACGGTCGGGATTGCAATGCTTCCCTCTCTACTTTCACCCTCAGCGGTTCCTTCTACCTCGTGGCCTTGGCAGGGCGGCTGCAAGCTAGAAGGTCCCACGCGCTTGGTGGCCTCGGAGCGGGCCACGAAGCGGAGGGAAAATGGCGCCCACGGGTGCGGCCTATCTCTCCCCCCCGGGCCTTGGGGAGACTTCAGGGATATTTCTTCCAGCGCCTCTTTTCCTGAGGCCTGCAGAGCTGATGTAGGGTACGTTGCCATGATGATTTCCTGATGTCAGAGGGTGGGGTGCTTTCTTGTTTGGAAGATTTTTGCTGACGGGCACACGGATGAGGTTTCCTGATATTTTGGGACGTTTCGTCTCGCAAGCACTCGCACACAGCCGGAGGAGCGGCCCACCTGTAGGGGTGCCCCTCGTTGACCGCGGGGCCTAACTGGCAGTGGCATGCTTCGGTTGTCGTCCGGGGGTTCGAGCAGGGCCTCGTAGCTACATGTTCGTCAATGAGGCCCCTCGCTCACTTATACCCGGTTGGGCGAGCGATGCACTAGTGTCGACGGGGGCGGTTCGCTCCTTAGGGAGGCAGAATTTTGGACTTTCTCCCAGGAGAGGAGATCCCTTGGGGGGAGGGAACTGCCTGAGACGGGAAGGGGCGGACAGGCCCACTGGTTTACTAGTCTGGGGTCCACAATAGAGTTCCTGTTTCAGGTAAACGGAAGAGTAGGACAGCGAAGAAGGGGCATTGCGACGACAGCCGCCTTGGGGCACGGACGGGATGCGAGGCAAGGCCTGGTTTGGGAGGGGATGAGGCCTCAACAGCGGTCGCTCTATGCCTCATAATATGGGAGGATATAACTTCAAGGGGTTCACAAGGATCTTGCAAAAGTCGGGGGAATGTGACTCGGTTTGTTGCAGGAACATAGGAATTTCACGGTGTTGGGAGCTAATGTGATTTTAACCTAACATATCTAGCGGTGATGCCCAAAATACGCCATTAGCGGGAAAGTGTGCTATGCATTGATTGTGTTCATCTTGAAAATGTTCTGGGCTAACATTTGTGTACTTACAGGAGGTGTTCCTTACATTGTTACGCCGGAGGATGGGCCAAAGCGAAGTCCGGAACGGGGACAGGGGACCAATGGCACAGAAACGGAAGGTGCAAGGCCCGGAGGCACAGGGCACAGCTGAAGGGGGGGGGGAGAATTTAAAAGTTTCTATTTATATTTCAGGTAGCAGAAACAATACCTCTTGTGGAAACGGACAGACAACATTGTGGATAAGAGCAAGAGCATAGAGTAATTGATAGCTGGTATAGGGCAGGGGACGGTGGCACGGGGGGAGCAAGGGAGTGCGCGGGTCCGCTTTGGGCGTCTAAGTACTGGCAGAGACCCTGCTAGGAGGAGCATATCAAAAGCCAGGGTGTCCCGCTAATGCGTACATTTTCTCAGCCTAACTCCCATTCATCCTCGCTCGCAGAGGATTTCCCGCATTGTGCGCATTTCTCACACTACGTAACGTACGCGGCCATACGATAATTGTCATGCCACGTGACAGCAGAAGCCAGCATGGACAGCCAGTGCTCCCCCTCTCTTTTCCCGGAGACACCCCGAGTGGAGGACTCATCGCCGGGTACCTGCCAAGACGTGCAATGGGCGGACTTTATCGAGATGGGCAAGCTTAAGGGCCTAGCGTAGGCGAACAGCATTATGCATGCCCCGAGCCAAAAGACCCTGGAATTGTCGGCAATTCTCCCCCATCTGAACTACAGCCCAGCGCTGCTGCGGCACCATCCAGACCCAAGCGGGTTCGCAAGCCCACTATCAGGGATTTCCCTCAAGATCCTCTACGGCCACCTAGAAGCAGAACTGTGACGACCCCCAGGGAGGTGTGACACAGGTGGCGGTTCCTCTGCCCCCGGTGCCAGTCACCGCGAAGGATAGCCACGCTGCCCAAGGTAATTACGCTACTAAGGATGACTTGGCAAAAATTATGGACACGGTGAACTCTTTCATGTTACGATTCCAAGCGGGGTCAGTATTTGCAAGCCCAACACAGTTGGGCAACAGTGTTAGTAATAAAGCGAGTGCTGCACCAACAGCGGCAAGTGTTTGGTTCACAGGTTAGCTAGCAGGACAGGGTGGGACCGCGCCGGCGGTGGGTATTCCGGTAATCAGCAGTGCTGTGGTGCCAAGTGCGGTGCCTACACCGGTCTCTCTCCCACCAACAGTGTCCAGCCCGTCCCCGCCCACAGCAAGCAGTAGCACAGGGGTCCCTCCTGCAGTGATCTCTTCTCCCACACCCTCTCCCTCCGTGGTTCCCATAGTTACTACCGCCCCGCTGCTGTCCTGGCGATGCTCTTTGGCTTGGCAATGCCGCAGGCAGCCAAAGAAGAGATTTGGAGGCGGGAGTTCATAGACATTTTCACGCTACTCATGCTGGGGCATGAGGGCATTGATGCCAGAAAGATAGGTGCTAAGGAGGACGATAAGAAGGTCAAGTACCAACCCTGGCCAGAAAAGAACATTGCCAACTGGCTGGAGGCCTTTTCTATTCTAGCTTCAGTCACCATGGAGAAATTCCCTGAGCAGGGCCCGGGGTTGGTGCAGTACTCTCGGACCATTCACAATGAAGCCATGAAATGGGGAGGAAATGGATGGGTGAACTAGGATAGGGAATTTAGAAGGAAGGTGTCTCAGTGCCCGGAGATGAGTTGGGATCAGAAAGAAGTGCAGGTTTGGATGGAGCATATGGGTGCCCGGGCACAACAGAACTCTGGCCCTCAAGTTAATCACCTCAGGGCAGCATTCTCAAGGGGGGGCTCCTTTCAAGCAGGGGCAAGGGGCAAACATGCCTTTTTGGGGGCAAGCAGAGGGGGGACACAGAGGGGGCTTCAGGAGATCCCCACCAGGGACGTGCCGCCTGTTTAACAACGGGTCATGCTCCTGGGGTAAGACGTGCAAATTCCTGCATGCATGTCACACATGTGGGAGGCCTCACCCAGCGGCTTCCTGCCAATCCAAGCAGGGCCCACAGCCAGCTGGCAAAGGTGGGCAACAAAATTGAGCTAGACAGTACGCCATTAGCGAGGGTTCCCCCCCCCGCGCCCATCTCCCGCCTCTGCTCAGCATCTGGTCATTGACGGAGTCCCATTTCAATCTGATTTTCTGTCCTCTGTGGTACTTCCTCCTTGCCCAGGGCAGGCTTCATTAGGTTGTTCCCCAGTAATCCTGGACAACATTACCCCTCTTCTTAGACGATATCCCCTCAGGACTGACAGCTGTTTGCTGTTGTTTGGGTTCCATGAAGGCTTTAGGATCCCTTACGTAGGTACCCTGGGCAGCAGAGAAGCCGACAACCTCAGATCAGCGAAAGACCAACCGGAGGTAGTCCGGGCAAAAGTAGAGAAGGAGAGGTCTTTGGGCCGGGTGGGGGGCGGGGGGGGGGGCATTCCTGCATCCCCCGTTGGAAAACTTTGTGGTCTCGCCCCCGGGGGTGGTACCCAAGAAAGAACCAGGTGCTTTCAGATTAATTCATCATCTCTCGTACCCAGAAGGGGCCTCTGTTAACCATGGATTGGAGGAGGGCACATGCTCTGTGTCGTATTGTACGCTAGACGTGGCATTGGACCTAGTCAGGAGGGTGGGCAGAGGGGCCTGGTTAGCCAGGGCAGACATTGAATCTGCTTTCCACTTGCTACCAGTCCACCTGAGCAGCTATCACCTACTGGGCTTCAAGCTAGACGGCAAGTACTATTATGACAAATGCATACCCATGGGTTGTGCTGAGTCCTATGCTTATTTCGAAGCCTTCAGTTGTTTCTTACAATGGGCCCTTCAAGACACCTATGGGGTGGAAGGGGTGACTCATTACCTTTAAGACTTCTTGTTCATCGGGAGCGATGGGACACAGCAGTGTTCACAGGCCCTTGCAGACTTTGAACAACTAACTGGGCATTTGGGGGTCCCTCTTGCCCCAGGTAAGACAGTGGGGCCAGCGCAGGTGCTAACGTTCCTGGGAATAGAGATTGATACCATTGCAGGGGAGTCCAGATTACTGGCAGACAAAATGCGCGATCTTGCGATTCAAATTCAATCCTTAGCTGGGTTAGACAGGGCCTCCCTGAGTGCATTCAAAGCATCTTGGGAAAACTGAACTTTGCAGCTAGAGTCATCTCAGCGGGTAGGGTGTTTGCCAGGAGACTCGCCAGGGTCACCGCCATGGTCACTAAGAAGCCCCACATGGTAATACTGAGTAAAGGCATGCAGCATGACCTGGCCATGTGGGCGGAGTTCCTGGCCAATTTCAACGGTTCAGTGATTTGGAGGGCACCCTGGGCTGCCAGCCCTGACCTTGCGCTGTACACTGATGCTTCTGGTAGGCAAGGGTTTGGGGCCATCTTGGACAGGAATTGGTGCACAGAAAAATGGCCCAATGCTTGGCACAAGAAAAAGGTTACTGCTAAGATCACAGTGCTAGACTTGTCCCCCATTGTTGTGGCATTTCACTTGTGGCCTGCAGTGCTGTCAGCCAAAAGCGTCCTGTTATGGTCAGACAACCTGGCAGTGGTGCAGGCCATAAACTCTCATTCTGCAAGTTGCCCCCTGGTCTTGTGCCTCCTAAGAGAGCTGGTGCGGGCGTGTCTGTTCAATAATGTTGAATGCAGGGCGCGTCACATTCAGGGTACTCAGAACATTGCGGCTGACGCTCTCTCTCGTTTTCAGTGGCGCCGTTTCCGGGAAGCATGGCCCAGAGCGAGAGAGGAGGCGACCTCCTTCCCAGCACATCTCTGGGACCTATTGAAGTGGAAAAACGAATGAGGGGACTGGGGGAGCTGTCATTAGCACCAAAGACAAACAAGAGATACAGGGCATGCATTCAGAAATGCTGTGCTACAGTGGGAGCATGGGAGGACTGCGGGGCCTCTTTAGGAATAAGAGTACAGTCATTCATCCTGTGGGCTAAGGACAGCAAGAAGAGCCATTCTTGGCTCTCAGGCCACCTAGCAGCCATTAGCCACCACGCCAAGCTAAGGGGACAAGCAGACCCAACCAAGGCCTTCGTGATTAGGGCAGCGTTAAAAGGGTGGGCTAGGAGTGAACCAAAGGCACCAGACACTAGATCACCCAAAGACTTTCATACACTGCAGGGGATGATAGACTGGGGGCACGAGGCCACTAGTTCGGCTTTCGAGGCGGCGCTGTTTGCGACTACTTTCAGCATGGCGTTCTTTGGGGCTTTCAGGATTAGCGAGTTGGTTGCTAGAGCTAAGAACGACACGTCAGGGGTGGCATTGAAGATGCAGGATGTGCCACACTCGGGCGATGCACTCAAAATCACGCTACGAAAATCAAAGACTGATCAGAGTGGGGAAGGATAGGTGTTTTGGTTGCACAGCTTAGGAGTAAGCAAGTATTGCCCAGTCAGTTTAGTAGGCGCATACCTGGCCGTACGCCCGGCCACAGACGGCTACTTTCTCATCCATGCGGACAGCACCGCCCTCACTAAGTATCAGGTAGAACACGTAATGCACGCATGTCTGGCGCTGTCTGGCAAGAACATCCCGGGTAAGCGTTTCTGCAGTCATTCCTTTCGCATAGGCGCAGCCACCACAGCATTTACAGAAGGCTTGCCAGCGGATGGTATCAAGCAGGTGGGGCGGTGGCAATCCCACTGTTTCAAAAGATACATTAGAACATGAGCGCATCAAGAATTGTTAGGTCTAACAACAGACACCGCTTGAGGGGGCAATTCAAAGTTGTGTTAGGGGCATGTAATTTTAATACAGGGTGGCCAGCGGCCACCAAAGTTATGGAGCTGCCAGTACACGGTCCTCCAGACTGGCAGCAGTGTGTTGTGTGATGTATATTCTTCTGCAGTGTGGTTTGGCCTGTGTTTAATAAAACAAGTTTGATACATCACATCTCTTTATTTGCCAGGAACAAAGGTCTGGGTGATGGGCCACTCGGGTGTCTCCAGATTGGCACAGTGGGCTGAAAGCAGGAAGTGGAAGCATGGGTGTTACAACACTGAAATGATTTGGCTGGGATTCCCGGGAATGCGATAGAATGGGTTGTTGGGCACGCTGCAGCGAGAACTGGGTAGGATCCCCCTTCCTCCAGACATGCTAATTATACACCTTGGGGGGAACGACCTACCGGCACCAGGCAAAAGGGCATTGCTACGGGACAAGAAGGCGACCCTGTGCAAAATAAGCAGCATGTTAGGGACCTGTGAACTGTGGTGGTCAGAGATCGCGGCGCGGCTAGTGTGGCATGGGGCACGCCCAGGGCAAGCATTGGAGGTGGCGCGCAGGAGAGTCAACTGCGCAATGCGTAAATTCACTGATCAGATGGGATTTGGATTTTTAAGACATGGTGAGCTGCAAGCCAAATCCACAGGATGCTTTGAGGAGGAAGGAGTACATCTTTCCAGAGTGGGCATGGATTTGTTCCTCTTAGACCTTGAGGAAGCATTGACAGTGGCAGGTTGTAAGTAGGAGGGCGGGCTCAGGTGGGGGGCCCTGGTTGCGACAGTCGCCACACCCAGGGCTGTGGCGAAGTTACAGGACGATCCAGAGGCGGAAAGGTACTCCGGGGTACCCTCTTCAGGAGCACAAAGGGTGCTGAGGCCTAATATCCCCGGGAGATCTGTGTAGTGGACCCTGGAGTGCGACGGCGCCCAGTCTGTCCTACGGGCGTTTGGAAACCTGTATAACCGGGGGTCGCTTGAACGCTCCGCCCCTCGTAGGGGGGGGGGTGAGCAAGAGGGTGGACCAATGGTTCACCAGATATGGAAGGGGCTATCCTCTCACCACAACCGCTAAGCACCGTCTGGCCAAGGCCACGATGCAAGTTGGCCCATCGGGTGGTAAGCTGCGAGGCGTGGCTTGCCTTTGGATCGTCTGTAAGATAACCCGCCATGTTGGCATAGTTGGTATGCTAATAAACCTGCAGCTACGTTTTCCCATCAACAAGTTGTCTGGTCTATTTATTTATGTGATATGTATATTGCTGTTGAGGGGCTGGTGAGCGGCCTGATATTGGCACTATGAGAGCCGCAGATTGGCCAGGTCTACTGAGAGGCCGTCTCTGATCCAATTACATTTGTTTCGACCCCTCGGGGTCTCCCCTGGTCAAAGCTGGGGGTGCCCGACTGACTGGGTCAGGTTTAAAACATTTTGGGCTTGCGCTGCCGTTGCGTCACTTTTAATATGGGAAAAAGTGACTTACTGGCGGCGCAAGGGTCTTGTAAATAAGCCCCTTTAGCCTGAGAGTAATTGCGGCGCCAATCCCTGCTCACGCCAGGCGCGCCTTCAAGGGGTGTCTGTGCCATTAAAAGCTTCGATGACGCACCTGACGTTTCAGGACAGAAATGTGAGAATTCGATTCCTCGGAGGTTGGAGTTTTCATTTCTGTGTCTTCCCCAAAGTTGTCTTCAGACTTTCTCGTGACCTCAGAGCTCGCACTTGTACGCGCCTGTGCCCCGTCTCATCACGTGATCTCCATTGGAGGGCTGTGTGCAATCTCCGGATACATCCGCCAAACACACAACTGACCATCACAACACGGGTACAACCAAAAATATACACAAAACCGGCTCATTAACTTCGTCCTTTGGAGTGCGCGGCCAACACAATCAGATTCAGAAACAAAAAAAAAGAATGCGGGCTTGTGAAATGTTCGAGAACAGAGCGTCACTCACTGCACGAGACCCCTAGCAGCGCTGCAAAGTCACACGAATAGCAGTACAGCGCTATGAGAACCTTTGTATCAAAGCACACGGGTGTGTATCTGTGAGACAATAATATCTAAAAACACCACCAGAGGGTCAGAGAATTTGTTTATCGGATAGTACTTTTTAAAATTAAAAGTGTATTCGTGGTTTCTTTAAAGACACTATAACGAGCCCTATAAATATGCGTAGACGGCCATCATAACATAGTTACGACACTAGTGATGCTCTCGGACGTGCTCCGGGCCCCTTAAGGGTTTTAATCCTCAGGGGGGGCCGCTTTGCAGCCCCGGGCTCGGCCGCCACCGTCCGCAGCGTGACCGAGCGCAGCTCTTTAAAGCCGATTTGTTCCGCTGTCCCAAACGCCCCTTGATGAGTGAATGATTGAGTAACGACACTTATAGCGCTCTGTACTGCACGAGCGGAGTATATTGGCGAACAAGGTGTCCGGGGGACGGAGGCTAATCTGTGTGGGAGGAGGGGGCCGGGGGCTGATTGGAAATTGGCAATCGCTCTCCATTCCGTCCAGATTTAGCGCCTCTCGCCCGGCGAAGCGTCCGACGCTCCGACACAGGAGGCGCTAATTTCTTCGGCATACATCTTCCTCCAGCGCCGGCGATCATCACTCATGGAGAAGGCGCTATCGATCGGGAGAAGGGGGGCGACCTCTTCACTGGGCGCCCAGGATTAACGAGGATCCGAGGCCCCCCCGGAGCCCCCCACGCTCCGCTGCCGCATTGACCGGCCCGGCCCGCGCTCCAGCGCCTCGAGGAGAGCGAGTGCTTTCCAATCTGCTCCCCCGGCCCCCGGAGGTCACGAGCTCCGTCACCCCCCCAGAGCCGGGGACGCGGTCCCTGCACACGGGAGTCTGTTTAAAGTGCCGCGGCCGCAGCACATCCATCACCGGCTGGCACCGGGGGAGGGTGGGGGGGCTGCAGGGACGTGGGGTGAGCCATCCGGGCCACCGGGACCGCCCTCCGTGGACTTACACTGGACGACGACACTGAGGAGGGGGGGTGGGGGGGGGGGGGGCACCTGTGCCATCATTCATGGGCCTACACAGTACTGTAACCGGTCCCTCCATCCATGGGCCTACACAGTACTGTAACCGGTCCCTCCATCCATGGGCCTACACAGTACTGTAACCGGTCCCTCCATCCATGGGCCTACACAGTACTGTAACCGGTCCCTCCATCCCTGGGCCTACACAGTACAGTAACCGGTCCCTCTATCCATGGGCCTACACAGTACTTAAGCGGTCCCTCGATCCCTGGGCTTACACAGTACTGTAACCGGTCCCTTTATCCATGGGCCTACATAGTATAGAAACCGGTCCCTCCATCCATGGGTGTACACAGTACTGTAACCGTCCCTCCATCCATGGGCCTTCACAGTACTGTAACCGGTCCCTCCATCCCTGGGCCTACATAGTACTGTAACCGTCCCTCCATCCATGGGCCTTCACAGTACTGTAACCGGTCCCTCCATCCCTGGGCCTACATAGTACTGTAACCGGTCCCGCTACCCATGGGCCTACACGTTACTGTAACGGGTCCCTCCATCCCTGGGCCTACACAGTACTGTAACCGGTCCCTCCATCCCTGGACCTACACAGTACTGTAACTGGCCCCTCCATCAATGGGCCTACATAGCACTGTAACCGGTCCCTCCATCCCTGGGCTTACACAGTACTGTAACGGTCCCTCTATTTATGGGCCTACACAGTACTGTAACCGGTCCCTCTATCCCTGGGCGTTTTACAGGTCTGTAACCGGTCCTTCTATACCTGGGCCTACACAGTACTGTAAGAGGTCCCTCCATCCATGGGCATGCACAGTACTGTAACCGGTCCCTCCATCCATGGGCATGCACAGTACAGTAACCGGTCCCTCCATCCATGGGCCTACACAGTACTGTTAAGGAAAAACAGGGTTGAACCCACTATAGTCAATAGGACCTGGGTAAATTATCGGAATGAAAGGAAGGGGTCCACGACCAAAACAGATAATTCAAACTTAATTACAGTTAATATACAATAAACTCAGAAAGCAAAGCTGTTGGATGCACATGAATTTAATTCAGATTTGCATGCACATCGTTATTAATGGTTGTAACTCATAATACATTTTATTATAAACATCACAGGTTTAAATGTACGTGCCCACATACACAACAGGAGGGGAGAGGGGGGGATTGAGTGAGGGAAGTGTCAAGAAAAGGGTAGGGGTAATCTGTGTCATTCAGTGACAAGTCATCATTCTTAATTTACAAGACTGTTTACAAGAGGTCCTTATTGATAGAAGGCCACATACGAGGCTCAAATGAGTCCTAAAGTATTACTCATGAACAAAGGCCTGACTCCGCTAGAGCTGTTAGTGTCTTGTTGGGATCGGAGTAGGTCAAGGGTTACGTGGTCTACGTTTCGACCCGGAATAGCCGTAGGATAGTGTTCTTTACAAGCCGGGTCTTCGTCAGGACGGAGAAGGTTGTGGGTGGGCGCCTCCTAGGGAATAGTTAAGGAACCAAATTAGAACATACCCAACCTGTCGATTAATTACAAGGAGGGTGGATAAATGAAGAACATTTCATCAATTAAAAACGTGTTTGACACCCAGAACTAACTTGTATTAAATCCACGAATGATAATATCCTGTCTCCCTATTCAAGGTGACAGTATTCAACCAGTTTTTAAGAACCTACTATCGAACTCCGCCAGTACGACCAGCTGGATTTCTATAAAGTATAAGTGGTGAGGCTTCGTATAAAAACTACTTGTGCTAATCAGAATCAGCATGTAAACAACACCTTAATTATACGGTAATACCCTGTCTGATTAATTTAGGTGATCTATCCACCACTCCTATGATTTGACTACTGGACTGCTTGAGAAGCTCATCATTGATCTGACGACTTATCAATTTCCACCTCTCTCACCTCCTGCGATAGGTGAGCCTAAGTTTGGATTCTGTTGAATCTTTAACGCATAAGTATGTGCTTTAGGCACGACTTGACAACACGTTTTTAATTGATGAAATATTTTTCATTTATCCACCCTCCTTGTAATTAATCGACAGGTTGGGTATGTTCTAATTTGGTTCCTTAACTATTCCCTAGGAGGCGCCCACCCACAACCTTCTCCGTCCTGACGAAGACCCGACTTGTAAGGAACACTATCCTACAGCTATTCCGGGTCGAAACGTAGACCACGTAACCCTTGACCTACTCCGATCCCAACAAGACACTAACAGCTCTAGCAGAGTCAGGCCTTTGTTCATGAGTAATACTTTAGGACTCATTTGAGCCTCGTATGTGGCCTTCTATCAATAAGGACCACTTGTAAACAGTCTTGTAAATTAAGAATGATGACTTGTCACTGAATGACACAGATTACCCCTACCCTTTTCTTGACACTTCCCTCACTCAATCCCCCCCTCTGCCCTCCTGTTGTGTATGTGGGCACGTACATTTAAACCGGTGATGTTTATAATAAAATGTATTATGAGTTACAACCATTAATAACGATGTGCATGCAAATCTGAATTAAATTCATTTGCATCCAACAGCTTTGCTTTCTGAGTTTATTGTATATTAACTGTAATTAAGTTTGAATTATCTGTTTTGGTCGTACACAGTACTGTAACCGGTCCCTCCATCCCTGGGCCTACACAGTACTGTAACCGGTCCCTCCATCCCTGGGCCTACACAGTACTGTAACCGGTCCCTTCATCCCTGAGCCTACATAGTACTGTAACTGGTCCCACCATCCATGGGCCTACATAGTACTGTAACCGGTCCCTCCATCCATGGGGCTACTCAGTACTGTAACCGTCCCTCCATCCATGGGCCTACACAGTACTGTAACCGGTCCCTCCATCCCTGGGCCTACATAGTACTGTAACCGGTCCCGCTACCCATGGGCCTACACGTTACTGTAACGGGTCCCTCCATCCCTGGGCCTACACAGTACTGTAACCGGCCCCTCCATCCCTGGACCTACACAGTACTGTAACTGGCCCCTCCATCAATGGGCCTACATAGTACTGTAACCGGTCCCTCCATCCCTGGGCTTACACAGTACTGTAACGGTCCCTCTATTTATGGGCTTACACAGTACTGTAACCGTCCCTCCATCCATGGGCCTACACAGTACTGTAACCGGTCCCTCCATCCCTGGGCCTACATAGTACTGTAACCGGTCCCGCTACCCATGGGCCTACACGTTACTGTAACGGGTCCCTCCATCCCTGGGCCTACACAGTACTGTAACCGGTCCCTCCATCCCTGGACCTACACAGTACTGTAACTGGCCCCTCCATCAATGGGCCTACATAGTACTGTAACAGGTCCCTCCATCCCTGGGCTTACACAGTACTGTAACGGTCCCTATATTTATGGGCTTACACAGTACTGTAACCGGTCCCTCTATCCCTGGGCCTACACAGTACTGTAAGAGGTCCCTCCATCCATGGGCCTACACAGTACTGGGACCGGTCCCTCCATCCCTGGGCCTACACAGTACTGGGACCGGTCCCTCCATCCCTGGGCCTACACAGTACTGTAACCGGTCCCTCCATCCCTGGGCCTACACAGTACTGTAACTGGTCCCGCCATCCATGGGCCTACTCAGTAAAATTCAGAGTGAAAGCTGGCAACTGTGCGATTATCGCTGGAAATCCAGCAAAATTCGCACAACTTTTGGCGATAGCTTGCCGATAGGGCTACACATTCTTAGCCATGATATCCACCTTCCATAGGATATCATGGCTAAGCCAGTTTCAAAGCAGGCGTAAGGAAAGTAGCGATAACAGAGGTTATCACAACTTTTCTTGTCGCTCTGCAGCTTTGCGTGAGGCTTGATATTAGGAGAAATGCCGCTTAGCGACATTTCTCCCGTTTTTCTGGGGAGGAACGCCCACTTTGCATCTCATTACAGATGCAAAGCTGGAAGTTAAGGGAAAATGCGAAGAAGCATGGATTTACGCGTTAGCATGTTCTTGCTAATAGGGCGTTAAAATTATCCAGACTTTTCGTCCGAAAACGGACGCTAAAGCGGCAATAATTTTTTCCTCCGGCCTTTTCTGATATGCCCCTTAGTGTTTTCTCTCAGAGCGATTGCCATTAAGGGGATTTCAGTCCAAACTTGCATTGTTAAATGTGAAGGTACACAAATGCAATGTTATGGAGGCTTAGAGGGTTCAATGGCGGGTACGCTGAGCCCTGACTACAACACCTGATCAACGCCCCGTGCAGCCTTTAAAAGGTCTGACACCAATTATCCATAGACACTTAGGCGACTCCAGGGTGTATTTCCTTTTGTAAGTTAGCATGATGCCGATGCAATTACAATTTTCTGAGATATATCCCCTTTCACCTGCTTACAAAGAGTTTTCCTAATTTTGCAGCACACCTGGAAAGCACACGACCAAATACAATAAAACAATTGTGCAATCCTGATTCGCTAACCGTCTACTTCCCTTGGGACTAGCAGTGCTAAAATATATCTGCAAGACCCATAGGAGAGAGGTCACCCCTCCAGAGTAGCCACCTGGCTAGCATTGTATCGATATGGCCAGCATTTTCTTGTTTAAACTAGAAGAAAAAATTCATAAAGGAGCAAAAGCCAGTATTCTGTATGTTTTCTACAGGAGGTCCCAGGCTGAGTTGCATTTGCACACTCTCTAGCACACTGAGCAAAACAATAAGGACCTGGGGCCGTTTTACATAAGTGCAACAAGGGTGTAGCGGGCATTTGTGCCCGCTTTGCACACCCCTGGGGCACTTTGGTATTACAGTAGGGCCCGCAGACACGTGTGCAGCCCCTTCTGTAATATCGATAGTACTTGCACGTATAAAGCGCCAGCACTATCTTCAGGGGCGCGCCCCATCCAAATGAGGGAATCCCTTTGCCACTGTGCCCCCCGTATTACAGACGCGGGTGCAGAAGGAAAGAAGCTCTCAGGAGGTGCACTCGAAGTGCCTCATTTAAAAGGTGGTGCGCTGTCCATGCGGCCCCTGATTGAAGCCCTCTGGAGGGGGGAATAGGTGTCACTGACTTCACCCGCCTGCAAGGGGATCTATAATCCCCTTTAAAAGTGCAGGCGAGTTGCCGCCTGCACAGTGAAACACGGAGCAACAGCTTTAAAGCCTCTCTTTATATCACTTGAATGCACTGCCCCAGGGCAGCGCATATTCACTCCAAGGTAGGTCAGGACAAATAGAGAATATTATAGTTGCATCACGGAAGAAATTTCCCAGACTCAATAATTTGTTTGCTGAATTTTTATGCTGTAGAGAGAACTCCTGAATAGGAGTTTATTCAGAAACAGTGGCCAAGATGCGTTTCGCCCCTTACATGGCCAGCCGGCGTGGGGCTTCATCAGGGCGATAAAGTATTATTAAGATTCAATGCCCGTCCTGGCACATTGTGGTCGGAATCCTAAAAGCTTAATACACGGCGTAAACGCCTACGGAAAACGGATCTCTGCACGGGTAAATAGGAGGCACGCTGTTTGTGCCCGGCGCACCTGTTTTAAGGTGCAACAGGCACAAACAGGGAAAGTGCACCCATTACATAATAGGGCCCCCGGATTTCTTACTTGAGTAATTACCAGTGCTGTTGTTAATTCAAAGCAAAACAAAAGGGAATGATGGACGGAGCGTTTGAGCAAATCAAACACTCACCCCCAGTCAACTGATCTGGGTTTAATCCATCACCATTCTTTAGCTCACTCAGCCACCCCAGTTTCGACATGGCCATATGCAAATCAGCCTTGACCCTGTGCCTCATGGGAACAGTCCAGCCCGAACTGCCAAGCCATGTCCTCCCTGGACCGGAAACAAGCATCCTGGGACCGGTTTCGGATTCATAATCCTCATCAGCCAGGCTATCTTGAATCCAGTGGCCAAGTGAGCAAGGGACTCACGTCTGAGCATACCCTGCCAGCTTAGGGCGAACAAAGCGATACAAAAGGGGATGATGGACGGAGCGTTTGAGCAAATCAGACACTCACCCCCAGTCAACTGACCCGGGTTTAATCCATCACCATTCTTTAGCTTACTCAGCCACCCCAGTTTCGACATGGCCATATGCAAATCAGACTGGCCCTGTGCCTCATGGGAACAGTCCAGCCCGAACTGCCAAGCCATGTCTTCCCTGGACCGGAAACAAGCATCCTGGGACCGGTTTCGGATTCATAATCCTCATCAGCCAGGCTATCTCGAATCCAGTGGCCAAGTGAGGAAGGGACTCACGTCTGAGCATACCCTGCCAATTTAGGGCGAACAAAGCAAAACAAAAGGGGATGATGGATGGAGCCACTGGATTCAAACAAGCCGGGCTGAAGAAGGCTGAAATGCCAGAAACTGGTCCTCTGTAGCTTGTTTCCGGTCCAGGGAGGGCATGGCTTGGCAGTTCGGGCTGGGCTGTTCCCATGAGGCACAGGGACAGACTGATTTGCATATGGCCATGTCTGAACTGGGGCGGCAGAGTGGGCTAAAGAACGGTGATGGATTAAACCCAGATCAGTTGACTGGGGGTGAGTGCTTGTATTGTCAACGCTCCGTCCATCATTTCCTTTGGTTTTTCGTTATTAATTCAAGCATTCAACCCTTCACCTTGCTCTTCTTCTTAGTGACACCCACTAGGAGCAAAGGGTATGGCCAGCTGTGGGCCTCGTAGCTCCTGTACCTTAGGGCACAACCTCCACTTCACAGAGGAGGCCTTACAAGGATGAGACTATCTGTAGGCTGCTTGTGTTTCCATTGACAGGGGACATGACATGACTGGAGTATTACTATCTGAGCAGGATCAACACTGATTTGCATAATGTTGCCCCTTAACAGAAGTAATAAAGTGAATAAAATACACGGACTGGAATTCCACTAAAGTAAAGACCAGTGTCTGAGATCAAATCGAGCATCCGTCATATCACCTTTGTTTCTCACCAGTGCAAAAGAGCAAACGTCTGAACACAAAGTCTTGGGATACAAACATATAGAAAAAATACCTTGGTTACCTGACAAATTAAATCTCTGAAACTTTAAGTGCAGACAGTTGTGTAGCTTAAGGCAACTAGTCCTGTCATTCCTAGGATTTTACCATACCATAATATTCTGTAAGAAGGTAACTGGGACACCAGTGCATATCCCTGCTCTTCAGTGCTAAATGTGTAAAAAAAAAGAAGTGCCAGGGCCCTCGTTAGGAGGCCCCAGCAGCTTGAACCACACATTGTCCCTGCCAGAGCTGCCAATGGCAGTGCCAACACAATTACTAATCATCACACTCCTAAAAGTGTGACAATTCAGCTACTCTAGGCCCCCAAAGCTATAAGAAATGCTTGGGCATCAGTCAATAGTAATTTTTAACAGCGCCACCATGTGGCAGACTGGTACAAGCCCTGGTGCTGAAAATTAAGTGCTGGTGCTGAGCACCTGAAAGCACCGGCTCAAATGAAGCACTCCTCTTAACTATGGAGGAGGACAAGCAGGCAAGTGGTCCTGCATCTACGGCTGTACAATGTATACCAATGATAGAGATGGACAAATAGCAGAATGTCCCTGTCAATCATCATGAACCATACTGCGAATCTGAGAAGGTGAGTGAATACACCCCCATGCATGGTCGTGCTTCATACAGTGACAGAGAAGGAGGGTAACTGAACCCACCATCCTTGCCATGTATTATACATAAGGCTGTAGAGGACAAACGCTGGGATGTCAATATGCCACCCATGGCTTTACAACATATGGCGGCCGGGACCACCTGGGCCACCATTCTGCCATCGATGCATTTACACCACACAGTAAGACAATGGAGGAAAGCAGGTGAGCCATCAATCATGCGGTCCATGGGTTTACACCATACAGTAATACCATGGAGGACAGCAGCTCGGCTGCTATACATGTGTTTACATAATTGTTGGAAAAGACCCCATTTTGCATGGTCACACCCATTGTTGCTGATGTTTATTGCAGGGATTTAGATTTTGCACACAGGGGCACGGTTGTCCGGTGCCCAGTGTAAGCGCTCTGATCCTTAAAACAAGAAAAAATTGGCTAGTCCTCGATTGGTATATTTAACTCTCCTATACGCCATAGTATTTGGTGCAGAAATTCATCCATGGCATGGAAAGTTAAATATGACCTGTGAACTCCCAGACTTAGTGTACTTTTCAGTACTGTGATAAAGGAAAACATGGCTTCATGCTTCCCATAGTAGCCTGACTGCCGCACTTTAAACCTGCAGACCGACCTGTCAAAGTACCCCCTTTGACAGGGAAAAATCTTTATTTTTAAATATTAATAAGTCACCCCTATGTAGATCTTGTAGCTAAAAAGATAGGATACATGCTAAATAAAAATGAGCATATGTAAAAATTTAAAGTTGCCACATCGCTACATTGATAAGCCCTCAAAAGCTATTTTCAATTTGGAAGGCTCTGGCTATCCTATGAAGAAAACCTGAGATCAGATTAAAATATTATTTCTTCTGTCTTGGGCTTGGACAAACTAGAGAAATGAATCAAACACTTTTATTAAAAATACAAATCAATGGTGAAGTTGGATTTTTAATAAATATTTAGGAAAAATAACTTTTTAGAATATTACCTTTTCATGGCCTGCATCTTGTGGAGTCTTATTTGCAATAGCCTGACAGCAGCTACCCTGCAGTGCTTGGCCTTATTGAGGTGTAAAAACGGTACCCTGAGCACAGACAATGGCTTATGCCCGGTGACAGGATGGACTGGGTGTAGAGAGGGCTGGGTATAGAAAGTATGACAGCTGGGGAGGTTTTAGGAACTTTATTCACCTAAGGAAGAGACAAGCTTTGCATTTTAGGTCCAAATTAGGGACTGATTATTTCCATAAACACACCCATGACTGGCTAACAAGTTCCAGCAAAGGCAGAAGGCCTATTTCGTCTTGGATTTCCCTAAGAATAGTTCACTCTGGGATAGTTTAGGCTATGCTACGCTACGAAGCCTCCGGGTAGTTTAGGCGCTATATAAATATTCTTTATTAATAATAATAATAATAATAGTTTGCAGTAAGGCAAACTGGATGTGCTGTAAATGTGGACCCAGTTGCCCCCAGGAACATTTTCCCCATGGATTTAGGAGTTTCCAAGAGTTACCCCCATCAACTGGTTATTGAGCTACACAAAAAATGGACCTCATCACAAGCTCCTCAGAACACGTGTCGGACCTGTGGAAAAATAGAAGAGAACTGAACCTGCTGTCTGAAATCTCTGAGGAAGTCTGAAGGACTCAACATGCTCCCACTTGTACCCAGGACAAAGAAGTAAACTCTAAGGTCTATTGGCGGACCTCCTGTGTGGCTACAGGAATATCAAGAAGTGCAAGAGACCTCTTTCCTGGACTGACCAGTTGTAACTAGAAGAGTACTGGACTCTGCTGCTGGAGTCAGTCCTGACCCTAAGTGCTGCCCCTATATTCCTGAGTGTCATAGCAATGTCCAGAATGACTTATTCTGAGATCTCTGAAAAATTTGGATTGGAAGCATATGGGCCTTCCAGACCTCTGGAGAAACTAGACCAATTATTCCAGTGAATATGCACAAGGCATAACCTTGCTGGTCAAGGTTGGTCTTGTTTGGAGCTTTCTGCCACTTGAAGTAGCCCTTGTGGCACGCCTATACAACTTTGGTGTGACCTTCGTAGATACAGTCTGCCTCCTTGCGGCGCTGCAGAAATCCAAGCTCTAACAAACAGAGTGAGCCCGTAGATAAAAGTCTTGACTGAACGAAGACACCAAAAGTGTCCGGCATGTGAGAGGGCCTCCCTGGGTGCCCAATTTGAACTTTTCCCTCCCTGAGCTTTTCCTTCCAAAACCAACAGCTATCCGGTTTGATAGGACTTCCTCGAATATAGTCTGCAACCTTGCCCTGCGAGGATTTTTAACATCCATTTCAGAGACTAAGACTGAAGGTAAAATCTTTCACTGGAAGGAAGCTGCTGGGTTTATCCAACCCATGCTCCGTTGTGGTCGACCTGAAAACGGTCCCATACTAACAGCACCTTCGTTTACTGCTTTACTTTTTCTTGGTGTTTTTTTTCACGTACATCTTTAAAGTTCAGATATCCAAGTCCCCTTATTAAAATGTTGGTGTCATTTTATTTATTTAAAATTTCTCTCTTTTTATAAATTGGATTGTGATTTTTATTGTGTTGTGGTTTTGAGTTTTGTAGCTGCTTTGTTACTTCTAAAAGATTTACACATTTTCTCTAGGCTAAGCCTGTCTGTTCTGTGTCATAGTTACCGGGGTTAAGCGCAGGCTTAAATTATTGAAGCCTACGCTGAAACTTAACAGGTTAGTGATTGTTTTAGTTGTGGTGGACTACCATCCACTGCAATTAGTACAACACTTTCTTACAACTATGAAGTAAGACAGTGTTTAAGGGCAGCTGGACTGCTGATCCTGCCAGAAAAGCATTTACACCATCTAGTAAGACGGTGGAGGTGGTCAGCTCTTCCAGTGATCCTGCCAGCCATGGGTTTACGCCATACAGTGAGGCTGAGGAGGGCAACTGTGCAGCTGATCCTGTCATCCATGGGTTTCCTCTGTATCATCAGACTGTGGAGGGTGACTGGGCACAGATCCTACCATTGATTTATGTACACCACAAAGTCAGACTATAGGACAAGTTGCCCATAGACCCTACCTCTGTGGAATTACACCATACCGTCAGACTATGGAGGACGACCGGGGTGCAGATCCTACCAGCCATGGGTTTACACCACACCATCAGACTATTGGAGGACATGTGGGCCATAGACCCTACCTCTGTAGAATTACACCATACTGTCAGACTATGGAGGACGACGGGGGTGCAGATCCTACCAGCCATGGGTTTAAACCTTACAGTAACATTATGGAAGCGGTAGCTTATCAGCTAACCCTGCCCTAGATGGCAATATCTCAGACCATGCACCTGCGTACCGAGTAGAGGAGAGTATCCGGGCATTAATGGTCATAGTCCATACTGTAAAACTGTGTAGAGCAATAGACAATAAATTCATGGGCATTAATTTATAACTTATCACTGCCTCTGCTATCCAGTGGCCACGGTCCAGTCAAGGTCTACATGGGGCATACTTAAGCTTCAGAATTGGGTTAACCGTTCTTGCCTTTCATGAATATACCAGACAAATGGGTGACACCTTGTGCCATCCATTGTCATCACTGTCTGGTAACACTGTGGAGAAAGTCAGAAGGCTGAGTCACTCCATTCATATCCTCGCTTCGGATATAGGTAACTACCAGCCTCTTCGACATTCTATGTAATTAGAACCCTGTGGATTAGGGAAACAAGCTAAGTGAACCTGACATCCATGATCATAGATATTGCCTCCACTCATGCACTCCTCTTGCAGCCTTGACCCTGGATGCCACAAAGGCTTTCGACAGAGTGAACTGGATCTACCTGTCGGAAGTCATGGAAAATTCAGTTTGGGTGGTAAATTTTGCCGTGCCATACAGCTTCTATACAAATCTCCATCAGCTAAGCTTTTACTTAATGGTAGCCTTACAACACCATTTGTTATAACCTGAGGAACCCAACAGGGCTGCCCCCTTTTCCCCTTATTCTTCGATATGTATATTGAACCGTTTGCACAGAAACTTAGAAAAAATCCAGACATCAAGTCCTTTAGACAGGAGGATTGGGAGAGAAGGGTAGCGCTGTATGCGGAAGATATTTTTATACTGTCAGCAGACCTTGGCAGAACTCTTCCGGTAGTAATCAAACTCGCGGGGGAGTTCAGTCAGGTCTCTGGCTATGAAGTTAACACTGGTAAAACAGAAGTTATGACCTGGAATATTCTGCATATTGGCTATCAGACAAACTGTAGTATGCCCTCCACGGGGTTACAATTACTCAAGACATCGACAAAATGGCAGAGACCAACTTAGCGTGAGCCTTCAGCAACTGTCATAAACAAATTTAATCATGGGTACACCTCCTTTTATCTATTCTGGGTAGGGTAAATCTTGTATAAATGTCTATACTACCTAAGGCTACTTTCCTCTGTAATACAATCCCTCTCCATTTTAACAAACTCACAATAGAAAAATTCCAACGAGAACAATGAAGAGAACCCTGGGAGCACCAATCCAATTGGACCTAAAGTTAATAATTTTTGGTCTAAATAGCCAGATATCAGGACCTGCTGGATCTCTTCTATTTTATTCAATATTACTGGTAAGAAGACAAATCTGGAAACAACGGGTAGACGCTACCCCTCCCAAACATTCGGACTGGCTGTCTTCTCTATATGAAATATCCAAGATGGATTTGGCCAGAGTGGTCAGCAGGATAAAGATCGCATCTGGGTCTTGCTGTTACAGTGGAGGTAAAGTCTTTTTTGTGTGGGTCCAATGATTTTGCCAACTGTACACTCCTTGGACCAAGTTGAATCTTCCCATGTGGTTATGTATGTATGTATGTGTGTATGTGTGTTCTTATATAGTGCTCGATTTTACCCTTGGGCATCTCGGCGCTTGCCTTGGGAACCCGTCCTGGTTTTTCCCTGTGAGATCACCCATGCTGGGCATCCCCAAGGTGAAAGCCAGGCATCCCGCCGCGGGGGGCCGTTGTGGAGATTAAGCAAGCTTGTTGCCCAGAGCTGCATGGAGTGAACTTGTGCTTAGAGTGGGAACCGAAGCGAGAATTATCGAGTCTGTGGACAATTGGGTTCAGGACCCTGCCGCGTCGGGAATCGAACCCTGGTCCCGGGTCTGACCTCAGCTTCAGGGTATGCCTCCTCTAACCAGTGAGCCACACTTCTCCAACATAGTGCCTGTGGCATTGCTGAAGGGAATCGGCTGGGCTACGGTTGTGTCTGGAGGTTGCAATTTTTTCTTAGGATGTCCTGTGGGAACTGCTATGGGGGGGTCCAGAACAAATGTGGATTATTGGGTATCAGTTTAGATTGTCACTTTTTTCTGAAGATGGACTAAGGGAACTGACACAGAGGGCCGAGGAGAAGGACTTGTTACTGGGTACCAGGTAGGATTGCTCATCCCTGGTATCTTGGGTGCTCCATCCATCATCTCCTTGAGTTTGCTTTGTTTGTCCTAAGTTGGCAGGGTATGCCCAGACATGGCTCCCTTGCTCACTTTGCCACTGGATTCAAGGTAGCCTGGCCGAGGAGGAGTGTTAGCCCGAAACTGGTCCCAGGATGCTTGTTTCCGGTCCAGGCAATACATGGCTTGGCAGTTCGGGTTGGACTGTTCACATGAGGCACAGGGTCAAGACTGATTTGCATTTAGCTGAATCTGAACTGGGGTGGCACAGTGAGCTAAAGAATGACGATTAATTCTACCCAGATCTGTGACTGGGGGTGAGTGTCTGAAAAGTTTCATTGCTCCGTCCATTATCTCCTTGAATTTGCTTTGTTTGCCCTAAGTTGGCAGGATATGCCCAGACATGGGTCCCTTGCGGGCTAACTTTGCCACTGGATTCAAACTAGCCTGGCTGATAAGGGGTATGTAGGAATCTGGCTCTGTATGTACTATACCAAAGTGAGGTGTAGTGTGCACAGAGTCCAGTGGCACCCCAAAAGTAGGCAGAGATAAACATAAATAGCACTTTACTCTCTATTTGTGGTAGTGTGGTCGAGCAGTAAGGCTGTCACAGAAGGTAGTGTGAAGCATTTGTTGTACAAACTCAATCAGCAAATGATATCACACACTCAACTTCAGACCAATTGGTTTTGTATAAAAATATTCTTTTAATTATTTTATTTTCTTGAACCAAGCAAGCCTGGCACAGGTAAGAAATAAATACTTTACAGTAGTAATGCAGTTTGTAAACCGTTTGAATTGCAATTGTGCATAAACGTTGATTTGATTACAGTATACATTCTAGTAATGCAATGCTTTTAACATACTGTACATATACTTTGAATTGGCTTTTTACTAGAATGTCAAGTAGATTACTTTACAGATTACTTTTCTTACATAGCGCAGTACACCTGGATACTGCATTGGGACATTTCCTGTTAACAGTTAAGTAAAAGCATTTTTGGTATTTATTTACAGTTTTAAAAGGTTTCTTCGATTTTCCAACTCCACACTTAGAAACTTTACACAGAAAAACAGTCAGTGTTATCCTACGGAGGAAAATCGGGTTATCGGTTCAAAGGTAAGTATTTGGTTGTGGGAGTTTGTATTCTGGGGGTAGACTCAGGGGTCCCACAGGATCAAGGATGCACTCTTGCTACACCCACAGCTGCACTAGGGCGGCCAGGTGCAGAGTGCTGAGGCCCAACATTATCCAATGGGGAATAGGGGGGCTCCGGTTGGTGGCTGCTGACCAGCAGGCCACGGGGTTGTGGGAGCAAAGCTCCTGGACTTAAGCTAAGGGCAAATGGGGGTTCAAGCCAGCACAAAAGGTGCACCCTCAGCGGCATTGGGGCGGCAGGGTGCAGAGAGCTGTTTTGGCATCGGGTGCCTTGTAGCTTTCAAATGGGAGTCTCCGGTTTGCAAACACACTGCAGGCTTGGGGAAGAAGGTCTTCTGGGTGCGACCACCACTTGGAGAGGTAAGGTGGGATGCTGGGAATTGATTAGGCACTGCCGATTGGGGACACCCAAGGCCGCTGGGCGTTGGGTGTAGGGGTGCCTTTTAGGGTCGGATCTTCTTACCAGCTCCTGATCGAGGTCGGGGGGACCTTCCAGTTTGAGGCTGCAGGTATCGGCTGGAGGTTTGAGGCAGGTCAGGGGTCAACAGATCCCGGGTCAGGATCACCGGAGAGACCTCCTCTTGGTGTTGGGATACTCGAACTAGGGCCGTTGGCATTGGGTGCAGAGTGGTGCAAACTCGCGGATCCTGCTGGAGCTCGAGTCGTTGGTGAACAAATCCTTTGTTCACTGGGACAGAGTCTTTTCTTTTCAAGGCAGGGCAGGTCCTCAGGGTTCTTGAGGCTGCTGGCTGCAGGACACACCAGGGTTTTGCTTCTGTAGGTTCAAGGTGGGGACAGGCCGGTGATGCTGGGACCAAGTCAGTGGACGTCCTCCTCTTGATAGCTTCAGCACGGCTGTTCGGTTCTTCTTCTTTTCTTGTTATGGTTTCTTGTCTGACTTCTTGGTTCTGAGCTGCCCCCTAAATACTGTATTTAGGTGGTATTTTAGGGGTCTCAATGTCAGTAGCCAATGGGCTCCTGACCTTAGGGTGACTCACCATTGGTGTGCTCACCCCACGTGGGGGAGTGAGCACAATCCATAATCCTGATTGGGGAGTGCCTTCCATCTGCAAGATGGTGGGCACTGAAGAGTGGGCTTCGCCTCGCCTCCCCCACCTGAGGGGTGGGGTTGGTAGAGGTGGGCACACATTCTGGGATAGCTAATTTTTCCCGTCTTCCCGCCAAAAAAGAGGGGAGACAGGATGGGGGCCTGTTCCTGATAGCAGGAGAGGCTAAGGGTCGCATTACAAAAGGTGCCAGTCCTTTGAAGCTCCCCTGCCACAGACGGCTCTTCCTGGCCAGGGGGGAGGTGTGAACCCCTCTGCCCAGGAAAGGCTTTGTTTCTGGGCTCAGGGAGTGAAGGCTCCCACCCTAGGTTGTCCAGAAACATGTCTGTGGTGGAAGGCTGATGTGTACCAGACATGGAACCCCCTGAAGCTGGTCGTTTTTCAGGGGGCATCTCTAAGATGCCCTCTGAGTGCATTTTTCATTAAATCCCACACTGGCAGCAATGTGGGTTTAATGTGCTGAGAAGTTTGATACCAAACTTGCCAGTTTGCAATAAAGCCATTAAGGTGCTGTGGAACTCATAATGACAAATTCCCTGCACCATATTCTCTTAATGTCATTCCTGCACTTACAATGTCTAAGAATTGGCGTAGACACTGTAGGTGTACAGGGCTCATGCACCTGTACCCTCACCACTGGTATAATGCAACCAGCAGTGGCTTGTAGGCATGGCACACAGGGATGTGTGCCATGTCGACTCTTCACTTTGTTCTGCACCAAAACACGCAGCTTGCAATGACAGTGTGTGTTTGTAAAGGTACAGTGCCTCTAGGGGTGGCACAATAAGTGCTGCAGCCCTTAGGGGTCTTCCCTGGCCACCGTGTCCTGGGTACCTGTGGTACCATTTACAAGGATCTG
Organism: Lissotriton vulgaris; assembly: GCF_964263255.1. Taxonomy (NCBI): domain Eukaryota; kingdom Metazoa; phylum Chordata; class Amphibia; order Caudata; family Salamandridae; genus Lissotriton; species Lissotriton vulgaris. Next base: position 1,745,322,445 of record NC_141695.1, read on the forward strand.
ACATGTGGCCAGAGAGGTCCCAATTGGGGGTACACGGTACAATTTTGGGAAAAGAACACTTGCCCTGGGAACCTGATTAACAGGGACCAAGGGCACACCAAGTCAAAGTTCACCAGTAGTCTGGCAAAAAGTGTGTGTGTGAGGGGGTTACTGCAACAGAAACCCAGCTTGCTACAGGGTATTACCCCGAAACCGGTCCCACGATGCTTGTTCACGGTCCAGGGAAGACCTGTTTTCGCAGTTCCGTGTGGATTGTTTCTATGAGGTACAGGGTCAAGATTGATTTGCATATGGCTGGGTCTGAACTGGGGTGACGAAGTGAGCTAAAGAACGATTCAACTCAGATCTGTGACTACGGATGAGTGTCTGAAAAGTTTCAGCGCTATTAAAACCAAACTGAATACCAGATGCACCTCCTTAGAACTTTACCCTCAGGGTAGGGAAGCAGAGCACTACAAGCCTCAATCAAGGAGCTGATGAGTTGTCGAAATCCCGAACCCTGCAGGCACATTAATATTCATCAATGCTACTACTTCAGTGACTTTATTCACTTAGAAAATGTATTTACAGCACACACAGCTGAGTGAATACTATCCATGAAAAATAAATGTGGCCAATGAAGTTCAGGCCTCTGTAGCCCTTCTTGTACTAGACAGCTGGGTAACATAAACCATCAACAGTGTAAACAATGCAGTTCATATACGTCTATATGTCACAGAGCTTTACAATTCAATTCTCTTTCCTTTTGTCTTTGTCATAAGGTCATACAATGGAAACCCCAACCTATTTTGTTTTTCGAACTCTCTTATTGTATTCCTCATACGATCAAACATGTTTACACCATACAAACGGCAGTCTCATGGTTCCTTTGAGAGACATATGAATTTTGATACCGCTGCATCTCACCCACCACGTTCTCAGACGAGGCTAACAAAAGCAAGCCTGAGGACACAGAAAGGAATGAGAACTGGGAAAGAAACACGTCGCTGTATAGCACCCTTTCTTGGATCTGGTATGCATTTGACTCATAGAGTTGAGCCTTAACCCCTTCCACGCTCATGACGAGCTGGGCTCGTCATGGTGTAGCCTCCTCAAACACTGATGACGAGCCCAGCTCGTCATGAAATAAAGTAAAACAGCAATTCCCAGCACAGGAGGGGAAAACGCATAGCAGCCATGGAGTTAAAGTAAACAACAACTGTAGGAAAGTACCCCTTTTGGCATAGTTACCCCCACCTTTTGCCTGACTCTGCTGCATCTCTTCTAACCTGGTTCCCTGCGCCTGTGTTCTTTTCGAAAACTGTACCTTTGTTTCCACAACTGGCACACCTCTGGCCCACATGTAAGCCCCTTGTAAAAGCGCCAGGGGTACCAAGGGCCTTGTGACCAGAGAGGGAGCATGTATTGTGCCACCATGCGAGACCCCTTACCAAACACAGACATACTGCCACAGAAGGCTGCGTGTTTTGGTGCAGGTAAAGGTGAAGAGTTGACCTGGCACACATCACTGTAAACCAGGTCCCCCAGAACTGCAAGAGGCATAGGTAAGACACCCCTACAGCAGGCCTTCCAGCCCTATGGCAGGGTGCAGTATAACTCATGTGAGGTCATAACTGCATGAGCAGATATGCCCCTATGGTGTCTAAGTCAATTTATTGACACTATGAGTGCACAGTCAAGCCATACTGAGTACATGGGAGGGGAGCTTGCCACTAGGAGTTCCACAGCTTCATGTTGGCTTCACCAAATTCCAAGATATTTGGTACTAAACATCTCAGCTTGATAAACTCACACTGATGCTTGTGTTGGATGTATTAAGAAATGCACATAGAGCGCACCTCAGAGGTGCCCCTGCAATCCTACCAGCTCTCTCACCAGCCTGCTACCTCTAGACATGTTTCTGACCCCCTGAGGTGGGAGCTTTTGCTCTTGCGAGTCAGAAACAAAGCCTGCTCTGGATGGAGGTGCTTCACACCTACCCCCCAACAGGAACAGCAAAGAAAGGTGGTGAGCCCCAAAGGCTTCCCATCCTTTGATATGCTGACCGGGACTCTCCAGCTAGTAGTGATGCTCGCCCCCTGACAAGTCCCAGTTTTGGTGGCAAGGTCGAAGGGAACATTTGTAAGCAAGGGATGTGTATCCCCTCTTAGTCACGGACACCCCCAAGGTGCCCTGAGCTGAAGTGATCCCTCCTTTCAGAATCCTCCATATTTTGGAGGACTCTAGCCAATAGGGTTAGGGATATGCCCCATCCCCAGAGGAAGTGGGCATACAAAGGGTGTAGGAACCCTAAATGTAAGTAGCCCATTGGCTACTACCTTATGACCCCTGTAATTACCCTAATTTTAGTATATAGGGGCACCCCTGAACCTTAATACTCAGATTACCGACTACCTATGAAGAAGAGGACAAAAAAGAACTGATCCGACAAGAAGCTTCAGCCACTGACTTGGCCCCAGCCCTGCCAGCCTGTTTGTGAACTACGAACTTTGCACCTCCCAAAACTCGTCCGGCAGACCAGAGACCTCCAGAACCCTGGGTGAACTGCCTGCCTTCCATAATGATCATGTGTAGACAGTGTACATGTCCAAGGGAAAAATAAAAATAACTGTAAGACCAAAGCTCTGGCCGCGTGGCTCAGAAGAGAGGAGAGATAGAGCCGCGCCTTTGAGATTACTTTCTCAAATCGTACTGGACCTTCCTGTTTGTGCTGGCGCCCTCCCGCAGGGACCTTAAAATGGTGAGACAATGCTGGAAACAGAGCTTAAAATGGGCAGGTATCGCGGTGCCATACGCCCCTGACATACCGCTGTCCATGTGTGAGGCACTGCCCACCGAGGTGCATGGTGGGATTTGGTGGACTGGGGCAAGAAAGGGTTGACCACCATGGGAGATCTATATGAAGATGGCAACGCACTGCCATTTCACGACCTGCAGGGTCGTTTTGATTTACTTTGGGGGGACTTTTTGCTCCATGCCGTGCTTACCGCGGCCGTCCGTGGGCCTAACTGAACCACACACTTCATTAGGTTGCCAATATATAGTGACTGATGTGGGAAAGTTTAAGGCGGTCACGTGCCTGTACAGGCGTATGACACAGGAGAAGCTAGCACCCCTAAATGTCCTTAAATGCAAATGGGAGGTAGATGTGGGGTAAGAGATACCAGATGAGGCCTGGGCCGCTGTGGTGGAAAGAGCATGGAAGAGCACCAGTAACGCCCGTTTTCTATTGCTGCACTTTTACTTATTGCACAGAGCCTATCTCACTCCCACGAAGATTAAGACCTATTTTAACACTGATTTGGATAACTGTCCACGCTGCCAGAGGGAGGGAGTGGACTTCCATCACATGTTCTGGGGTTCCCACAGCTAGATACCTATTGGTCCGCGGTAGGGACCTTGTTGAATGCCGTAACAGATAGGGACTTGGAACTGGCGATGGGACCATGACTATTGCATTGGTTTCCACATACAGCTAAAGACAAGCTCACTAGCAAATTTTTAGACATGGGTCTTTTGCTAGCCAAAAGGGAAATTACGATGCACTGGAAAGCGCAGAGGGGCCCCAACTTAACTAGGTGGAAGAAGGAATTCATCAAATGGCCAGAATGTGATGGGATAGTGCGGTTGCAATTAGCAAAGAGAACGAGTGGCGAAAAGGCATTAGAAGCAACAAAAGCGTGGGGAAGGATATTGGGATTATTAAAGTACCCACACACTGACAGCGATGAAGACAGTGAGATTGCTGCACTGGTGATAGGTCATTGAAAGGCTAACACCCAAGTGCAGCAGCACTGACACCCCTAGCAGCAACACGATACACGAGCACACTGCAGAGGTGCACACCAGACTTCACTGTTAGCCTTGGTATGCTGGCGAAACCCATGCATAACAGATGGATACTGAGTATATTATGCAGAGTTGGAAGTGACATGCCTAGTGGGGAGGGGTGGGTGGGGAGGGGTTTGGGAGTTTTGGTTAGCGTAGCAATGATTTGAAGTTATAATGCAATTATCACTCTGAGATGGCACTAGCTAGCGAGGACTGTTTTTTTCTATTTCTCATTATTTCTTCATATTGTCTTTTGACACTACAAGGGCGGAACACCGATATGTAAGGTAGACTTTAATTTGTAAGACACTACATTATATGCGTGTCAGGGCTACCTGGATGGGAAGTATTTTGTAACATATTTTGACACACTGTAACTTTTTGCTGACAAGGGAAAACTCAATAAAGTTTGTTTAAAAAAAAAAAAGACCAGCAAAACTAACTACCTCTGCACCTGATGCCCATGGCCCAAGTTCCAGTGACTCACCAGTTCAGCAATGCTACCCCAGCATTTCTGAGCACAAGTTTACCGGCAACTGACCCCTGACAGACTCCACGTTGACGCTTGCAGTCTCTGCACAACGACCCCCTTAACCCCGACCTGCACCGGTAAGCTGTCTCCCGATGCAAAAGGACACCCATGCACCTGGAGCCCCTTGGCAATGGGGACACCAATCAATGGTGTCCTGATGATCCAGTACATCTCAACTTACCTTGGCAGCTGTAGGACTACTCCGATCGGCCTCCTTGCCTAAGCTTGCAGCCAATTTCCGACTTCAAGATTCCCCATTGGTTTGCATTGGGCGGCGGACACTGTGTTGGCAGTGGCACTCTGCACTCAGCTGCCCCTGTGCCGCTGGAGGTGTAAGTTTGGGGCTGCCTTGTATCCCCCTCCCATGCTTACCTTAACACCCGGAGACTGGGTAACCAAACTGTGATGCTTACTAGTAAGTAGTGTCAGCGTGATTGCACCTATTTCTCCAATGGATACCATTGGCACCGGATACCAAGTTTGACCTCTGCACCCGGCCACCCCAGAGCCGCTGGTGGTGCAGTTGTGTCACTTACCTAAGCCTAACCTGGCACTGATTTTTTATACAGAAACTCAATATTGTAAATCATTTACTTACCTGCATATTGCTTATTGTGTTTCCTCCCATAGAATAACATTGTATTGTTGAAAAATGCACTGGGTCCACTTCTCACATTGAAAAGCACTGATATTGCAAAACGTATTTATGTGCAACAAAGTATTTTTGGTTCTTAAAAATAAATATGCTAAAAGTGTTATTTTTATGTTCTGTGAAGGTAGATTTATAAAGCGCACATACGCCAAAGGTCTCCTGATGCTGAGTTAGTTATCCACGTTGTCTGAATCCACACCTAGCTGTAGGCTGGAGTAAAGAGCCATGTTTTCACCTTTTTTCTCAAACACATGTGGTTTGGTGCTTCTCTGATTTTGATGGGCATGGAGTTACAGAGTTGGGGTCCTAGCGTGGAGAACTGTGACCCTCCAATCATTTGCGCAGATCTGAGATTGCGTTTCTGAGAATATCTGTGGATCCTTGCTGATAAGTACCTGGAGCCTTCACTGTGGATTGCTTTAAAGAAAATGCATCCTGGTTTAAACATGGAGCGCTGCGCCGCTGGGAGCCAAAGAAGCTCCTTCACCATTTTACAAACCTCTGGTCTCTGATTTAGTCATTGCGTGTGTGTCATCATGCATTGCCTTGGTGTGTACAACAAGTGCTCAGCACAGCCCTCTGATGAGCCTAACTGCTCGCCCACACTACCAAAAAAGAGAGCGTTAGCATTATCTACCTTTACCTCTGTAAAGCCTCTGGGGATGCACTGGACTCTGTGCACCCTATACCTTACTTTGGTATAGTATATGCAGAGCCAGATTCCTAAACCAACATCAATGAAAAAGTCTCCCAGCACAAACTATATTAGAATACTATAAATGCTGTACCTTTTAAGATTGCTCAACACTCTTGCAGAACAACTTGAGTCAACTGCCTTGAATAGCAATGATGCAGTTTGCAATACTTCCTGAGATGCTGGATCAATTAAACAGTTTAAAGTCTTTGAAGGAAGTGAAGATTGCAACTCCACAACCCAGAGCCAGATGAGTATAATCAGTTCTGAAAAAAATACCACCTTTGAAGAAACATCCATACCAACTCTGGAGGCAGGACTCTAAAGACAATCTGTTCCACAAAAGATCTCTCAGCAGCAACAAGAAACAACATCCAGTGATGAATGAAGAATCATCCAGTCTTCAAACTGAGTGAGATGCAAGTAAAGAACATAAGTTGGGAAGCAAGAATCCTCAGGGTAAATGTCTTCATATTCAAGTTTTAAAAATGGCTGCCACATTCCTTTCACATTTGTTCTCATTTTTTATAATAATTCTTGTGGAAATGAGGTCCCCATCTTAGTTTGGGATACGTAACAGACACTTATGAATTTGGCTTCCATCTTGGAAGTATAAATCATGACCAAATCTGGATCCAATATTACAGAATACTACAAGAACATAAACATTCTACAAATATACCAAATGTTGGGGAATATTAGCAAGGAATCGCGATATTTATTGCAAAACGCGCTTAGCGTGATTTTTTTATCGCTGGATATGTTAGCGGAGAAAACATGCTATTAGCAACATTTTTCTTCATTGTGCTAAAATATCCAGCGATAGCGGCGAAATGCGTGAATATCGCTGGAAATCCAGCGATATTCATGCATTAGCGCCAATGGGGGCTTATCCTGAAAATCCACCTCCCATTGAATACATAGTTAAACAGGTGTTAAATTCTAGCGATAATCGCGCTTAGCGCGACTTTTATTATCGCTAAGTCTGCATTGCTAATAGGCGATAGCTGTGTTAGCAACTGCTTACAGTTGCTAACAGTTTGGGTACACCCACTTTGCATGTCATTAGCGATAAATATCGCTGACATGCAAAGCGGGCCCCAAACCAGTCGCTATCGCCTAAAAGCTGTTGCTAACTGCTGTTAGCGACAACTTGCTGATAGGGCGACAAAAATATTGCTGCTTTAAGTCCCACCAAAGCGGCGATATTGCCCTTGCTAATATGCCCTGTTGTTTTTACGAAGATTGCATACTATGGCTGCTGTTCCCATGTACCGTAAAGTCCCAGTGCTGAGCACCGGAAAACGCTGACTCAAATTAAGCACTGATTTGACCCAATGCTTTCCTATATATTGTTGTTATTTTATGGTGCTTGCCAGCACAATGAACTTAGCAGTTCCATCGAGGTCCCTGGTCCACAGTCCTTGCTCTACTGTGCCGCAGTTTTCTGGAAAAGTGAGTTACACGGTCATCAGGGCGATTTCTGCTGGAGTTGGCTTGAGTTGGTCTCCGCCAAATTTTGCACAGAGCATTTGCACTTTTCTATGTCAATGGATTGTTTTTCCCCTTTCGCTAAATTCGGATTACATCTGGTATTGTTTTGTGTGTGTATTTTTAAATTCAGGTACTCCTGATTAACTCCTCTGTGTACTTCTTTTTTAGGTTCCCCGTACAGCCCATATTGTGTTTTTAACTGAAAAAAGATCTTTTGTATTGATATGACGTAGCCCAGTGTATAGTTCAGTCTACTGTAGGAAAGGTCCTCTCTTTTAATTATTGGGATTGTAGCATAAAATTGTACTTATATTCTTACTTCGCATTTCTGCATGTAATGAATGATGTTTTATATATGTACTTTATGTGGAATTCTTCGGAATTCTAAATCATAATAAATACTAATTGAATTGTCTGCATTGGAGGATTGCGCCTCACACCAATACCTCCCTGACCCAAAACAGCTGCTGTGCTGCTTTGAGGGATATTTCTTTCTGGTCTTAGCTAACCTAGCAGGAGTTACACACACCACATTACCCAAAAAGGTCAAAATACCCCACGACAGTCGGTAGGGGAAGACAAGTACCAGACATGGAAGTCCATGTTAGGGTATATCTGCTTTCCTGGGCATGTGCACCAGGATCTATATTGCACAAGGGTGAAATGTTTACAAGTAAAGTACTTTGAAACTGCTGAACACAGTGGTGCACAGCTCTTGGGCGACATCTGCTCTTGGGAGAAAGCAGCCCTCATGTAGTCCTCAATGTCCATTCTCTAGTTCTTTGGCGATGCAGGCCGGGCCTGTGTTCCATTGGGAGGGGACGCTGCTCATCCTGGTGTGCCCTGCAAGACCCATGCACCATGAGAAGCTGTGATCCTGGGTCCTGTGCCTTGATGACTGGTGCACAAGAGCCATCGTTGGAACCAACATGCATGAGCGAGGCAGCACCGGCCAAGGAGGCTATCGCACGCAATAGATGAACTGTTGCAAATGTTACATGTGGACTTCTATGCTGTAATGGTTCTTTGTGATGTCTTCAACTCAATAATATTTAATTTTAAAAAAGAGGCCGGAATGAAGTCACACACTGCTGGTTTGAGTATTTTGGGCTTGGATTCTTCCTCAGGGCCATAAACAAAAACTTCTACGTAAAACAAGCGAGGTGCCCATCCTTGTGGCATTCGTGAGCCCCAGATTCTAGCCTCAAACCTCTTGATCAGTGTGGTTCTCCTCTGGTACTCTTTGCTCTTTTCAGTAGGGACTTTGGCCTAAAGTCCGGTCTGTGTGAGTCTCACTAGTGGGCATATTTACAAGGGCTTTATCTATGCTTTTTTGGCTTACAAAGCCAAAAAAGCAGAGATAAAACCAGCGCCTAATTTAGAAGAGGGTGCTAACATTCATAATCGCACGTTAGCACCCTTTTTCCCAACGCCTCCCTTTGCCTCTCCAATGAGATGCAAAGTGGGCGTTACTGGGCGTACCCCAATGGATTACCTTGTAAAATATCCCTGATGTTCACATCGCGATATTTACAAGGCAGCCCACAGGATTTTAGCAGACGTTAGAGGCCGTTTTTGCTCAAATCTAATGTCTGCTAAAATCCTGATTTAGCCATCCCTAACATAGGGTGTGGATTATGCTGATACGACCCTGTGGGTCATATCAGCAAAGTTATCTCTCTTTTGCAGGGAACATTGCTGAAAGCCAGCAATGTTCCCTGCAAAAGGGAGATAACCTCGCTATCTTTTTATCGCCCTGGAGTAACGCCTTGGTAATTACGCGCTACCAGGGCGGTAAATACCACAGATAGCCTGCGATAATATAATTATCGCTAAGCACGGCCAGAGATGATTATCGCTGGCCGTTGTTAATATGCCACTAGGATTCTTGCGCTAATTTCTGAAATGGATTTCAGCTGGACATGAGTTCCTCACTGCTCTGCCCATGGGGAAGGCACACAGTTTCACTCACACTGTGGGGTAAATTCAGGATTCTTGACCTTCATCCTTGCAGAGCAGGCTCTTCCCTGATGCAGCAGTGGCTTACTTGCACTTGTGGCACCTCAGCTTCTTAACGTCAGTCTACTTATGAGCAGAGCCGTCCTCCTGCAACGTAGCCTCCAACGCCCCTCTTGGGCAGTCAGTCAGTTCTTTTCCATGAAGAGGCATCTAAGTGGCCCCTGTTGTGTCAGCCTTTTCAAAGTTCCACATGTTTCAGTCCTAAACTTGGCAAGGGGAGTTGATTTTGGACGCTCCAAAGCGGGAGTACAAAGGAGTTTCTTGATCACCACCGATGCAGAGACCCTTGATTCGGATGTAGACATCTTGGTCCACTGGCTGGAAGCTTCAGACCCATCTTTATCCTAAAGTTGCAGACAGTAGTTGTGTGCTCCAACAGTCACCCCTGAGAAAGATGCTGAGCAGTTATGCCTAGTGCATACTCCAAAGCAATAAAAGCAAAGGCGACTGCCAGCTTATCTTCCTATTACCCTGTGGCGGATGACCCTTCCAGAGTCCCCCCTGGTTGAGGAGGTTCTCCCCCAGAGGGTCCCTTCCAGAGGACAGTTGGATTGTAAAAGGAACGAGAAAATGACCTACCTTTAAATGGGGCTGTGTCTCTTGGTACTCACGCGTCTGAGCCCATAGAAAGGATCCCTCTACCGTGCTGGAAGAGCCTGTAATTCACATCTGTTATCTGAGCTCTCTCTCTCCCTACATCTTAAGTACCACTCGTATGTAGCAAATATGTTTTGGATTCCATTAACTATAAATCACCTACAGTTTATAAATGCATCCTCTATACACACAGTAAGGTGCCCACATACAGCATCTATGTCACACATGGATGGGCGAAGGACCCAGTTGTTCAATCAAACAGCATTTGTAAAGCACAGCACTGTCCCCCTGGGGGTATCTGGGCATTGTTTATCAGTCAAAGAGCCAGGTCTTGAGTCTCTTTCCAAAGTCTGCCAGCGAGGGGGCTGTAGAAAGTTGGAGGGGAAGGTCGTTCCAGGTCTTGGCACTGATGTTGGAGAAGCAGCAGCCTCCGCCGAGGCTGTAATGATGCTGGGGGTGTATGCAAGGGCAAGTGAAGAGCGGTCTACAGGGTTGACGGAAGTGGAGTCGATGGTTGATGTAGGAAGGTCCTTGGCCTTGCAGGGCTTTGTTTGCCTGTGTGAGGATCTTGAACTGACATCTCTTCTAGATGGGGAGCTAGTGGAGGTCTCTCAGATGGGGTACAATGTGGGTTCATTTGAGAAGGTCCAAGGTGAGACTGGCTGCTGCTTTCTGTATGGTCTGGAGTCTTCTGAGGAGCTGGGCAGAGATGCTGATGTAAAGGGCATTGCAGTAGTCGAAGCAGCTGGTGACAAGGCCGTGAGTGACGGTCTTTCTGGTATTTTTTGGAATCACAGGCAATTCAAGAGGACTCTCTTGCCAATATGAATGGCATTGCTGCCAGCACTTTCAGTCCTCTACCTACCAGTGTCCTGATTGTGGTCACGAGTGGTAAAAGGAGGGTGCTCATGGTGTGACGGGCTGAATCGAGGATGCATATATCATCCAAAACGTTCCTCAGTTCCTCAGTATCAGAAACATCCCTTTCTCAAATCCAGATCCTTCAACAGGTGCAGTGATGTCACCCTCTCTCCCTGTGGCCCGCATATTAACATGCCATTGTCACTGCTTCTTCTGCCACAGAAAAAGGAGGGCACCCGGGAGCAGGGAGCCTTGCGTGCAGCCATTTAATTACCCCAGGTAATGTCCCCTCATCCTGTGGAGAGTCCCCTTTCTTGGTCAAGAAGATATTTGGAATGGAATATAGTGGGATGGTTTGGATTCCACTTGTGCACACATTTTGAGGACAGGAGGTGTGAATCCACTGTCTGAGGCTTCCGAACCGGTGTGGGTTGCTTCTTTTTCAAATGTCATTTCATGCTGCTCTGCAGACACAGTCTTTGTGCAAAGTGATGGGTGAGTATTCTCTGGATGCTTTGGTTGAGTCTGGCTTGCCTTTTAGTTTGATTTTAGAAAACTTTTTTAAACAAATGGAAGAACATGTCTCTTGAACCTTAGAATTATGGTTAGGGAAAGAAAACTATTGACTTTTTAGAATGCTTTGTGTACAGTGATAGCTTTCAACCGATGGCAAATTTAAGAAAGATGAATGTGGCCTTAGATTTTTGATTGGAAACATCACAACAATTTTGTGATCATATTTAACCCATGTGCAAAAATATCTGCACATGTATGAGCTTTAAGTACGGAGGACGTGATTAGCTAGTATAAACCTGTTCTTTCAAAAAACTAAAAGTAGGAAACGTTACAGGGGTTATGTTCAAATTAAAGCCCAGTGCTTTTCTGATTATACACAAATTTGGAGATGTACCCTTAAATAAAATTAGGCACTGTGAAGGAGTTACAGTAAGAGGACATTACAGAATCATATGATTCTTTGGAGTGGATTTCACCAATTGTTTTGGTATGAAAACAACAATTAAGGTTGTATAAAGATCTCCAATCACTTAACAAGAAAATTAAAGTTGATTGCGCCCATTCCCTAAAATAAATTCAGAGCTATTAGCATTGTTGGAAGGAACAAGGTTTTTCCAATTTCTAGACTTGGGATTCTCTTAACATCAGATCGATCTGGATTAAGATTGTAGACATTTAACTACATTAATTGCACTGGACGGGGCATTTCGCTATAACACAATGCCATTTGGGTTAGCCTCAGTGGCTGTATCATTTTGAACTTTTTGAAATATTGGATTTGTGATCATGAACTTTCTACATTGGATCTGATACATCTTGATTTGTTGGACAATATTGGATATTGAAAATAAAGTATTCACGGACTACAGCATTGAACTGGAAAAACCTTCTTTCAATATTTGGGCATTCCTTCTCTTTTGATTTACTTGTGGACAATTTTGTGCCTTGGACGGCGAACCACAGGAAGTAGAGTGCCACGACAGTTATACTTTGTTCAAGTGGATAATTTTTTAATATACCCTTGTGCATACCTGGTTTTGCCCTCACCGTCATTGTTTGATAAATCAGTGGCATCTGTATTTAAAAACTTGGGGGCCCATTAGGATGGCGGGCAGTTTCCCCCCGCCAGGCCAGCGGTGGTCACCGCCGGCCTGGCGGGGGCAATCCGCCTGCCATCCACTCCGGAATGAGCCCCCGCCATATTAGTATGGCTGGGGGGTCCGCGGCGGATGGAAAGTCCGTCTTCCGCTTTTCTGCCCCGGTCGCTTTGCGACCGGGGCGGAAAAGGGTTTATATGGTGGCAGTGTCTATCAGACACCGCCAGCCATATTAGCATAAGCTTTAAACAATGCCTTTCCGTGGTGGCAATGCGCCACGGAAAGGCATGCGGAGACTCCCTGCAGGGGCCCGTTGTGGGCCCCCAGGGACTCTGGGGGTTGCACATGGGGGGTGCCTATGGTACCCCCCACCAGTTCCATGCACAGTATGGCAGGCACCGCGCGGTGCCTGCCATGCTGTGCATGGAAGTGCACAGCATGCCTTCCTGCGATTGTGGTGGGCAGTGCTGAGTGCACCGCCCGCCACAATGGTAGGAATGCAGGAATGCAGGATGCACCCGCCACTGTGGCGGGTGCATCCTAATGCTGCCCACGGGACCCCCGCCCTTATGGCGGGCGGTCCCTTTCACCAACAGGATGGCGGGCGGGCAAAGTCCACCGCCATCCTAATGGGCCCATAAGTGTCCATCTTGTTTGGGAACTTAATTATTGTTTGTTTTCTAAGATGGTGTTTTTATTAGCTGACACCATAGAAATGCACTATCATCTGTTGTCTAAAGTGATAGAAATCTTACAAGGCAGAGTGATGACGCTGCAGATGGAGAAATGCACATTTTAGCTAAGGAAGGAGAATACTTGGGTCATTCCATCATGCAGGAGAACATATGCCCCAAAAACAATCTTTTCTGTCCTTTGGAAAAAATGGAAGCTCAACCCAACAAAGACCAGCTGTGATGCTATCTGTGTTGGTTTCAGTTTTAATCTTGTTTTATCAATACAGTTCCATTAGTTGCCATTCCCTGGAGATTTTTACAAGGGAAGAAGTATCAATGAAGCGAGGGGCATCAGAGAGCATTTGACTGTTTTATAAAAAGGTTATTTTAGATGCACATTCCTTGACCCTGTGTTGCCACATAGCCAAATATATTGAGAATGTTCATTCACATTGTGCTGGTTAGGTGCTAGATTGTGTCAAAACAATTAATGGGAGTGAAAACATAATTGTTGTTGACTCTAGACATCTTTCTGGTGCTAGGCTAAGTACACCACCAGTGAAAGGGAGGGCTTGGCCTGTTACTTGGTTAAAGAACTTTTAAGAATTATCTCTGGTGTAAAACAAATTATATCCAAACAAATCTCAAACCTCTTCTCGCAATGCTCAGTGATAATGGCAGAGGCAAAGCTTCGTCTCAGCTTGTTGCATGGTAGCAAAGCTCCATGAGTATAATTTTGAAGAAAATTACTTTCTAAGTTCATGCAATTTGTTTTGCAGAGTGCTTATAGGCTAACAGATAGAAAATCTGACTTGATGGAGGATTTTGGGTGGGGGCAACAGCATCCAATATCCTAGATCTGTGCTGCAATATGTTCACGGAGGAGAATTGGAGGAATTTTATGCAAGGAGATTTGCTTAAGCAAAAGGTTCAAACATTTGCTGGTGTCAGCTTGCCTAGTAAAAGAGTGCAAGCTCCAGAATTTCAGGCATAGTGGAAGGTAAGGGAGAGTATTTCTGTGAATGATGACCTTTTTTTTAACAATTCATGTGTTCCTTCTCCTTAAGAATTGACAAAATTGTTTGGTCATTCATTGGGAGAGACAGCTGGCAAGAAGAGAAAGGGAGAACATTTGATGGCACTATATGGATGTTGGAATGGGTGAATACAATGTCAGTGATTACTGTGATGTGTGCAGACCCAACTATGGCAATACCAATAAATGTTCAATTCAAAGCTTTATTTCGATAAACATGTGTTATCATAAAAGCACATAGACAAGATAAAAACAAGAAACCATAATTCATTGGTCACTGCAATTTACAGAGTTAATAGCAATAAAAAGACATCCATATTACAATAAATAGATTAAGAAACATATTAAACAGTAGAAGCTTTGTAAAGGTAAAAATTAAGAATGATTAGTTAAAAAGTGATAACATCACAAGGATTTTGCTCTTATTACCCAGGCCCAACTCAGGAATTTAGCAACCCCACAGACTAGGCGTGTGCTGGTGTCAGTTTTAAATATTCTCAAGGCTACGGAATGACTCCTGGTGCCGAGCAATAGACATGTGGGTTTTAGCCATCTCTGCCTAGGCTTTACATATGCCGGACACACAAAAAAGACATGGGCAATAGTTTCGATAACACCACTACAGGTAGGGCACTCAGACGAGGTTTGATACGGGGGCTTCCATTTACTGGTGTAATCATGTAAAGCTAAGTTTCCCAGCCTGAACTGGATGAACAAAGATCTATCCCTTGGTTTTGCGATAAAGTCCAGGTAGGGCTCCCAACGAGGCTCGATTTTGTGCTGTTTAAACTCCTCAGTCAGCCTACCCTGATTGGGGTCCCTTAGATCTTGCTCATCCACCCAGTTCCAGTAGACTCGCTTGAGTTCAAGCTTGGGTACGGAAGCTCCTCGTTCCCATCCAATTGACAAGCCAACGTCACTCAGAAGCTTCTTAATGTTATGGATCCAACTAACTTTATGGGAACCATTAAGGTTCATAACCTCAAGCAAACCATCAAGATATTTAGAGAGCTCGGGTGTCCGTCATAACCTGGCCCAATATAAAAGGGGTCGAAGCCTAGCTAAATCCCGGATAGGGCGGCGGCCCAAATCACTCAACAGTGGTTTGATAGGGGTACCCAGTGGGAGGGATGCTAGCTCTCTAAAAAACTTGTTTTCAGAGGTAGTAAGTGCACTGATACATTCAAAGCCCCACAGCTCGGCACCATAAAGTGCGCTGCCCACAGCCTTTGCAGCATAGATATCAAGGGCCGGGGCGATAGGCTTAGAGATGGACATGCGGTGTTCCCGCCCCAGAACGCCGATCACCCTTTTGTGGTTCAAAAGCATTTTATCGATATGGGGCTGCCACTTCAGATTGTGAGAGATTCTGATTCCCAAATAATCGAATTCTTTTATGCGCTCCAGAGGTTCTCCATCGAGGTATAGGGTGGACCCGGAGGACTTACTTGGGTTAAAGTAGAGGAGCTTAGTTTTGGTGGTATTAATGACTAAGCCTCTAAGCTTACAGAACAGGCTAAAGCGATTCAACAATTTCTGCAGGCCCACAGGAGTTTTTGAAACCAACAAGGTGTTGTCTGCGAAAAGTAAGGTGGGCACTTTATCGCCTGCTAGGACCGGGGCATCTGCATCAACTTCAAGTAAGAAAGAGACGACACCGTTTACAAACAAAGAAAAGAGTGTTGGGGCCAACACGCACCCCTGTCTAACCCCTCGCCTAACAGGGATCCTATCGGTTTTTTGCCCTTGAGAGCCCCATCTAATACGGGCATAGGTGCCTTCATGCATGCGTATCAGAAGGTTTAGTATTGGAAGCGGGATCCCCATCTCCTCCAGTGTAGTCCACAATCGGTCTCGTGGGACCAGGTCAAAGGCGGTCTTCAAGTCAATAAATGCCAAATAAAGACCGCCTTTGCCAATAGTGACCACCTTCCAGTGTAGTAAGAACAATCTAAAGGCTTGATCAATTGTACTGGTACATGCCCTGAAGCCAGCCTGGTAGGGGGAAATGATTTCATTTTCCTCTGCCCACGAGAGGATCCTTTCAAGGAGGACCCTGCCAACCAACTTCTGTCCCGCGTCTATCAGGCTAATTGGACGGTAGTTGGCAGGGTTCTCCCTAGGGCCCTTCTTACAAATTGGAATCACCTCAGCCGCCTTCCAGGAACAAGGGACTGGAGACCCTGCAATCAAGGCATTTATAAATAAGGTGAAATAGGTTGCCCATCCTTCAGGGTTGGCTTTGAATAGGTCACCAGGCACTCCGTCCTGTCCGGGGGCTTTGGCAGAAACTATTTTGGCTATTGCAGCGAGAACCTCTTTCCTATTGACTATGGTTGACATGAGCTGACCGGAACCATCGACCGAGACACCGCTCAAATGCCCGGAGGCTCCGGGCAGGTCACTCCCTCCATATAGCCTAAAAAAGTGTTCAAACCATTCTCTATCCGTGATATGGTTTGGAATTAGGTTCGAGCTGCACCCAGATGAATTTCTGACTATTGACCAAAACAATTCAGAATCCCTATTTTTACTTGCGTCTCTAAGATTTTCCCAATGGGACTCTTCCCAAGCCCTTTTAGCGGCTACAATTGCCTTTCTGTAGTGCAATCTTGCCGAACGCACAGATACTGCGTTAGAGGATTTAATGGCAGAGATTAAGTCAGTTTTCCTCCTCCTGCAATTACTATCAAACCAACTCTGTGGGGGCTTAATACTTGCCGGGGTCTTTTTTGAAGGGACCATAAACAACTTGCCAATGTGGTCCATAGTGGCAGTGTAAACGTTTTCTATCTCTGCCGACCCTGCCTCCTTATCACAGACTACAGATAGCCTCAATAACTGCTCTGCAAGGATTCCGTCCAGCTGGCGCAATTTGGAATCGTCCAGGCAGAACTTTGGCCATTTTAGAAATCTATTACAATTCGAAGGGATGTGTTCTTTTGTTAGTAAATTCCTGTCTTTTGGGGGCGCGCGCTCCTTTGTATCCCATGGGTTTAACAATGTAAGGGACAAAGGGTTGTGGTCACTCTCAACCGAAGGGATAATGACCATATCCACTACAGACTTCCAGGTTCTCCTATCGATCATTATGTAGTCAATCCTGCTCTCGCACAATACTCTATTATAAGTGTTAGCACCGTGGGTGTCAGAGCTAGTGCGGCCGTTAACGGCCCGTAAGCCTGTTTCTATCATTAAGCTGTTTAGTTGGATGACTACAGGAGACCACCTTCTCACAGGCTTGAGAGTTAAGGACGGAACGCCCCAATGTGCGTCATCCTCATGTGTTCCCAAAATATCCTCTGCTGCCATCGGTTCGAATGAACAGTTAAAATCTCCAGCTACCAGGGCTAAGGAGTCAGGAGCACACAACCTCAACAAATCTGTTAGTATCTCAACTGTAGGCGATTTGCCCCCTCCCTGCGTTCCTCTTATATAAACATTAAAAAAATCCCAACCTGGCTCACCATTAATACTTTCAACAGAAAGCCTCATAATGTCCGGGCAGGGGTGAATATGATGTATAATCCTAAGGTTGAGATCAACCCTCACCCAAGTTATGAGTCCCCCTGAGGGACGACCACGACCAACCGATGTAGCAGGCACAAAAAAAGTGGAGAAACCATGCATATGCAACGGTTCTAAACTCCAGGTCTCTTGAAACATGCAAATGTCATATCCATTGATAAAGTCAACCCAGTCAGGCAACAAAAGCTTGCCTCGCAGTCCTGCCACGTTCCACAAAACAATCTTAAGCGCGCTAGCATTATCTCTACCAAGGGATACAGCATTTGAGGTGTCAGCCAAGGTTGGGGAGGCTTTAGTATCATTACTAACCATCGGATCCAAGGCTAAGCCAATGGATTCTATAACCTCTGATACTTGAAGTACAGGTATTACTGTAGAACGGTCGCCCTGGTGGGAAGAAGGGATACTTATTATGCTCACAGTTACATCTGGTCAATCTACTGCGTCCAGGCAGTCATAGCGATTGTGATGGAAGAAGTTATCAAAGTTTGCGGGGGGCAGGGACCAATCTCCTTGTACTACACCCCTCCCACGCCCAGAAACCATGGTCCAGCCATCAGCTTGTGCAGAAAAATGACCGGGAGGGTAGAAGTAAGTTAGAGGGAGGGAATGAACAGTCGTGCCTGTGCTTGGGTATCTCCAGTTGCAAATAAAATCAACAATTCTAGGGTTGCTGAAATTGATCAAAATGCAGTCTCCCCTTATATTTTTAGCCAAATGACCCACCCAATGTCAACCTATGCCATAACCGGTACCCACGTGACCATGCCAGTACCCGTCAATGCAATGTTACCCGCATAGTAGCGCCGACAGCAACTATGACGAGATCAATGTATGTCATACTCCATGCTCAAATGACAATACTGTTACTAGTAATAACAATGCTGATGTACGTTATGATTTAAGCAAACTTAACCATGTCAATACCAGCAAGAACAATGTCAATGTATGCTATGACAACTGTCTGTACAATGTTAAGGATGTCGATAAAAACAATACCAGTGACTGCCACAATTATTTTAGATGTTCCAATAATCATATCATTGCTGGCGGATTCATGCAAGGTGACCTCCCCATCAAACCAAGTTAGAGATAGATGGTTAGACAAGTTCTACGGCCCATACCCACGCCTATTGAATACCAGGTCACAGGTGGGGTCTCTCTTAAACCTTAAGACACATGCATGCCCAGGGAAATCCCTGATCGATCCCACAGATGGATAGTTGCACCACAAACAGGTCTGAGGAAATTGGCTCCAATCAAACATGATTGGCCAAGGGCTTGCATTCCCCAAAATACCACAAAACTAGATACCACATTTAAATAGAAATACTTAACTAATCAGGACACTGTAGGAAGCTGGCTTTGTATATACTATAACAAAGTAAGGTATAGCGTGCACAGAGTGCAGTGGATCCCCAGAGGCTTTACAGAGGCTAAAGCAGATAATACTAATCCTCTCTTTTGTGGTCGTGTGCGCGAGCAGCTCGGCTTGTCAGAGGGCTCTTTTAAGCATTTGTTGCACATACACAGGCAAGAAATAATCATGCACGTTCAATGACTAAACCCGAGCCCAACGGTTTGTAAAAATAACACTTTTAGGTTACTTATTTTATAGAAACAAAGATACTTTGTTGCAATAAAATGCATTTTGCAATATTACTGTTTCTCAATGTAAAATATGGACACTGTATTTTTCAAACCGTATAATGTTATCCTGTGGGAGGAAACACAATCAGCAATATGCAGGTAAGTAAACAATTTACGATATTGAGCTTTTGGATGAAGAATCAGTACCAGGTAAGGTTCTGGTACGTGACGCCACTGCAACATCAGTGGCACTAGGACGGATGGGCGCAGAGGTCAAACTCGGAATCCGGTGTCGACGTTATCTAGTGTAGACATGGGGCAATTGAAGTGGTACTTCAACTTGCAGGTGAGTAGCACGGTTTTGGAACCTAGTCTTCAGGGATTAAGGTAAGCACAGGGGCCACAATGCAGCACCAAACTCCCCCCGGGCACAGGGGAGGCTGGGTGCAGAGTGCCAACACAGCATTGGGTGCCCAATGCAAGCCAATGGCGAATCTCAAACTGGGAAAAAGGCTTCAGAATCAGGCCAGGAGGCTGGATGAAAGAAACCTACAGCTGCACTGGTAAGTTGGGATGTGCTGAAGCATTGGGACACTGTGGTTAAATCTGCCCAGGGTATTGGGACTCCAGGTACAGGGTTGTCCTTTGGAGTTGGAAGCCAGCTTACCAGTGA
This sequence comes from Lissotriton vulgaris, assembly GCF_964263255.1. Classification (NCBI taxonomy): domain Eukaryota; kingdom Metazoa; phylum Chordata; class Amphibia; order Caudata; family Salamandridae; genus Lissotriton; species Lissotriton vulgaris. The sequence continues at coordinate 1,745,342,239 of NC_141695.1, forward strand.
GGTCACAGTTGGGAGGGGTCGTCATGCAGAGTCTGCAGGCATCGACGTGGAGTCCGGCAGGGGTCAACCCATGCGGATGCAGAGGTGGTCAACGTTTGCAGTGTGCAGACATGCCAGTAGGGCTGGGACCAAGTCAGCTGGTGTCTTCAGTCTTCGCAGGTGCACGGATATTCTTTGTCCTTTTCTTCGTAGGTCATCAGTAATCTGAGAATTAAGGTTCAGGGTTGCCCCTAAATACTGATTTTAGGGGTATTAAAGTGATAAGAAGGTAGTACACAATTTGCTACTTACTTTTAGGGTGCCTACACCCTTTTTATAACAACTCCCTCTGGAGAGAGGGCATATCCCTAACCCTACTGGCTAGAATCCTCCCCAAAAATATGGAGGATTTTCAAAGGAGGGGCTCGTTTCAGCTCATGGCACCTCAGGGGTGGTCCTGGCTGAGAGAGGACACGCCTCTCTTGCTTAAAAACGCCCCCGCCGCCCTTGCCGCCAGAAATGGGGCTTGGTCAGGGGGCGGGCATCTCCACTAGCTGAAGAAGCCCTGGTAAGCATAGCAATTGACTTTGAGGCTCAGTGTCTTTCTACGCTGTTCCTGCTGTGGGGTAGGTGTGAAGCACATCCACCCAGAGCAGGCTTTGATTCTGGCCCATGAGAGCACAAGGCTCCCACCTTAGGGGGTCTGAAACCTGTTCGGAGGTAGCAGGCTGGTGGGGGCCAGTCAGGCGCACACTGGCAAGTTGATAGGATTTCAGGCAGCACCTCTGAGGTGCCCTCTGGATGCATTTCTTAATAAATCCATCACTGGCATCAGTGTGGGTTTATTAAGCTGAGATGTTTGGTATCATCATGGAGCTGTGGAACTCGTATTGACAAGCTCCGGGTCTATGTACTCGGTAAGACTTCACTGTGCACTTATAATGTCTAAGAATGGACTTAGACATGGGGGCATAGCTGCTCCTGCAGGTGTGCCTTCACAAGAAGTATAGTGCACACTGCCTTAGGGCTGTAAGGCTTGCGATAGGGGTGACTTACCTATGCCTCTGGCAAATGCTTGTAGGCATTGCACACAGGTCGACTCTTCACTTTTATCGGCACCAAAATACGCAAGCTGCAGTGGGAGTATGCCTGCCTTTGGTGAGGGGTCTCTTAGGGTGGCACAATAAATGCTGCAGCCCTTAGATACCCTCTCTAGTCACAAGGCCCTTGGTACCACTGGTACCTTTTACAAGGGTCTTATATGTGAGCCGGATGTGTGCCAATTATGGAAACAATGGTACAGTTTTGGAAAAGAACACAGGCACTGGCGACCTGGTTAGCAGGAACCCACTGCACACTCAGTCAAAGATGCATCAGAATCAATCAAAAGGTGTGTGTGGGGGGGGGTATTGCAACAGAAACCCACTCTCCAACAGACACACCATGCACACCACATGTAGCGATCACGCTCTCTTCATGCCTGACATCTGGACACATACACACAGGCCCACACTATCTCTCCCGTAGGTCAAGAGCTATCTGTGTCCTTATCAGATGCCCACATTTGTTGATTTATGACTGTGATGCTTTTTTGGAATGTAGAAAATTGGTTTATTGTGTGTCATGAACTGTATATGACAAACTATATGAAACTTTGAGCAGATGCAGTCTGAAGCTCCCCTGTAGGCAGCGTTTATTAAACAAACGTGTTCCAGCTTTGTCAAACGCCTCTTGTCTTTTCATTTATCTAGCACCTTCGCTGCGGGGGGGAGGGGGCTACGAGCGGGGGCACCATGCTGGTGACGAGCTCAGCTCGTCATGAAGTGCAGCGGATTGCCCTCATGACGAGCTCAGCTCATCACGGCCGCACCCATTCTTGGAACGTTCAGCACAGCGAGGAAATTAGCCCCGCGTGCGAACGTTCCAACAACCGTGACGAGCTGAGCTTGTCAGCAGCACCCATGAGGTTACGGTAAACTCATATCCGAGAAACATGGACATGCGAGTTTCTGAATCTGTGTATGTTAATGTGAATAGGTTTTTAAGATTATACATCGGGGCATTAAAAATTATAAATTTCCAACAAGACTGTGGCAGAAATCGGCCAGAGGTTTACTAACGCCACATAATTAGTGAGCCTCTGGGTAAACGTGTGGCCTGATTTAATTGATTCACTTTTCAAATTGGGCAGAAGTCGAGTAGATTTTTTAACTCACTGCTGATTCTCTGATGATTTTTTAAAGGAATGTTGTGTACTATAAATACTTGTGTACAATATATATCTCTAAAAAAATCACAAGAGCCTTCACAGATAAGTTACTATACACAAAAGGATCTGTACGCGCCACACATGAATGGGTTAGTGGAAAGGTTCAATGGAGTTATAGTTAATGCTGTGCAGACTGTCGTCAAAGTGAAACACATGTTTTATAGTGGTCAGAGATAAGGTGTGGACTTATCATTACTCCCCACATAGCAGCATAGGCATGCTTCCATTGCATGAGGCCATGCTGTTATCATGACCACCCAGAAAAATCCAACCTTGGGTGGCACAACCGGATCTGGTGGAGTTGTGCCGCAAAATTTGGAGAGAGAAGATGTGGGCATGAGAAAGTGATAAGTCCTGGACTGAGGGAACTGTTATGTTATTTAATTTGCAAAGTGAGAACAAATTCCCTAAAGTGTCAAGGCGCTATCGCAAGGAGAAAGAAAACCACAAGACCAGCCAACTTACTTAGGGAACAGCCATGTTCTTGAACAGGGACAGGTTTGGAGTGGGTCTGATGGACAGAGGGGAACTACCAAAGAATCAAAGATTGAACACAATGTTTAGAGCATAAATCATTATTATATGCATTACTGTACAAGTATGTAGTAATATTGGTTTGAACCTTTCTAGCATGCTTGAATGGTAATGCACACTCTGGAAAATTCTGAACGCTTTCTTTAAGGGCGCCCGAAATTTTGAAGTCTCTGCGGTCATCTTGGAACCTAAAACTATTTAAGGCAGTCACTCCCTGCTTGGAAATCAGCTCTGCCTGGAGGACCTGTTGCTTGCCTTTCCTCTTGGCCTGAAGATTACAGGTGGCCTCTGTTCCTGGTGGTCAACATCCTGCTCAGAAGATCACCTGCGTGGTCTACCTCATCGCTTCCAAGAGATACCTGTGAAGAAAAGGACAACGATTCAGACAACAGGGACGTGAAAACAAAAGCAAGCACGTTAATAGCTAAAGCTCTCAAAGTCTGTTCATATCCCATATCCCATACCACCGGAGTTTATCATAATATTTTACTTCACTTCTTTTCACTGGTCCTGACGAATGCCTGATTTACCATTATCACTGAGGCAGAAACATGTTGACCACACATAGGATAAAGCTGGAATTCTAATTTTGGTCCTTTATCCCACACTATTGTTTTTATACATGTCCACTTGGCAAAACTATTAAAATTTCTTTTTTTGACACAATTGGTACATTTTTAACCCCTTGCGTGCGGGGCGTATTTTCCGCCTGTGCTGACTCCGCCTTGCGCGGGCGGAGTCATGACGGAACGGTTCCGTCATCAGCACGCAAGGGGTTAAAGCACTTTAAAATCACACTTCATTCACAAAAAACCAGCTTCGCAGTAAACTGGCGTTGCAGCACACTAGGTTGGCATTCGGCCACTCATGGTGGGGCCCAATGATGAGCATGTCACCAGCCAGGTTTGTGAGTGAGGGCTTCCCGAACAGCCCAAAGAGGTCCCCCTCACAGTGGAGTGTGACTGTGAGAGTTGCTCCATGCTGGCTCTTTTTCAAAGTTTATTGTTATGATGCTCCTTTGTTTTTTCTCCTATTACAAGTCCAACAGTCCGTAGCACTGCCGTACTCGTGGTGGCGGTCCAACCACCACCTTACTGCGAGGCGCACACAGTGTTCTGAATGTGGCGGTTGGACCGCCACGAGATCTCCGGCTCCGCCGGGGTCAGGGATCCCGCTGGGCCGGGGTTGATGAAGCATTCAGGAGTTTTCAAAATAGTAATGGTTGGCAAAACTTTCGTGACTGAACAATGGGAGGTGAAGGAGTTTAAACAGACGAATCAGAATCAATGTCACCTGTGAACAGATCAGGGAGGAGTCTGTTGAGGAAGCATTAGAAGCTTCTGTGGCTGTTCTGTTTATAATTATCCAGCAGCCATAAACAAACTCCGGGCTCTGGCAGTTTTCTTCTCAGTTCCACTGCTTTGCACCACCAAACCCTGGTCCAGAGAATCTCTGGCACCTGCAACAGAGCATCATGAGGCTTCCTACTCAGCCTTGCACCATGCACTCATTTTGGAAGACTCCTCCAATCAGATCCTGAAGACCCCTCCATCATCAGGGATGTGGCATATACCTTCCACTGAGCTCTTCCAAGGGCAGCTGTAGGCAGTGCCTGTTCTTGAGTAGTCCATACAAACTGGTCCAGTCCTGCTCTTTGCTAAGGTAACACAGCAGAGAGAGGGGCAGAGCTGGGAGTGAGTTGACAGGACATAGGACACCATACCTAAAAGGAGAGAAAAGGCATCTCCATCACCAGTTACTGAATCCAAGATACAGAGACAATACTGGGGGAAGGAAGGCTCAACTGCTCACTCCCAACTGAGACAAAAGATGGTATATTGTATTGTATTGTAATTGCATTTATATAGCACTTACTACCCCTGACACGAGTAGTAGCACCCTACTCCGGGACCCATAGAGGATTAGTGTTGAATTAGTATAGTGAAACATGCAAGTACATTTTAAGTGGTGGATAGGTTAGTCAGTTATTTGGATTTGGAATGATAGCAGAAGGATAGAGGAGGACAAAGGTTTGTATTTATATGTCACTGACGTCCACAAGGGTAAGGTCAAGAGTCTTCCCGGCTGATGGTTAGGAGAAACAAATCACCTGGTCACCTTGTAATCATCCACAAAACAGAATCCCAGATAGATTCTGAATCCATTCGATCAAACACAGATCCATTCTCCATGCTTCCCCTTGCACGTAGAGGTGCGTGTTCGGTCACTCACCGTCTGTGTTCCCCATGGATGGAGTGAAAGACGCGGCTGAGTGAGGCGAGACATCTTTGAACAGGAGATGCCAGTGGGCATATCTCACCTGAAGGAGACAGGTACAACGGCCTCTCTATACCTGTATAGATGACTGCTGAGGCCACTGCCAGCCTCTCTCAGCCTGGTGAGAGGACAGTCATCATTCTCCCGAATATGGCTGCACGTTGATGTCTCGCTTGACCGCAGATCTATCTGGACTCTCCGCTCATTTATACTGGAGGCGTGAGTAGAAATGTGGAATCGCCATGTTCAATGAGGCAAAAATCAAAAGCCTGCAGAGGAGTATTTTAACTCTATGAGGAATCCATCACAGGGCAGGTGAGCATGCTCCCCAGAGCCATGAAGGGGACATTTCTGTCATACCAGTGTATTTGGCCAGGTGCAGCTTTCAATCCATGTCAGCTTCACTTTGTGTGAAACCCACTGCTAGACACAAGGGGTTTGGGTGAGGCTAGACTTGTCTTTCTTGGCATAGACATCTGTTATGGGACATTCTTGCTCTCCCCTGAAGTGCCACTGAAGAGGGGGTGCAGCGTCCTGTGGGATGGAGGGTCGGGCTCCTCCCTTTCTAGTTTGCCTCCTGTTTTCTTGTAAAGGGGAGCCTATCTGCACCCCCTCTTCCTGCCTCAATCTGTGTCACAAAGGAGTATGAACCAGCCCATAGGAAGCCTTCAAGCTATCTAGGCCTCTGGCGAGAAGTGCCATGCCCACTCTGATCAGAGGACCTTCTACATTCCAAAGGTGGCACCAGGGCTGATTGGTGAGCTCTGATGACAAATACTGGCAGGTTTGCCAAGGTCCAGTGCTTAATTTGAGCAAGTGGTTACAGGTGAGGTTCACAAATCTCTTTTTTGGGGAACAGCACTTATTTTTCTGTACCAGACTTTGACCCATAGCAAGCAGGAGAAAAACACCAAAGGAGGAGTAGGAAACGGAAGCGTAAAAACAGTGACAATGGGAGAACGTGCGATGACAAAGAGCCTGCAAGAGTAAGATAAAGCGCCCGGGAATGTCTGGTGGTGGAAGAAAAAGTCCTGGGTTGGAATCTAGGCTCTTTTACACAATAGAGAGTGAGAGAAGAGCAGATCAGTTTCAATCTCCCAACCACAGTCATATCACCTATAAGCCCCTGCTGCCACGGGTTTTCTCCTTGGGAATACAGGACTTTTTTTAAAAAAAAAGAACTACAAGGGTTCTGACAAGATGTGATGATCTCCCTCCGCCTTTGTCTTTGGTAGTTGGGATATCGAAAGATATTGGAGTAGACGCCTCACTCACTTATCGTGACAAGCTTCATCATAGGCGTCTATCCCCACCCGGGTAAGATGGTACTACCCAGGTGGACTCAACCATAGGTGTAATGGGAGTTCTTAGATAAAGCGAATACTGGTCATACAGGGATCCAGATGAGTGATGTTGAAAAATTCCTTCAGGTATACCCAAACACTGTTTTATTCGGAGGGTACCTGAGGGATGAATAAAATCAGAAATATGTTGCGGTTTACTGAATATAATTGCTCAGTTGTATCCCTTTTGAAGTGCCAACATGTTTCGGCCCTTGCTGGGAGCCCAGGTGGGTCGGGGGCTTTGTCTGGACTATTTATCTTCATCCTAATGTCCCTGCTTCTATAGGGTGCACACACTCCATGCACTAACGTGAGGCCTAATGCACTCATCTGTCTTCTTTGTGTCCTCAGGAGATCTTCTACTGCTTTCTTTTGTCAAGTGACATGCGGATCGGGTGGTTGGTGCTGCCTTATAGTCACACATTCGTCTATGGCTGGCAGCCATGGCATTCAGTAATCCCTGCATTTGTATATGCCAGCTTCAGGTTTCTGAGAATAACTTGGGTCACCAGCATTTCATATTTTTTAAATGGAGCCCTGCTGAGGTCAGTATGCCAATATCTCTCATCGACTGGAGAGGAACTAAAAACTACTATGATTCAGAAGATTGCTGGGTGCCAGGGTGAGAGTCTGCTGACTGCTGTCTTCCTTTCTAGACTCATTCCAAGTCTAGGTCAGATGCCTGCTGGTGTGCTGCTGGACGGCCTGAGGGGAGTAGAGCCCTGTCTGCTGTAAAATGGGGTGCTGGAGAAGGTCCCGCACAGGGAAGCCTTAATACATCAGAGTATCAGACACCCTAAACTCACCTATCGTAAGGTGTTCTAATATGTAATACAAAGACAAAAGAGGCTCTGTAAAATAAAACATTTGCCTTTTGTTGGACATGACTTTCTTTGCAGGGTCATCCTTTAACCTTTTGGCTTCACTCAACCTGTTTTGCTGGATTAGTTTTTTGCAGGCCTCATGATTCTGGCTGGGCCTGGTGGCTCAGTGAACGAATGCGTCTGCTGTGGTGGCCTGTGTTAGACCTCATGATCACAGGTTCAAACCCTGCTGGTTTCACTCAGCCGTTCATCCTTCTGAGGTCAATAAAATGAGCAGCATTGAGTTGGGTAATAATAAACATCTATTATTCAACACCAAGACTTCGTGGTGAACGTGCGCTTTACAAATACATTTTATGTTACGCTGCGTACTTTGCCACTGCTAACCAGTGCCGAAGTGGTTGTGCTCCCACTTTTAAACGTGCAATTGGATTACACCCAGTTGGCACATTTAATTTACTTGTACATTACTAGTAAAGTGGTACAGCAGGTATGCTCAGGGCTGGTGCTGTAAATGCTTCTCGTGGGCATGCAGCACTGATTGTCCAACTCACTGAAGTAGCCTTTTAAAACATGTCCCACGCCTGCCATTCCAGCCTTTGTGACCAGTTTTTTAAAACTGTTTCAGGATCATTATGGACAAAGGAGAAACAATCGCTCTCATCCTTCTGGACCTATCAGCAGCTTTTGACATGGTCTGTCACCGCACCCTAACAGCACGCCTCTATGATGCCGGAATCCAAGAGAAGGCCCTGGCCTGGACCACATCCTTCCTCTCCGGCAGAAACCAGAGTGTCTGCCTTTCACCCTTCCGCTCCAAAACCACTGAGATCATCTGCTGCGTTCCACAGGGATCATCCCTCAGTCCGACACTGTTCAATATCTACATGGCACCACTCGCCCACGTCGCACGACAACACAGCCTCAACATCATCTCCTATGCCGACGACACCCAGCTGATCATATCCCTCACCGAAGATCCCCACACTGCCAAAGCCAACCTCCACAGAGGAATGAAGGTCATCGCCGAGTGGATGAAGGACAGCAGGCTGAGGCTGAACTCAGACAAGATGGAGGTCCTCATCCTCGGCCCCACCCCTCAGCCTGGGGCGACTCCTGGTGGTCAACATCCCTGGGATCAGCCCCAGAACCCACCGACCACGCACGCAACTTGGGGGTCATCCTCGACTCCGCCCTCTCCATGAACAAGCAGGTCAACACTGTCTCCGCTTCCTGTTTCAACACCCTCCGAATGCTCCGTAGGATTTTCAAATGGATTACCTCCGACACAAGGAAAACCGTCGCCCAGGGCCTCGTCACCAGCAGACTGGACTACAGGAACGCCCTCTTTGCAGGAACAACAACCAAGCTCCTGAGACGGCTGCAACGCATCCAGAATGCCTCAGCACAACTGATCCTCGACGTCCCCCGACGCAGCCACATCACACCCCACCTGAGAGGCTTACACTGGCTCCCCGTCAACAACAGGATCACCTTCAAACTCCTCATCCACGCACACAAAGCCCTACACAACGCCGAACCAGCATACCTCAATGACCGACTCAGCTTCTACACCCCCTCCCGCAGCCTCCGCTCTGCCAACCTCGCCCTCGCCACAGTTCCACGCATCCGGAAAACCACCGCCGCTGGCAGATCCTTCTCCTACCTCGCCGCCAAGACCTGGAACACTCTCCCTACCAGCCTACGACAGACCCAGGACCTGCTGGCCTTCAGAAGACTTATCAAGATCTGGCTCTTTGACCAGTAGCAGTCCCCCCTCCCCTCCCCCCCTCTCCCCCAGCGCCTTGAGACCGTCACCGGTATGTAGCGCGCTTTACAAATGTAAAGATTGATTGATTGATTGATTGAGTAAAAGAATGATGGATTTAACTCTGATCTCTTGACTGGAGGTGAATGTTTGATTTTCAGAATTGCAATTTAAAATATGACTACAGCATAAGTTTGGATTTTTAATTGTGATTCTGAAGACACCAAACTCAAAAAGTCTATCTCTTCCCAATTAGGAATTACACTTATAAAATGTAATAACGTAATCCCAATGTTATCACATGGAAGAGATTGGGCTTGCAGTAGTGAAAAAGATTTTTTTTTTTATCAACTCTCTGTCTCGTGTCATTTAGATATGAAGCAGATTACTGGTAAGTATCAAAGACAGAGTCATGGTTATCTGGCATTTAATATTCCTATTATGAATCACTTTACCACCTTGGAGGAAGTGGATACTAGTGATTGACTAAGCAACTACCAATTTGTCCCGGGTTTAACCTATTCTGAGGCTAGTAGATATGAATGGGGGAAAGAATTCCTCTGATATTCATGACCATATTGGCTCTAGTATGGTTTCTCCGAGACCCATAGAACTGCAAACGGTCAAGTGCAATACTATTGTTAACCATGTGAAAAGTATTCGGAATCAGTTAGCTACCAACAACACAGACGCATTCCCTAGAGAATTACAAGAAGTCAGTCATTAGCATATCGCTATATGGGACCTGAGGAAATTAACCAGGTAGCTTCAAATTCCATTGAACTAATTTCTTATTATGTCATAAAGATGAGTACTCTTTTCTGGAACGGAGCTGGGATTAAGAGTAAAATTCAGAACCCTGATTGTCTTTGTTTTGTGAAAGACTTTGGGATTTTATGTTTTCAGGAAACGCGGGCGATTGAGGGGTTCCATATTAATGGATATACCACCAGCAGTTGCCCACATTACCGCAAGACCAAAGTGGGGTCTGGAAACTTATACTACTGCTCTGTTATCAGGCAGAGTTTGTTTCAATACAAAATTGTATTCATCCTACTGTCAGATCATTGGTCTTAAAATTTCTGACACTTTCCTCATATACATTCTCAATTATTATAATAGAATTTCTACCTCAGAAAAAGCTGAGTGAATTGGCTGACTGCATTGTGGATGAATTGGAAGGGCACCATTTTAAGAAACATAGAGATAATTTTGTGGTTTGGGGGGTATTTTATTTTTCATCTCTGCCCCCATATGGCTAGAGAAATATGCAGATCTGTAGATGATCAGGACCAGGTGTGCCACATTTTTGTAATGATGGGCCTGGCTAGTAATTAAATAGTGCACCTTTTAATTTTGACATGTTTTTTGCCAATGAGGCCACAGAGCCGCCAGTGTCCGTCGAGTGTACCTTTACAGGCAGAGACTGTAGCTTGATTATAGAATTTATTTCAGTAGCCCATACTTTTAGCTCCTTAATTGTGAGCTTATGGCTCATTCCAATGGCCTTAGTGATGACAATGCCCAAAGCTTTGATATTATGTGCCCAGGCAATAAGTCAGATCTTGCAGTGTAAATTACACTAATGACATAGAGGTGGCATTAACAAATGGCTTCAAGCTTAAATGGAGTAATATAGTTCAAGAGGGATTTCTTATAAATCTTTGGGGCATATTTACAACGAAGTGACGGAGTGCGGCATTTGCCTTCTTGGCCTAACGCCGCACTCCGCCACTACAGAAATGCAGGGTTGCGCCATATTGACAACAATAAGGAGCAGCCCTGCGTTTCCCCCTTTGCTGGAGATAATCTGAGTAGCCTAGCGCCAACGCAGGCGCCCTTGCACCATAGTGCAAGTGTTTTTGTTTTGCCGGGGAAGATTGTTTACGTGCATGAAGGAAGACCTTCCTGCACATAAACTATCTTTAAATGAGGTTTTGTAACTTGTATGTGTGCTGCTTAATGCAGCACACATAGAAGTTGCAAAACGTAATTTTTTTGGGACTGTTTATGTGCAGGAAGGGTCACCTTCCTGCACACAAACACTCAATATCAATTTGCTGTTTCTATGTGTGCTGCACAACACAGCACACACGGAAACAGCACGAACAAGGAAAAACAAAGCATTTCTCGTCGTCTCACCTGTGTAAGGCCAGGTATTCCCTGGTCCTAATGCTGGCGCTGCCTCCTGCTTATGCCACCCTTGTAAATAGGGGGCAGCATCAGAATCAATGGTTGCTGAGGTGTAACGCCCACCACAACACCCATTGTCCTCCCCTTTCATGCTAAATACAGTGTGAAAGGAAGCCTTATTTACAAGGCTGCATTAACCCTTTCGATGCTCATGACGGAACGGTTCCGTCATGAGCATCGGTTGAGCTGTGCTCATGACGGAACCGTTCCGTCATGACCACTCCCATTTTCGTTAGGGCTCAGCACCCAGCGGTAAATCGTACCGCACGGATGTGGTTAAGCCACGCTGAGTTGCCTAACACTGTCTTGTAAATAAGGCAAAGCCCCTATCCCCACCACAAAGTCACTAAAAGGGATGTTCCTGTAGCAATAGGCGCTTGTAAATATGCCCCTTAGTGCGAGAAAATTATGCCCAAGTTAATATATGTTTATATGATAATGCTGAGGATAAGGACATGAAGACTGCTTTTATAGAGTTAGGTAGGTCTGTTAAAGCCAGTCCGATTGGTGAACCTAGAAGGTGGAGTAGGAATCGCGCTGGCTGGTTTGACTCAGAATGTATAAGTGCAAAAAAACCTGAAGGTGGCTGTTGACAGAATACCGAGAGTTGGCAATGAAGTATTGACATGTAGGAGGCATACAAGACCACGTTGGCAAATAGGAAGCGGGAAATTAACGCGGAGGGCAAGACAGCACAAATAATGCAAGTAAAGATAGATGTGAGTCTTGCCAAATTGAAAATCAATCAATCAATCATATCATTTGTAAAGCGCACTACTTACCCGTGAGGGTCTCAAGGCGCTGGGGTGGGGAATGCTGCTACTGCTCGAAAAGCCAGGTCTTGAGGAGTTTTCTGAAGGTCAGCAGGTCTAGGGTCTGCCGTAGGTGGATGGGGAGGGTGTTCCAGGTCTTGGCGGCGAGGTGGGAGAACGATCTGCCGCCTGAGGTCACTCTTTGGAAGCGGGGGACTGTAGCGAATAGCCCTTTCTTTAAAAATGCAGAGAGCCCATCAATGGAAGTTGCCATTTCTCAAGAGAAGTGGGTGGGACATGTTTCTAGTATTTATAATAAGGGCCCCTCTGATGGTAGGGAAGGGATCAGATGAGCAAACTATGAGACATTGAAAGAAACCACATCTCTCGCCTTCACATTAGATGAAATACTGGAAGCCAATAAAGGTTCACAGAGTTGGAAGGCCCCGGGTCCAGGTGGGCTGCCGGTAGATCTTTTTAAAAGCACCTGGAGCTTTGGGGGCCACTACTGACAAATGTTTTAAGAGTGATGATCTGCAGAACAGGCCCTCTGGAATCCTGATCCACCTCTGTGATTGTCCCAATGTATAAAAAGTTTTTTTTGAGGGGGGGCAACTCAACTTCTTACCGGCCAATCTCCCTGCTGGACTCACTGCATAGGTTTGCGGGGTGGATAATCCTCACTAGGTTGTAGGATTTGGCCGGGGCAAACTCCTCGATGGTAATAAATGAACCAATATGGTTTTTGAAAGGGTTGGGGACAGTAGAGCAGTCTTTGAATTTAATGTACTTATCAGCGAATACGAACGAGCAAGGAGAGGTCCTATTGGCGGTTATGAACCTCTCCGGGGCTTTTGACGGAGTCAACTCTGTTAATTTATGGAATCTAATGATTGAGATGAGTGTTGACCACCGTCTTTTGAATTTAACTAGGCACATTTATGCACATGCTGAGGCCACAATTAGATTTGGAGTTAATGGCGAATGCACACAAGGATTTTGATGTTAAATTGGAGTACGGCGGGGCTGTGTTTTGGCACCTTTTTATAAATATATTGTATATTAACAATCGCAGCCATTTTTTAGAAGAGAAAGGGCTTGATTTTCATTAGATGGGACACAAATCTATGCCAATCTTAATGTATGCAGATGACGCAGGGCTTATAGCATGCCCTACCATGAGGTTACAGAAACCAATCAATTACTTTGTGGATTATAAGGCCAGACTAAACTTAAGAGTCAATATGTCTAAAAAATTCATCATGAAATGTGGCTGAAAGGCTGATCACGATTTCCAGTTTAGGATACGAGATTCTAAGCCTGTGACGTCTGCAACATTCTCCTATCTGGGTTTATAGGGAGAGGTGTGGGTCGCGGCCAGGACGACTGATGCTGGAATCTGGGGATCACGGTTTGATACCCGGCTTCGGCTGCAGATTAGCCCTGCACCATGTGACTCTGGGCAATAGCTTGCTTGATCTTCCTGATGGCCCCCACCGCCTAGAGACCCTTGCGGGTGATTGTTCGCGCTTTACAAAAATGCAGATTATTGTTTGATGCCCAAGGTGCATAAAAACAGCTTATAACAGTAAGGGCCATGCAGATGAATAAAACTATTACAGAATTGAACAGACTTGCAACTAGATTGGCGGTGGGCCGCAAAGAGCTCTGTACTGTTTATAAGGCTAAATGTGTCTCTGTGGTGCAAGATGAGGCTTGAGTGTGGGGTTACGTTAACTTGGAGAGGCTACAATTTGTAGAAAATACCTGCATAAGGAAGTGTCTTGCAGACCTGAATAGTGTTTTTTCCTATGTATGCCACAAAGAGCTCGGGCTTCCATTTTTAGAAGATCGCATTAGAATTGGCCCTATATTACTGTGGCCTAGGTTCCGGTCACAGCCTGGGGCCCTGTTAAAAAGGCACATAATTGCTGACTGTCTATCAGAGAGGCAGAGGACGTACCCGACAGAATCAGGATCTAACATGGCAGACATAACCTGCAGTCGGGCGAGGAATCAATCATGAATAATATAGGGCCAGATGTAGGTCGCCAAATACCGTCGGTAACGGTCGATTTCCGCCGTTACTGACTGGTATTTGGAGATTGAGATGAAGGGGGCCTAACAGTTACCAAAACGTTATTTTTACCGATTCGGTAAAATACCGAATCGGTAAATTTACTGAATCAGTAAATCTACATGTAGGTGGCACTGGAAACAGTGCCACAGGCCCTTAAGAAATCGTTATCTACCAGGAACTACTATTTCATGGTAAATAACGAATTCCTGTGTACATGCACATCTGTGCATGTACACCTGTGCCATGTGGCACACATACATGCCCTAAGGGCATGTATGTGTGTCACATGGCACACAAGCTAGAATCAGGGGTGCAAAAGGGTGTCAAAGTGACACCCTGTCCCCCTTGACAATTCGGTTATTTTACTGAATCGGTATTTACTGATTCGGTAATTGACATTGATTCCTATGGGCCTCAAGGCCCATAGGAATCAATTGCAATTACCGAATTGGTAAATACCGGTTCGGTAATTACCGAATCATACCGATTCGGTAAAAATTACCAAATTATTACCTACATCTCATTTACCGAATCTAGAATACCGAATCGGTAAAATTCGGTATTCTAGGGTCGGTAAATGAGATTTATCTACATCGGGCCCTAAGTTGTCAATCTTTCTGACCACATGCTTACACCTAGTGAACTGCAGGTTTTGAATAAGGGGTTAGGATATGTTCCTACCCCTATACATGATTCTTTTAAGCGGGGAAACATGGCGGCAGCAGGCTGACTGCCGTAGTGCTCCGTTCCAACCCCACATGAGCGCCGCAGTTCTCACCTCATTCTTCGCGGAGAAGTTGTCAAGGAGAACATCAGTAGCCTCAGACTCCTTAGAGACATCGGTAGCCTTGTTGGGCTCAGTATCAGGGGGGCCCTCTCAAGTCCCTACTCGACTACCCTCCAGCTTGAATTTAGAAAAAGCATCTTCATACCTCTCTATAGAGGTAAAGCCTAAGAGGGGGAGAAAGTGTAGCAAGGCGGCCAAACCTCCTCCAGCTTCTACCTCCAAGATTACCCCCTCTTTGCGCTCATACTTTAAGGTGGTCCCGCAGGTGCTGGAAATAGGACAAGAGCGTTTACTGAAGGAAAATTATCCCACAGAACCATTGACTGTGAATAGCACAATGGCGTCAATGGAGCAAGGACAGGAGCAAGATCTGGAGCAGGAACTTCCAAACGGATCAGCGGGGCAGTCGCAGGATCCCGATTCTAATCCTCTTCAGTGCCTCAATGTGGGGACTGAGGAGGGCCTAATAGCTTCACCAGTTCCAGGACCAGCTCATGAAATTAATGGAACGGATGTTATAGCAGCTCAAACTATAGCTGTGTCTCCTCCACCCCTGCCTTCATCTTCCCTAAATGAAATT
Organism: Lissotriton vulgaris; assembly: GCF_964263255.1. NCBI lineage: Eukaryota > Metazoa > Chordata > Amphibia > Caudata > Salamandridae > Lissotriton > Lissotriton vulgaris. The sequence goes on from NC_141695.1 coordinate 1,745,357,625, forward strand.
TGGGGTAAAGACCACTTAACAACAACAGATTTAGATAATATCAGTAGTAAGAGCGGTGTGGTAGCAGATAAGACACTACCTCCTGGATCTCTCTGGCCCCCAGCTCAATTGATGGTGGAGTGTTCCTTAACCCCGAGGAAAGTGGGGCCTCGGATCCTAGCTTTACCCCTATCTCTGTCGCCTCACTGCAGCAGATGTTTGCAGCATTATCAGCTGAGATTAAGCGAGGCTTCGAGGAGTCCGCTTCTAATCAAAGAGACATAAGAACCTTTTGTGAGTCCTTGGACGAAAAGATTGTCGGTCTCTCTGCAAGAACACAAGCCCTAGAAGAGACTGTGGGGCAAATATCTATGCGCGCCAAGAGTGTCCAGGATGATATACTGAAGCTAAGAAGAGAAGACACTGCATTATCAGAGAGAATGGAGATTGTGGAAAACAATGCCAGACGTTGTAATATTAGAATCTTAAATGTTCCGGAAGGAAGTGAAGGAACAGATATCAAGGGCTTTACTATCTCGCTGCTAAAAGAGTCTCTCAATCTACAGCATTCCAATGAGGATCTTGCAATGGATATACAGCGTATCCACAGGGACCCATTTAGGCGCAACCCGCAGAGAACTAAGTCAAGGAAAATCCTGGTGAATTTTCACACATACACTTTGAAAGAGCAAATCTTGAACCTAGCCTTAAAACAAAAATCAATTTCAGGCAAGGGGTTCAACTTCCAGGTACGCTCAGACCTGTCCAGATTCACTCTTGACAAACAATGGGAGCTGGGTAAAAGAATGGATGCTTTTCGTAGGCTGGGCGCCACGGTACAGATGGGCTTCCCTGCATCCCTTAAAATAATGCATGACAACAAAATGCATAATATACGATCAGTTCAGGCTGCAGGTGAGCTGTTATTGTCTCTGGGAAATAGGAAGTAGGAAGCAGTAAGGGGAAGGGGTCAGTTGACTAGGATAAGCAAACGGCTAATAGGTTAATATACAGAATAATCTCTTTTTCACAGGATCTATAAGTCCTCCCTCTTAAATCTTCTACTATAACAGGTTTTGATTTAGGAGATAGTGGAAGGAAACCATTTAATAAAAATAAAAAAAAGAGGGGAAAGAGAAAAGAAAAGTAAAAAAATAATCGATTTACCTCCAGCTTAGGTCCTGTCAGGAACAATACTACATTTCCAAGGATGAAATAGTGTATAGTATGCACACAAAAAAACAACAACAAAAAAAGGAGCGAAAAAGAACACAATAAAATAAAATTTAAGGCACTCATGGGGGGGGTTCGGGAGGAGTTCGGGCACTTACTTCCGGTACTCCGGATAGTGAGTACAAGGGTTTCCCATGGGAGGGAGGGGGTCTGGGGGGGCACACAGGGGTGGAGGGGTGGGGTGAAAAAGAAAAAAAAACTTATTCTCAATAGAGCTCCAATCATCATTTATTACGGATTTTAATTCTAAACGGCAGATAAACAGGGCACTGTATAATTTGGCAGTATTTTCAACTATCATCTATTCCCGGAGATATGCGGAAGCTTAATATTTTTTCCTGGAATGTTAATGGTCTCCGCACCAAACCCTGAGCAAATAAAATCCTTCAGTATTTGCGGGATGTTGATGCGGATATCATTATATTGCAGGAGACACACTTAGTTGAGGGTGAAATGCTTGAGCTGGTTAAGAAGAATAGATGGCTGGACACTTCAGTCTCTACCTCCCAATCGCTGAATATAAGGGGTGTCTCAATCTTGTTAAAAAAATCTATGAATATGAAAATCATACAGCAAAAGGCAGACACTGGAGGAAGATGGGTTATTGTGGCGGTCCAGATAGGTGGTGCAGTTTTAACACTAGTTGGTTACTATGGGCCGAATCAGGACGACAATTCGGCATTAGAATCTTTATTTTTCCATCTTTTGCAATTCCCAAGCCAGTCGTAATTACTGGCGACTTTAATATTGTTCTGAATCCTATGCTGGACAAGTCTCCAACAAGTAGACAGCAGCCTCTCTCAAAATCTAGTAATTGTTTACTTGGGTGCATGAACCAATATGGCTACGTCGATATCTGGAGGGTAAGAGCAGGGCAGAGGCAGGGATTCTCATTTAGGAATCTTAAATATCGACATCGGTCGAGGATAGATTTTATCCTAATTAGCCGAGATTTGGCTAACTCGGTCAAGAACGTAGATTATCTTCCCTCGCATCTCTCCGACCATTCTGCCATGAAGTTGGGACTTGAGTGGGGAGACAAGCTCCCCACTAGGACGTGGTCTTTCGATAGATCTCTCCTTACTTCATTGGAAGATATAGAGTTTATACAATCAGAAGCACGGACGTTCTTTGAAATCAATACAGGTTCAGCATCACTGGGTGTTGTTTGGGACGCCTTCAAATGTACATTAAGAGGAATTATAAAGAATAAGACTATATACCGAAGAAGGCAGTATATGGAAGAGGTGTCTTCTATTGAAGAGAATATTACAGCAACCCAGGCAGACATTGAAAACTGTAGAGATGACAACAATCATGAGTTATCCCAGAAACACGCAAAATTGGTGGAACTGAAAAACTCACTGACATCAGTACTAGATAAACAAATTATGCAGAGATGGGAGGCGAGCAAACTATCGCATTTCCAATACGGGGAGGGGGCCGGCAGGTTGCTGGCCTGGAAAGTAAAATCCGATCGGGTGCGAAATCATATTGATTCAGTCATAACTGATAGAGGCACCCTTACAAATGATGTGGATATTAGGGAAACTTTTAAAGACTTCTTCCAAGCAATATATCAGGAAGACCTTAGTGTCACTTCTGAAAATGTTGTTAACTGGTTAAAAGATCTCTCTTTACCATCTTTGACGGATGAACAGAGTACCTTTTTAGACGAGGAAATAGCTAAGACTGAGGTAGAGCAGGCTATACTGGGAGCTAAGGGAGGTAAGGCTGCAGGAACTGACGGTTTACCGTCAGAAATCTATAAAAAACCTGCAACTAGAGGTGTCCTCTGTTCTGGTGGAACTGTTTAATAAGATCTTGAGGGAAGGAGAGGCCCCCCCAGCATCTTGGGACAACGCCTCGATAACACTCATCTTGAAGCCAGGAAAGCCCCCATCAGACTGTGGCTCGTATCGGCCAATAACAATTTTAAATGCCGATTATAAGATCTTTGCGGCAATACTGGCCAAAAGGCTCGGTCAGGTAGCCCCGGATATACTGCATCCTAATCAAAAAGGATTCGTAAAGGGGAGGCAGCTGTTTGAGCTCACATATGATCTTGTGGGCGCTGTAGATGTGGCGACGAAGGAGGCTCTGCCCCTCTCGGTCCTCACTCTGGACACCACCAAGGCCTTAAAGAGGGTTAATTGGCAATACCTGTCGGAGGCCTTGTTGAGGTTCAATGTGGGGGACAAGTTCTGTAGAGCAATAAAATTGCTTTATGGAAGCCCTTCGGCCTCAATCCTGATCAATGGCGGCTTATCTGAGCCATTTAGGGTAACGAGGGGTACAAGACAGGGTTGTCCCCTGTCCCCCCTATGATTCGATTTATATATAGATATTAGCAATAATGATGGGACCCCCTCAGGACTTGTACAAGCCAGGGAAGGAGGGGAATGAAATGATCAAACAAGAAAGAACAGTTTTCCCTTATCTACCACATAATTGAAAAATGCAGCTGCTACAAAATAGGTGACAAGAACAAGACCATAACTTACAATATTACAACAAGGTATATATTATTTATTTCATTTTTATAAATATATGCTCCATAAATTTACTTCAAATAACATTGTTACAGAAAATTCATCAGTCATAGTAAAATTTATAATTTTTATACAGACAAAATATTTTTATAAATACAGAAAAAGAGAACACAAGAATATAACTACGAATGCAAATGAGTCAAACATTTATAACAAATCAGATAAGATAAGGGAAAACTGTTCTTTCTTGTTTGATCGATTTATATATAGAGCCATTTGCGCAGAAATTGAGAGAAAACATAAAAATTAAACCTTTTGTTTACTGCGATTGGGTCAAAAAAGTGGCCCTCTATGCAGACGATATCATGATTTTTACTCCTGATATTAATACTGCTTTTCCAGTGGTTATAGATCTGGCCCTGGAATTTGGAAAAGTTTCAGGATATGAGGTGAATGCCTCCAAAACTGAGTCAATGTCATGGAACGTCAACCTAAATACCCATAGTGCGACATCAAGGGTTAACTTGCGGTACCTGGGGATAGTTATAGACAAAAATATAAATACAATAGCCTCTTTAAATTTTGCAAAAGTTGCAGCGCAGTGCCGAAAATTGATGAGAGTATGGGCACATCTCCCTCTTACCATCTTGGGGAAGGTAAATTTAGTTAAAATGTCCATACTGCCAAAGATTTCGTTTTTATTTAATTCAATTCTGCAGTTTTTTGACCCTAAATTAATTTCAAAGCTGCAGAGCGAGATATCCTCCTTCATCTGGAATAACAAAAATCCAAGAATTGCTTGGAAATAAAAGTATGGGCGGAAAATCCTTTCCGCTCGCGGATTTTGCGGATTTTCAGTAAATTCGCAATCCGCGAGATTCGCGAATTTCCCGCAAAATCCGCAAATCCGCGAGCAGCGGATTTTATGGCTTGCTCGCACTGTTCGCGTGAGTTCGCGGCTTCCCAGTTCAACTTCGCGCCCCGCGAATAAGCGCTAAATTGCAGAAATACGATCTTAGCAAAACTGAAACTACTTACCAGGTTCAAAAGTTCAAGCTCATCATTAGTAGCCATTTCCTGTAGTGCTTCCTGAGGGGCCCCTCCAGAGTTCAGTTGCCTACTTGCAACTATTATGTGACCCTGCTCTGACCCTCAGAATAGTTACACATGTGCCACAAAGGTCCTGAATTATAGCTAAGGGAGACAAGCAGGAGCCAGGCTGGAAGTTCAAATCCAGTGACACATTAAACAGCCCCTAATTCATTATTGTCAGTTGGGGCAGGGCAGGTGTTGTAACTAATTTTGCAACAATGAAAGCACTTAGCAAGTGCAAAAGATCACTAATCAGGAAGCACTAAGGAAGCAGGTGCCAGCTAAAAAAATATTCTGTGACACATTAATCAGCCCCATATTAATTCAGGTCACTTGAGGCAGGGAAGGTGTGCTTTGCTTTGCCACAATAATGTACACTGAACAACCAGAGGGTGCTGTGATGAAACAGAGGGTGGCATGGGTGGGCCAGAGGGTGGCATGAGTAGTCAGAGAGTGGCAGTGGTGACAGAGGGTGGCAGTGATGAAGAAGAGTGTCCCAAACAGGCTGGACACGTAGAAACAACAAGTTCGCAAAACTTGCGACCCGACAGGTAAGTTCACGTTTGCGAAATTGCACAAAACCCTCGTGAACTGGCAGAAACCCGCGCGAACACAAAAAAAAAAAATCAGCAAATTCGCGAGAATTCGCAGATTTTGCGGATTGCGAGTTTGCAAATCCGCAAAATTCACGAACGCGAGATTCGCAAGATTCGCCCATGCTTACTTGGAAAAAGATAAGGCGTCGGAGGGAGAAGGGCGGGCTGGCGGGCCCAGACCTTCAGGCTTATGCATGGGCATTTCAGCTAGCGCATGCACGTATGCTGCTGAAAATACTAACTGAGACAGGCCTGGGCCTTATGTTTTCCACCTTGCTGAGCTGTGAGGGAGTTGGGCAGGCCAGCTTCCTGTTTAAATTTGGTGACCCCAAATTTAAAAAAAAATAAAGCTGAAGATACTACAGGGGATGGGCAACACGTGGTATAGAGTGAGACACTCGATTAATCTAGGATATTATTCAAGCAGAGCTCCAATATGGGATTTACCTGCGCCCCCAGCCTGGGCGGAAGACGTATTAGCCCTACCACTCAAAGAGGCCGGAATTATATCTTGGGGAGACTTGTTTTCTGATGGATCTCTACTTCCATGGAACTATTTGACCAACAAAGTCGGGCCGAGACTCTCAAGATTCAAATATCTACAAATCTCAAGTTGGGTTCAGGCATTTAATACACAGTCCTCGCGTAACAGAAGTCTTCCCAAAGGGGGAGGGAGTGAATTAGAGGCGTGCCTGCTGGACAAACCCCCATAAAGAAAGAGATCTCGCTTTGGTATAACATGATCCTAGAGGAAGCAGATGGCAAATTTTGTCTTCCAACGCAATTGTGGGCTGAGTCGATGCCAGGAATAGACGTGGAAGAACTTTGGCTAACTTCATGCAGGGTACTGTGGGATTTAGTTAAGCCAGCTTGGCTTCGAAGGAACCACATATTCACAATGCACAGGGCTTACTACTCCCCGCAGAGACTGTCAAAATTTTCTCAGACAGGTCCGGTCTCTTGCCCAAGATGTGGTTTGGAGGCAGCGTCCGACATTCACATGTTTTTTGAATGCCCACAAATCACCCCTTTCTGGGATTCCATAAGTAATAAACTGTCCTCGATTCTGGATTTTCGGAACACTATTGATTTGGGTTTAGCTATCTTTGGCCTGAGTGGAAAAACCCGTAACGCTGCCTCCAACCTGGTGTTCTATTCCATTTTGGCGGCCCACAGGGAAATTTGTAGACACTGGAAAGACGCCTTGCAACCCACCTTTTATGAATGGCGTTCTTCAATCCTCCAGATTTCAAAACTAGACTTGGCAAGGGGAGGGAATCAGGGAAAAAGAGTCTTTTGGAAGGAGTTAGAGAGGTCACGTTGACACCTGGGTTTTTTTTTTTTTATTATTTTTTTTTTCCCAGGTCCAATGATTAACGCAGACATGGCTCACCTTCTGGCTCTGCTACAGAAGTGGCAGTGCTTTAAGGGCCCTGGTATCCCGGGCTTTATTGTCCAACAAACAGTCCGCATGCTAGAATTTCATGGCCTGCCAGATGTTACTGTAGGGATTTGGCCACCATCCCTCCTACGTTATCCCTGCCAGTTGATGCTGAGTCAGTACAGAGGCACAGCCTGATTTTCTGCTCCGCTGCAGCTTTTTTGTTTTTGACAGATTGGAGCCATGTATGCAAATGAGGATAACAAAGAAAAAAAATGATTCTTTTAAGTGCAGAATTGAATTTCAGAAGATTATGAGAAAAGACAAGTTTTTTTCCAATAAGACTCATGATCCCCCGTCATTATTCAGTACGAATCTGCATCGACCCCCACAGTTTTACCCTCCTAATTCTGTATTAGGCCCAGAGGTACTAGTCTTTGAACAAAAAGTACTGGAAGAGATCAATGTTTTAGAACAAACTGTGCAGCACCAGTCCTTTAACAACATGAGTCATGATGACTGGCAGGCAACCGGGAGCCTACAAGAGAATCAATTGATTACTATAAAATCGTCAGACAAAGGTGGGGCAGTGGATGTTATGAACACCACAGCTTGTGAGAATGAAGTTATGAGACTGTTGGGGGTGCGTGAGAATTACTGTACGCTACCTCATGACCCAGTAGGTGAACTACAGGAGATCATTAGAAAGATAGGTAAAGCGGCAAAGGAAAAGAAGTGGATCACCGGTAAAGAGATAGAGTTTCTGTTGAATCCCAAACTGAGAACCCCGTCATTCTACATACTGCCAAAAATACACAAGGCCCAACGGCCGCCGCCGGGTCGCCCGATAGTTTCGGGTGTTCGATCGGTTCTCGAACCATTGTCGCAGTTTGCTGATTTTTTCTAAGAGAGTCGGTAATAAAACAACCATCGTATGTCCAGGATACCAGAGGTATCCTTAACGTTTTGGAGGACTTACAGTTTGACTCGGCTTGTGAGTTCCTGGTTACGATTTACATTGAGTCACTGTATACGTGTATACCCCAAGATGCCACGCTGGTGGCAGCAGTGCGGGCACTTGGGGAACAAAAGTGGTTTTATGATACTCCACAGTCTTTTGTATTACAGTGTATTGAAATAGCTTTAACCGGAAACTACTTTAGTGATAAAAATGATCTATTTCTTCAAGTATCTGGAACATCAATGGGCACAACTTTTGCGACCAGTCTGGCCTGCATCTATGTGGGCCAGTTCGAGGAGAATTGCATTTATCACCCGTCTAATCCCTTCCAGAGGAACATTCGCTTCTGGAAGCGGTATATAGACGATGTGTTATGTATCTGGTCTGGAACTGGGAAAGGGTTGCTGGAATTTTTGAATTGGTTGAATAGTTTAGACACAAGTGGAGAAGTGTGGCTCAAGTGGTTGGAGAGGCAGACCCTGATGCAGAGGTCTGGCCCGGACCAGGGTTCAATTCCCCGCCTTGGCGGGTCTTGGGCTCAAATTTCCCCGGACCTGACAATTCTCGCCTCGTGCCTATTCCAATCATGGAGTCCCACTCTGTAACTCTGGGCAATAGCTTGCTTAATCTCCACAACGGCCCCTCGCAGCGGGATGCCTGGCTTTCACCTTGGGGATGCCCAGTAATGGGTTATCTCGCAGGGGAATACCAGGATGGGTTCCCTAAGCAAGCGCTGGGACGCTTTTGGGCAGCCATGCGCTCTACAAATCAAATTTAATTTCATTTCATTTCATTTCACAAGCCTGAGGTTTACTTGGTCATTCAGCAATCAAAATGCAGTGCCTAGATTTGGATATAGTGGTTAAGAATGACAAGCTGTGCACCACTGTACATCAAAAGGCAACTGACCGGTATTCCCTTTTGCACATCTGGTCATTTCAATCTCCGGCATTAAGAGATAATTTGCCCGTAGGCCAATTCCTGCGGTACCCCAGGAACTGTTCCTCCACAAATGACTAAGTACAGCAGTCGGAGATGTTATGTGAAAAACTGGTGCAAAGGAAGTATCCGAGGAAAATAGTGAATCATGCTGGGAAAAGAGCTCTGAATACTCCACGGAGTGCCCAGTTGGAGCAAAATTTGAGAACTAAAAGTGGTTGTCTGCCAGTTGTCATGACCTTTGATCCTTTGGCAACTAAAATCAGCCAGGCTATCCGCAAACATTGGGATTTACTGTCATCGTCAGATTTTAAAAGGACCCGACCGAGATTTGCATTTAGAAGTGATTGGAATTTAAAGGACAAACTGGTCCATACCTGTCCAAATGTATGCCCTAAAGAGTCTACGCTCCCCCGGGACATTACCCTTGCAGGTTGTGTTCAGTGTGATCTCATGGAGAGGACAAAAAGTTTACAGTTGTTGAATGGGAAAACATGGAAATTAGACGAAATTCAGCAACTTTAACACAGTGAATGTGATCCACCGATTGACCTATTTATGACGGTTGAACTATATAGGGCTCACATCTCGAAAGATCAAGATTCGTATTCAGGAGCACTTGAGTACAATTCGAACAGGCAAACTCACGATGAGGCTAGTACAACACTTTAAAGATAAGGACCAAGATGCCAGATCATTGACTTGGGTTGTGCTTGAGAAAGTGGTAGGGGATGCCCATAACACTGAGAAAATATTATCTAAAATGGAGGCACGTTGGATTTTTTGGGAGTAGGCAGACCAGATCGGTCTAAACGATTACATTGAGTGGAATATGGTCAGAATATGACTAACTGTACCAGGGCTCTGATATGGATCATATAACTGCTCTTTTTTGATCAGAAGACAGTACCCCAGTAAGGACCTAAACAAATGTTTGGGCTTTTTAAAAAAAATAACCTGGAGCATTCAGCTGCACATAGAAATTAGGTTTAGATCCCTACAAGAGAGTATTGGAAGCAGCCCATTGATATTATAACATATGTAAGACACAATACTGGATTTGCGGAAATATGTTTCCCCTCTGGTTTTCTCTGTCTTTTTCTTTTTACAAAAAACGGGCGCTCTATTCCCGGGGTTTGTATTCCTTTAAACATCTAAAAATCTTATTTGGTGTCGGTAGAACATGAATGAATTCGAAGAGGAACATTCGTTAGGAGTATTTTACTCTGAAAGCTCCCCACGCTAACAGGTGTGGCGCACGGCCATGGCGACTAACACTGGACGCTGGGGATCACAGTTCGATCCCCGGTTCCGGTGGCAGAGGTCTGCCCACCACCATGCGACTCTGGGCAATAGCTTGCTTAATCTTCCCAACTGCCCCCAGCACTGAGATACCCCTTCGGGGGTGATTCATGCGCTATACAAGTACTGGATTTAAGATGGCGCTGTAGAATAGCGCTGGTCACGTGACATGGAAAACAGGTTGGATTTCCGTACGTGAACCGCCTTGCTTAAATTTGATCCCCGACCGCGACTTACAGAGGAACGAGAAAACGCTCGTCCGTCTGTGTACGCGGTAAGGTGACCTGGGGACAGGCAGTAGTTGTAAGATGTGAGGATTTGAATCCGCGGGTAAAGTGTGAGCTTAAGACCGGCCCGCATTTGTAACTATTCAAAACGACATGTAGGAATCACGGGGGGGGGGGGGTGGACAACTCGGGCTATCTGAGTGTGATTCAGTCCGATATATGCATCCCTGAGCGGCAAAGCTAACTAGTGAGTGTGGCTATATTGAAGGAAACATATAGTTGTATCTGAGCAATATGGTAATCACAGGGCCGGGCCAAGAGTTGGTCATAGCGGGGCACAGCCATTACTTTAAAGGTTGACTAAGTATTGACACGTGGTTGCAGTATTTGAATATATGCAGTCATTAATGTTTGTTTGTCTTTTTTACATAGAGTTGGGACAACACAAGTGTCTTGCAAATAAAACAGGTCTCACAATAGAATTGAGTTCCTGTGTGACGAGGTGGATAGCTGGTACGAGGGCCCGTGGCGACTACCAGATAAATATTAATTAATAATGAGGGTGCACGGGATGTGCGTGTTTGAAGAGGTAAGATGGAAATTCGATTGGTTGGACGTCCTTTTAATGAATCTTCTTTTTGCTTAACAGTCACTTTGTGTACAAAACAAGGGTCCATAAAGGTGGATTTAGACCTCATGCCCTGACGAAATTGCCATTAAGTTATACAGGCAATGAAACATGTCAGCCAATCATTAAATGGTCTGCAAGCATGCAGTTTGTTTTAATCTTGAATCGGCCCACGAATTGGAAATAAAGTTGACACTTGGTGAATGTGCGGCCTATCTCAATTTTAAACTCACGGGGTCTATTTTTGTTGTTAGTGGAATACACATTTATTTTTCACTGTTTTTCTTGACACTAATATGTATATTTTTTTCAAGCGAGATAGTGACCGATGATGAAAAACGTGAGCACAACTGGTGAGAACCAACCAGTAAGCTCTTATGGTGTTGCGCACGTGAGGTGCTATCTCATTTTTTCACAAAATATTTTCACAAATTTGTGTTTTACATATACCTGTTGAAGTGGAGGGTATTAATTTGAAGGTCGTTTTTTTTTATAAATAAAAAGATAGGGTCAGAATGAGTAGGGACAATACCTATGAAATATGAAGGGTTGTTGTTGGGGTATAAAATTAATTCCCACTGTCACTCAGAAAGTTGACAGAATTAAGTGCCCATTTTGATCAGGTTTGATTGTTATTGTTGGTATCAGAAGGCTATGCCCTGAAAATTCTATGGATTAAATATATAGAAGATGTTTTTGTTAGGGTGGGTAGACCAGCTCTCTTCAATGTTCCAGCCTCCCTGTGTGATGTCTCTAAAGCTGAGATCAAACAACTTGAGGAGGATAGGTGGACAAGGGAATGTGCTAAGGTGAGCCTGGTACAGTGTCGTTTGTTGAAATCAAAAATGGTATTCAGTCTTATTTAGAACATGCTTGGAATCTCCCAATATAGACTCTGGCTGACTCGTTTCAGACTCAGTAATATCCATTGTTTCCTTTCCTTTCCTCACATACGTGACTGGGCGGCCAAACTAGCTAGCTGTCCATGTGAGGGCATCTGACAGCAATGTACTTTGCACCTTTACCTTGTTTTGTGAATTCCATGAATTGCCACTTTAGGGGAAACTTAATTTTAGGCAGTGCAGATCAGCGTTACTTTTGTTTGCAGTAAATGCAGTATCCAAATTATTAGGAACGAATATCTTAATACGTCAGCTGCGGTTCATTGCCGTATTGCGGATAGCTCCAGCACTGTTCGAGATGGATATGGTGAGGTCCTCTCTGGTGCAGCTTGGCAAAGAGGACTCCTGGAACAAGTGCTATGACCACATCTAATGCTTGAATCCCTGGTGTTCGGCCTGCGCTAGCTTTGGGATCAGTGACAATTGTGCTGACTTGTGGTAAGAGTCTACGATTCTGCTGTACAACACCATGGGCAATGATAAGACAACACGGACCACGCAACAGACGAAAATGGACCAGTACACAGCCCCACATACAAGTGGTGGTCAGCAAACAATGGAAGGGGGAGCACCCCCAACTGTGCCTGAACCAATGGTTATTCAGATACTAGCAGCCATCGAGGCGTCCGACTTGGCAGTGCAGGTGAAAGTTGCAGCAGTATCAATCGATGTGAATTCATTGAGATCAGACGTGCACAAGGTGGCACAACAATCAAAGGAAACAGAGAGCCAAGTGACCAAACTCAGAGAAGAAGTCTCACAGCAAAAGAAAACAGTGACTACACTTGAAGCCCTTTCAAATATACTAGAGGCCAGGATGGAAGATGCAGAAGGGCGATCGTGCAGATGCAACCTCCCATTCGTGGGATTCCCGGAGGGCACTGAGAAGGACAGATCCAATGTTTTCTTGGAAGACTGGATTAAATTGATGCTCGGTTCGGCCCGGCTCTCCAACTGCTTTGTCTTGGAAAGGGCGCATGGATCCCTGGCCCCGCCACCACAGCCAGGTGCTCCCCCCAAACATTCATTGACACATTTTTTAATTACAGAGACCAGGATGAAATTCTGCAGATGGTCCGAAAAAACGGGGACCCAAAATTCAGCTTTGCCACCATTCGAATTTTCCCAAATTACATCAGAGCTGTACAGCTGCAGAGACCATAGTTCTGAGGTGTCAAGCAAAAAGTCTCAGCCATGGGACCACAATATATGTTTCTGCATCCCGCCAAAGTTGAAGGGGATTCATGATGGCTGAACTTTCTTCTTCACAACGCCGAAGGAAACATGGGATTGGCTGGAGATACGGAGTTGGGACTGAATACAAGCTACATCTGCTTTACGGAGACGAGACACGCCTAGGATCCAGGTGACATTGGGAACACAGCCACAGAAATAGAGCAGACATAGAAGGTGGACTCAGTCAGGTGCAAGAGTGATGGTGAGGACTGAAGGCACTATATCATTGGAATCTCAACAGAAGGAGAGGGCAGAGCCCCGGCCCTGGATGAGATGGTCACATCGGCGGGTCTTCCAGGGTGGTTCAGAGATGCAGGAGGAGACTGCAGGTTTGCCATTGGACGCTGCAGAGTTCTGAAAGGAATGAAGGCATGGTGTATGAAGGCTGTGGGTAAAGGTCCGCACCACTGCCAGTTGGTAAGGGAAAAAAACCTACCTCAAACAAGGTGATTGAACTGGCAGTGGCTTAATGTGCCCATTGGGGACATTTAATTTAAAGGAGCTTATAGAGCGCCTGGTGACGCCTCCCGGCGTGTCCCCGCGCTGTGGAGAGAGTGTAAGAAGGAATAGAGGAAAAACCCATCACCAAGTAAAGAGGCAGGTTTTTAGTTTCTTCCTAAACAGGATTTCATTATTCTCCATCCTGATATCCGCAGGAAGAAGGTTCCATTTCCTGGCCCCCAAAGTCCGGAAGGATTTGCCTCCCATTCTGGCCTTTTTGGGACGTGTGGTTCTGAGCAGACCCATACCTTTAGATCTAAGCGACCTGCTCGGTTCATAGACAGTCGCCAAATCCGACATGTAGGCCGGAGCTCTGTGATGAATTATTTTATGGCACCACAGCATAGCCTTAAAATCAATCCTCTTCCTGATGGGCAGCCAATGGAGGGCTACAAGAGAGGGGCGAGATGGAGCTCGCCGAGGGAGCCTTAAGACCAGGCGAGCTGCCGAATTTTGTAACACCTGAAGCTTTTTAATATTTTTCTCAGATGTACCCATGAGCAGCACGTTTCCGTAATCAATACGGGACGTTATCAGTGCTTGCGTCATGGTACGCCTGGAATTAATAGGTAACAAGTCAAGGGTACGGTTCAGAGTTTTCATTACCCCAAAGCATTTGCCCACCGTTTTTCTTATGTGGCTGTCAAAGGACAGTTTATTGTCCACCCACACACCCAAGTTCTTCGCCTCTTGGGATGGGGAGGGCAGAGGACCAAGGCAGCTGGGCCACCACTCATTCGTCCATTTAGCCTCGTTGCCTCCCATGATGAGGACCTCCGTCTTAGTCCCGTTCAGTTTCAGACAGTGGTCGTTCATCCAAGTGGCAAGTTTAGTCATGCAGACATTGAAGTTATCAGCTTCCTTGGAAGGGGCTTGAGTCAGAGAAATAAGGAGCTGCGTGTCGTCGGCGTAGGAGACAAGCTCCACGCCGAACGATTGCACTACCTCTGCCAATGGGGCCATATATAGATTAAACAGGGTAGGGCTCAGGGCAGAGCCCTGAGGCACCCCCTGCTCCAGCCTCACCCTATCGGAGAGAAAGCTCCCCCTTTGGACTTGAAAGCTTCTGTCAAGCAAAAAAGCCTTCAGCCATCCCAGTGCCTTATTGGTGACTCCAGCTTTATTTAGACACTGTAGCAGGATGGAGTGTGCTACAGTGTCAAAAGCGGCACTGAGATGATGAGGGCCATTGTCTTTCCCTCATCTGCTCCCTCACGTAGGGTTTCTGTGGCCCTCAGGAGGGCTGTCTCCGTTGAAAACCCTGATCTAAAACCCGACTGGGATTTATGGAAAACATTATGCGTCTCCAGATGTTCCATCAGTTGGGTGTTAGCGATTTTTTCTGCCAGCTTGGCGACATACGGTAGAAGGGATATGGGACGTAGATTATCCATTACGTCCACACTGATGTTGGGCTTTTTCTTAATAGGTAGCACTATAGCTTGTTTCCATTCCTCCGGGAGACAAGCGGTTGAGAAGGAAGTTAGTAACAAGTGCCTCAAATGAGGTTCCAGAACTGAGAAAGCTTCAGCTAATATTTTAGGAGGAGCCGGATCTCTGGGCGATCCCGACTTGATCTTGTTACACATCTTAGATAGCATTTCATAGGAAGGGACTTCAAAAGATTTGAGACAGGCCGGTGTGTGTTTACACTTTTCTCATTTTCAACGAAATCTGCGGCCGGGGCTCCCTGTTTAGAGAAACTGGTATAGATCTTACTTATTTTACCAGCAAAGTACTGAGCTTTGTTATTACATGATTCCACTGAGTCATTTTGGATAGAGGAGGACGTCTCCACTATGGATATCTCCTTATATATTTGGAATAATTCCCTAGAGGAGTTGCCAGCTTCCGTAATACGGATGTGATAGTGCTCAGCTTTTGCCAGGCGGACGGCTTTGTTATATTCTTTCTGTGCAGTTTTATACTCACCTGTAAACTCTGGGTTTGTTCAGTTACAACTCCACTTTTCTTGAGCGATGTTGCTGAATTTCTGATTATACAAATAGCGACATTGGGAAAGTTTCACGGGTGGCTTCTTCCAGGAGGGCAACATCCCCTACTACCACTATTTTGATTGGCATTTTGTTTTACATTCACTATTATAGACCACTTGGTCATTTGGTAATATTGAGTAACCATTGTGCACACACTCATTGTTGGGAGAGGTGGGTCACCGGGACAAATAGAAGTAGGTCTGTGACTGGGTGATTTTAACTTAACAGTCTAACTCTTTTACATTTTTCACAAGCTAACATCTGATGAAGTTCCCACAGAACTCCAACACTTGCCTGGCATAGAGGTGTTTCCGGGAGGGGGGTGGGTACTTCGTGATGTATGGGCAGGCACTAGTTATGTTGTGGAGTGCTTACCCGGGGTGGGAGGGACACTGTTCTTTGCTACTTAAATCGCAGTGTTTTAAGTTGTATTCAGCAGCAACCGGATGCTACCTACCTTATATGGATGAGAGTAAGCATTGTTTTTCTCCAAAAGACACGTCTCATGGAGGCAGAAGCCCAAAAGCTTGGTAATAATAAATGGCAGGGATAGTTGTTCTCCTCTACCTATTCATTATACACTGTGGAGGGATGCTACATACTGTTGCATTGTATACTGGGTGGTCGAGAAGATTGCCTGATGAGTATCTATGCTCCCAATATTGATGATGGAGTATACTTTGGTATCTTAGAAACCAAGCTTCTCCCATACACGAGATCCCCAACTGTTTGTGCGGGGGATTTCAATTGTGCATTAGATGGGCATTTAGATTAACCCTGGGCGTAGGACTATGCTATGCTGGCGTAGTTTGCGCAACTATGCGCTACACGAATTGCATGTAGCATAGTGCAAAAACGCATAGCGTAGCGGGCATCTTTTACTTGATCGCGGTCCTCAACGTCAAGTTGGCGCATTGCAAGCGAGCAAAATAACATCCCGGCAAAACGTTTTCCTCATTCGCGATCAGCAACATCAAGTTGTTGATCGTAAGCGTGGAAAATAAACCCCCCGGCGAGATTATCAGCGCTGGGAGTTCAGGTTTCTCATTGCGAGTGGTTGAGTATGGTTGTGACCGCTCACGATGAGAAACAACCAGTCCGCTTTGAGAAAACTGCAGCTCGAGTACAAATCTACTTGAGCAGCAGAAAACGATCGCATGCACTGTGGAAGATGCGGTTTGCAATGATTGCACAGTGCGGACAAGCATCCGCACTGTGCAATCAGTGCAAACAGCATTTTTCACAGTGCACTACACAGGTCGCGTAGCTACACATAGCTTGCATAGTGTGAAGTGCACTTAGCATAGCTATGTTTAGCGCTACTACGCAAACTATGCCCAAGGATAATTTAGATAGGCACCCATGGTGTGTGGGCACGAAACCCTGCATGGTGGCTGGTTTACAGGAGGTTATGCACGGGCTTCGGTTGGTAGATAAGTGGTAGGAGCTTCACCCCACGACAAAGGAGTATACCTGTTACTCCTCAATGTGTGGTACTCACAGCAGTTTAGACAGATTCCTTCTTGCAGATAGGGAGTCCTTGATATTATGAAGCATCTTATCAGGTGTGTTTCTTTTTGACCACACTCCTCCACTCTTGGAATGTGGGGTGCGGGCCAGTGGTTGCTATTCCTTGTTGGAGGTTCAGACCTGAGTCTTTAGAAGAACCTGAATATGCCATAGATGTACAGCACATGCTTTGGGGCTTTGTCAATTCCAATTAGGGCACAGCGAGTTCATGCGAGATGGAATGAGAGACACTAAAGGTGGTCATCAGAGGGGCGACGCTAGGTAAAACATATGGCATCAGGAAATATCTGGATTGGCAACTGGGGGAGAAGGAAACACAGCTTGCTGGGCAGCAGCAACGCATGCAGGGATGGGAGGGCCATGAGATAGCGCTGGCAGCGGGACATGACAGCACTTAGTGGCACACAGAGCAGTGGCAAAGTGTGGGATAGGCTTGATAGCCATGTCCGGATAGACTAACGGCAACGGCTCCATAGAGAGGAAGATCTGCCGGGCACATGCTGGCATGATTGCTTAAGTGGAAGAGTCCTCCTCCAACAATCTTCGCTCTCCGGGTGCCTGATTGTGTACTGGTTATGGGTCAGATGGCTGTTACATAACTACTGCAAGCTCACCTTGCCGGGATATATACTGCGCCACCATGGTTGGAGGACACAGGAGTCACTGACTTCCTGGAACGGGTGACTCGTCCTCAATTAATGCCAGCACAGGTGGAGGGATTGGGTGAGATCATAACATTGGAGGAACTGAAGGAGTCGCTCCGAGCTATGGCTAGAAGCCCTAGCGGAGGCCCATGACCTGGTGGAGCTTCCGACATATATGAGAGAAGCAAATATACTCATGCTTCCAAAGCCGGGCAAGGATCCTGTGGATCCGGGGTCATATAGGCTCTCTCCGTACTGAACGTGGATATAACATTTTTCGCAAAAGTCTTAGCACTTGAGCTATGGCGGGTTTTAACACATTTGGTGAGGGAGGGCCAATGTGGTTTTGAGCCGGGGAGGGGATTACACCGTAGAAGGTTGCCTCGTGTGATGCTTAAGACATGCAAATCTGTATTCGGACCCACTTTGGTATCATTAGATATAGAGAAGGCTTTCGATACCCTGTCTTGGCCGTATCTGTGGGAAGTCCTAATCCTAATGGGATTGAGAACTGGATACCTGTCGTGGGTCCAACTGCTTTATAAATTGCTCATATCAAGAGTGCGTTTGGGGACCGAGGTGTCCAGGGCTTTCAGTATAGGAGAGGGTACTCGACAGGGTTGCCCATTGTCACCGCTTTTTGCGATACGTGCAGTATATGTTAGACCAATTGCTAGACTGGGGCATACCAGTCGGAAACAATCATCATGTTGTTTCGCTGTATGCGGACGACATGTTGGTATATGTGAGGGACCCTGAATGTTCGGTTCCGCTCCTCATGCAGCTACTAGGGCATTTCGGCGAAGTGTCAGGGCTACACATTAATCGCCACAAGACGGTGCTCTATCCTCTGGTGGCCTTGGTAGGTAGGGAAGAGGCAGATCTATCATCTGTGGGAATGCCATAGGACGCAGACAGCTTCCGGTCTCCCGGGCTCCAAATTACTCATATAGCCACCTCCATCACCTACTGAACACGGGAAGAGTACTGGATGGGCTTGAGCGCTCAATCCGATTCCGGACCATGCTGCCTCTGTCGGTAATGGATAGGGCGGCACTAAGTAAAATGGTCCTCCAGCTTCCTTGTCTTTACTTGGTATGGGCGGGCAGGAGGTGCAGGGTGCGCCTGGAGGTGTTGAAACTGGATCTAGGCGAGGGTGGGCTGGGGCTCTCCGATCTGCAGCTGTATTACCTTGCAGGTTTCTTACAGTATGATGCAATGTGGTGTGATGCTGAACGTAACTAGGAAAAGAGCTTGATGTCAGGATCTGCTGGTACCGCTCAGCTCCCTCATTTGCTGATGTGCGGCAGGAACCTGCCACTGGGCACTCCTTTTTGCATCATCACTGACACGAGCATGGGACCTCGCAGTTCGGAAAGTCACTATACGCCTCGCTTCTCCTACTTTGGTGGTTATGTCCTTTCTGCGAATCTATGAATGCTGAGGGTTGGATAGTAGGGGGTTGTCAATTTTATGAAGTTAGTGGACATGGGAACCCACTACGGGGTCGATGATCAATTGTTTCTGCAATATGCAAGGAATCTATGATGTTACAATGCACATATTTACAATGCATGCACTTACAACACCGTTTTTACATCGCTACATCCTCTACAACACATTCCATTACATCGCATGACACTACATCGCATTTTCAAAAACTACCTTAACAACGCATTCCAACACATCGCCTGACACTTCATCGCATTTAAAGTAAGTATTGGATAGTATAGGGGTCATATTTACTATTGTAAGTTCAGGGGGTGCAAGAGTAGGGTCAGTGGTGGATAATGTAGGGGTTAAAAATTTCTATTTTAACTCCAGGGGGGTGCAACAGTAGGGTAAGTGTTGGATAGAGTAGGGGTAAAAATTACTATTCTAACTCCAGGGGGTACAACAGTAGGGTAAGTGTTGGATAGAGTAGGTGTACTAAGCTTTGTAATGGTATGCATTGTAATGCCTGCGT
Source organism: Lissotriton vulgaris (assembly GCF_964263255.1). Taxonomy (NCBI): domain Eukaryota; kingdom Metazoa; phylum Chordata; class Amphibia; order Caudata; family Salamandridae; genus Lissotriton; species Lissotriton vulgaris. Next base: position 1,745,377,231 of record NC_141695.1, read on the forward strand.
TGTAGTGACATGCGATGTAGTGTCATGCGTTGTAATGGTATGCGTTGAAATGCCTGCGTTGTAGTGACATGCATTGTAAAGGATGTTGCATTGCAATGACTGCGTTGTACGTGTAGTGCGATGTAATGACTGCGTTGTAAAGGTTGTTTCTCATATGCAAGCATTCCCTGCACTGTCCGAGAGATATGGCCCTCCTTACTGGAGGAGCCAAAGCAGTTTCATGTACTTTGGACGTGGGCTCCTATACAGGCGTTATCTCCAGATTAAATACAGCCCTGAAAGCCAATAGGACGATGACTGTTGCCGCATGACAGGAAGCATGGGACTGGGAATTAGGAAGGCCACTATCAGAAAATGAATGGCCCAGGGCACTAGAGCAGGTGCATGATGTAGCCAGCAACGCCTGCTTCAAACTGCTACACTTTAATTTTACTTACCATGATTATTGATTACCTGACCACAGCCCGTCTACATAGGGCAAACCCGACAAGGTCCCCGGCATGCATTACATGCGGGATCACGCCTGCAGATTTCTGTCATGTGGCATGGAAAAACCCCAATCGCACCAGAGTGAAGTACACGGGGAAATGCAAAGAGTGATAAGGGTGGCAGTGGAAATTTCAATGCACCATTGCCTGCTGGGTTTTCTGCCCCCTTCCCAAGAAGGGAAGGAAAATACTACATAAATTTGCTCAGCTGGGCCTGCTGCTAACATGCTGCCCTTTAGCTATACATTGGGCCAGACTCATGCCCCTGGCACACACTCAAAGGAGAGTGGATCTGTTGGGATGGGTGGTGGCCGAGGGGTGTAGGCTTCAGAGAGAGCTGACAGATAGACATACAGAAAGGGATCTTGAGTTGTGGTTGAGTATGTTGGATGCACTCAAGGAAAGCTGTGAGGAACGAAGTGAAGGGGAGAACCAGGGAGGGAATGATGAGGAAGAAGACACCGATACGAGCGGAGAGAGTCAGCGGGGGGAGTACCAAACTCACACGTATCACCCAACAGTGAACGCTTATTGGATCAGACTGGGTCTGATGATAGTGCCTTTGAATAGGCGACGCAACAAAGTTGTGTCTGAAAATGGAGCCCCCTCCGCTGACCACACGCACACACTCTGTATAGTAGTAACGTACACAAAAGAGGAAAGTGGCGGGTTTTGTTCTTCCTTGTCTTTCTCATGGAGCTGGGAGTGCACATCGGGCTCCCCCGTCGCTCTGCACCTACCGCACATACCTAAATTAAACTGGCGGTGTTAAACTGTAACTATGCTGCAATGTTATTTCTTTGTATTTCTCATTGACGGAAAACTGAACAAACAAATATTTATTGAAAAAAAGTTCAAAATACATGTCCTGTCCTTTAGATACATTGCACCCAGCCCTCTGGGTTGTCCAGGGCCTACCTTAGGGATGACATATGTATGTAAAGGGCAGGTTTGGGCCTAGCAAAAGGGTTTATTTAGCCAGGCCGAAAAGGCAGTGTACACTGCACACACCGGGTGCAATGGCAGGTCTGAGACATGTTTAAAGGGCTTCTTAAGTGGGTGGCGCAATCAGTGCTGTGGGCCCATTGGTCGAAGCAATTTACAGGCCTTGGGCACATGTAGTACACTTTACTAGAGACTTATAAGAAATGTAAATATGCCAAATGTGGATGAACCAATGTTATCATATTTAGGGGTAACAACATATAAGCACTTTAACACTGGTTAGCAGTGGTAAAGTGTGCAAAGTCATAATACCGGCAAAAACAAGGTCAGAACAGGGGGAGACGAAGGCAAAAAGTAAAGGGGAAGACCATCCCAAGGCTGTCAGGTCTAACAGCCATTTCGACATGGGAAAATAAACTTTTTGCCTGGCCTAAATCTTCCTTTTTGATACATATGTCACCTCTATATTACTGTGGCATTGGATCTGGTCACAGCCTGAGGGACTGTTGAATAGGCTGATAATTGCTGATTGTCTATCACAAGGCAATGCCCTGAAAATTCCATGGATCAAATATATGAAAGATTTGTTTTGTAAGCATGGGACGACCAGCTCTCTTCAGTGATCCAGCCTCCCTGTTTGACATCTCGATGGTTGATATCAAACATCTTGAGGAGGACAGGTGGATAAAGGAAAGTGTTATAGTGACCCTGGTACAGTATGATTTGTTGAATGCAAGGCATAGTATTCACTCCTATTGAGAACTTGTTTATAACTCTCAATATAGATGTGTGCTGCATTGTATTTAAATAGTTGGACATGTACTTTTAAGTTGTGCATGTCCTGGTAGTAAAAATCTCTCAAATTCCTTTTCCACTACTAAAAGGTCTTCCTTTTTCCATATGATAATATTGGTTAACCATATCACATATAATTTGTGATAACTTTTGTGTGGGAGCAGGTAGGGATGTTGGGTCTGGTGTTTGAAGAATTGAGATTTAAAAGCCTCTTTAATAGTAAAGCAGTATTTTAAGTCACAATTCGGAAAATGCCACTTTTAGAATGTTGATATTTTCTTCTCTTAACCCTTTGGTGTATTCAGCCTCTTTCTGGGTTACATGATTAGGTATAGTTGACCTTTGTGTATTCTTCCCAGACAGTAACACAATGGAAGATCTGGGTGTTGGCAGGATTGTTGTGGGGAGGGACTGGAGTTGTCACCTTTCACACTTGCACAAAGGGACTGGCGCAGCTCACACACAAAGGACTTCACACTAGCCTATTATGCCCTCAGACAGACTGGGACCAGGGCAAGGAGGTAGGAAATTCCAAACACATCTGGAAGGAAACAAAACACAGAAGCTTCTCCACTTCAGACTGGGCACCAGTTATAATAAAAAGAGGACCCTCTGACCCACTCTTCAGTACATTTTTGGACCTATGGATACTACAGAATGACTGCCTTGCTGCCAGAGAAAAATCCTGCTTATTGAGGCCTGTCCTGCTGTCTGAGAAGGAAGAGTGGACCTGCACCCTTGATCCCAGGGTCAAGTGACTCAAGGGTCAACTCACTGAACACCTCTTCTCAAATACAGGGACACAATATGCTCTAGAGGTCTCCTTACAACTGCCCAGTAGATCTGCTACTCTGGACCTGCAAGTGGACCTGTCTGAGCCCTGCTGGCCTCTGCTGGAGTGTGTTCCTGATCCTCAGGTCCTGGACCCATGGTGCGGCAGCAGACGAGGTCCTCCTAAAATAAAAGGAGAAAGCCTGAAATTTTGGGCTCCTTGCAACCTCTAACTGGTGCATTTGTGCCAAGTTCTTACAGCCCGCGCTGACCAGCAATACGAAGATCCGGTGAACCCGAATATTAGCACTACAGCAACCACCAGAGACGACCGGCAACTGAAGATCTGCACTTCGCGTTACACCATCGACAGCCTGTAATAACCGCCAACACGAATCTCCCGCGATGACATTCCATGATGCTTGATAGGATCTTCACGCTACAACAACAACTGTCCACGATGCCCAGCTTACTCTTAATAGTACAGTGACAAGCACCTCTAACCCTAGCCCTGCTCTTCATGGCCTCCTCCACCATTAACAGAACACTTTGGCCCAAACCTCTGAATTTCATCTGGTCTTTCATGGCCTGATAATTGCAAGTGGCACTTTGTGCTGTTAGGCGCTGTACTTCCTGAAAACATTGAAATTGCTATTCTCTGGTTTGACTGATTGTATTTTCTTTTGGGGTGTCAAAATATGCAGTAAAAATTACCCTATTTTTCGAAATCGGTGTGGAATTTTCCTTGTACTCTGTTCACACTTTATTGTTGTTTGTTTGCTGCATACATTCTTTATACAATGCCTCATTGCCTCCAAATTAAGACTGACTGCTTTTGTGCCAAGTTACCAGAGGGCCAAGCACAGGTTAATTTAGTGTCTTTTGTGGCTCACCTGATAAGGATTGTGGCTGTTGCTTGAGTAAGCTTTCACCTTTCCCCCAACCAACAACCCTATTTCTCACACCTCTGATCACACAATTTGGCCAAGCGGGAAGCCAGGATTGGGTCGATGTTGTCTGGTTTCACATTACGCAATCCACCCATTAGATGGCTACCACTTTCTCTCATTTTAATACCAAACGTTTACACCTTGTTTTTAATTCTTGGTGCATTGGAGAGCATGGGTGGCAAGCAGAAGTCACATTATAGCTGGCCTGGTTTGGGCTCGAGAGTCCAAGACGACCTCAAGCTGAGAGACGCCCACGCCTCTGGCTCGAACCTGAAGTGGGGTGCACATCTCTGGTCGTCTGGTGCTCCTGTAAAGACCTCTAATACCTTTGGGCGGCTTTCACACTACATAAAACTGCAAACAACACCTTTGGATTACACTGCAGCACTAGAAAAACCACGAACAGTGCCTACATAATTATTGTGTTTTAAGAAATATTGCTATGGGACAGGAGGTCCCATTGTGCGAGCATTTGGTAAAACTTTATCCTCCATATCGACTCCCACAAAGGTACCATTTTGAGTGTTCGGCACACCCCTTTGAGTGTCGGATCACAGCTTCTAAGGGGTGGTGGGGGTCTTTAGTCCCATTAGGGCTGGGCTAGTATGGAAGAGGACCATTCCTGCCAGCCAAGAGACAGAGCATCATCTCGGGACCGTGGTGTGGTCCAAGACCCTTCAGACCAGAGCCTGACCCCTCGGTAGGAAACAGTGATGTTTGAGTATAACTTTACATCAACATTCTTACTCACCTTGACTGTGACTGGCCTCTGTGCACCAAGACATTCCAAGTCCTGTATCTAATATGGCATTCCATTATGGTTTTTAGTTCCTTATCTGTAGAATTTAGCTGTGTGTGAATTGGTAAACACCCACAATATAGGGCCCCATTAGAATGGCGGGCGGATCACCCCCGCTGGGCGGGCGGTAGCCACCGCTGGCCCGGCGGGGGCGATCCGCCCACCAACCTCACATTAAAGAGCCCCGCCATATTCCCATGGCAGGGGGTCCGTGGTGGACGGAAAGACCGTCCGACGCTTTTCCGCCTGGTCGGGAAGTCGACCGGGTGGAAAAGGCTTTAATATTTTGGCGGTGTCTGAAAGACACCGCCAGCCATTTTATGATGTGGGGTTTGAAATGCCTTTCCGTGGCGGCATTGCTGCCACGGCAAGCCATGCGGAGTCTGCTTGGGGGGGCTGTTGCGGGCCCCCAGAGACTCCGGGAGGGGTGGGGGGTGCACATGGGGGGTACCTATGGTACCCCCTGCACTTCCATACACAACATGGCAAGCACCGCGCGTGCCTGCCATGTTGAGCATGGAAGCGCACAACATGCCTTCCTGGCATTGTGGCGGAGGGTGCTGAGTGCACCGCCCGCCACAATGTCAGGAATGCCACAGTGGCGGGTGCATCCTAATGGCAGCCAAGGGACCCCCGCCCTTATGGCGGGCAGTCCCATTGTACGACAGGATGGCGGGTGGACAAAATCTGCCCGCCATTCTAATGTGCCCCTAAGAATCAAAAATATTGAGAGGACATAATATCGAATGAAAAATATCTAGAGGACAGAATATAGAATGGACATAATATAGTTGGATACAATATCGACCTAGAGGTAAGTAATATCGAATGTCATTATATCGAATGTCATTATATAGTATGTTATAATATAGAATGTCATAATATAGAATGTTATCATATAGATTTTTTTCATGTATTATATGCTAGTATATGTGTTAAAAGTATATAATATTTTTTTTAATGTATGTTACAATTTTTTTAAGATAATGAATTATATGTTAATTAATTTTTGCTTATATTAGTTCTGTAGCGGGTTGTGGGTTTATAGGGGAAACGGGGGGGGAGTAATCTAATTAAAAAAATTTAAAAAAGTATTAATTAATCATTTATTGTTTAATAATTAATATTGGTAATTAATGTGTGTGTATATTAGTTCAGTAGCGGGTTGTGGGTTTATAGGTGACTAGGGTGGGAAGTCATTTAATTAAAATAAAAAAATAAAAGTGTATTATTATTAATTTTATGGTTAATAATTAATATTGCTAATTAGGTTAATTAACTTATTATTAAATATGTAAAAAGTTATTATTAAAAGTTTTAAATTAATTGATAAATATGTAAATTGTGTAAATTGTTATTAATTAGTAAATAATTAAATATTAATTATTAATAATTCATGTATTAATATGTGAATTATGTTACTTTTTTTAGGGGTGTGTTGAGTGTTCATAGGGGAGTATGGTGTTTATAACAATATGTGAAAATACATTTTTATTAATATTTATATAATATTTAATCGAAGGTATTTCATACTGTTAATTGTGTTAATTAATTTATCTATTATTGTTTTTATATTTTTGTTAATTGTGATTAGCTAATTAATTAATAATATTTTAGATTATTGGAGGTGATGTTTATAGTGGAAAATAGTGGGAAGTAATTTAAATGTAAATAATTATATTTTTTTAATTAATTTTAATTAAATTGTAGGACTGGGTCTACTAAATGATTCCTCTACGCTATCCAACACTTTCCCAACTGTTGCACTCTGGAGTGGGAATGGTAATTTTTACCCCTACGCTATCCAACCCTTTCCCTACTGTTGCACTCACTGGAGTGGGAATAGTAATGTTTACCCACCCGCTATCCAACGCTTCCCCTACTGTTGCACTCACTGGAGTGGGAATAGTAATTTTTACCCTACGCTATTCAACGCCTTCTCTAGTGTTGCACTCACTGGAGTGGCAATAGTAATTTGTACCCACCCGCTATCCAACAAATTCTCTATTTTTGCACTTGTTGGAGTGTGAATATTAATTTTATTACCTTAGCTATGTAATGTTTTTAATTTTGTTATATTTGATGTAGTGTAAATTATTAATTAACATAAAAAGTATTGCTTTCATTATTTAATTCATTATATATTATTTATGTTTTATATTTATATAGTAGGTTTATGTATATATATATATATATATATATATATATATATATATATATATATATATATATATGTAAATATATATTTTAATAATGTTTTAAATATATTATCATTAGGATTATTAATCATTGTATTATATTAAGTAAATGTATATATTAAAAAATACGTTTTTTTACATTACATTTATTATTTTTACATTTTAAGCTTTTTTACATTATTTTAACTATGTTTTATTTAATTGTGTTTATTATTTAATTACTTTAATATTATTTTTAATACATTTAAAAAATTTAATATTTTAGTTAACTATATTTTAACTATCGATATTTTGTACTCGATATTTTTGTACTTACCTGTTTGTAGATAGGGATTCTATATTCTGTCCCTCGATATTTTTGAATCAATATTTTGGACAGCCGATATTCTGTCCCTCGATATTTAGTCACTTAACCGCTCAGCACACACCACTCCCCTGAGGAAGTGCTGGACTGCTCGAGGCACTATTTTGAGAGTCAGATGGTAAAGGGGTGCTTTTATGATGAATAGTAAGGCACCCCCATGACACCAATGTGAAAGGACCCCAACTTTTACAACTGGACATCCGTAACACTAAGGGCATCATTAGGAGCCATCCTCACGGTAAAAGGGACCGCCCGCCATAAGGGCAGAGGTCCCGTGGGGGCAATTAGGAAGCGCCCGCCACAGTGGCGGGCGCATCCTGCATTCCTGGCATTGTGGCCGGCGGTGCACACAGCATCGCCCGCCACAATGGCAGGAAGGCATGTTGTGCACTTCCATGCACCACATGGCAGGCACCGCGCAGTGCCTGCCATGTTGTGCATGGAACTGCTGGGGGTACCATAGGTACCCCCCATGTGCACCCTGCACGCCAGAGTACCTGGGAGCCCGCAGCGGGCCCCCGCAGTCAATTCCTGCATGCCTATCCGTGGCAGCAATGCCGCCATGGAAAGGCATCTTTCCGCACCCATGTTAATATGGCTGGCGGTGACTAACAGACACCGCCACCATATTAAACCCTTTTCCGCCCAGTCAACTCGTTGACCTGGCGGAAAAGCGGCGGACGGTCTACCCGTCCGCAGCGGTCCCCCCCCCCCGCCATAGTAATATGGCGAGGGGAAATGGGTGGCGGGCGGGGTCGGATCACGGGTGGATCGCCACCGCCATGCGGGCGGTGGCGATCCGCCCGTGATCCTAATGGGCCCCATACTATCCAGGCCCCTACGACGCAGAAAGGGGTGTCGCATCACTTCACAACCTCTCCGTTCCTCCGATACCCCATCCCCCTCCCCCTCGGGTCCACCCGCGGGCCTTCTACGCTGTCCCTCCGACCCTACCACGTTCACATCCTCTCCTTCACACCCTCCCTTTCTTTTACACCTTCTCCACCCCCTCACACTCTCTCTACCCCTCCGTTCTCCCTTCACACTCGCTCATCCCCTCACGCGTATTCCCCTTCCTCCTCCACACCTTCTTGTCCCTCTTCAACCCTTTACTCCCCCACACCACTTATTAAAACCCTCACAAAAACTCAGCTTATTTATCCCCTGCGAGGGACCGTTCCTTCTCCGTCCCTCACACTCTCTCACCCCCTCACATTCTTTCTGTCTTATGCTCGCTATATACCCCTCCGCCCCTCTCACCCTCACTGTCCCTCCCTCACACTCTCCTGCATCTCATTCTAGCCCCCTCTATCACCCTATGGCCACCATTCCTTACCTTCGCACCCTCTCATCCCTTCACATCTCCGTCTACTCGCACTTTCTCTAGTTCTCGACCACACTTTCACACACTTCTCTCACACACTTTCTCTATCCCCTCACACCCTCCCTGTCCCTCTTCCCCCACCCTCCTGCATCTCATCCCTTCTGGGACCCTCTGACACTGTTCACACCTCACAGCGACCACCCTTTCCAACTCCCCTGAACACCTCACAACCCCTCCCCTCTCTCACCTGCTCTGTCCCTCTTACATTCTCTCCGCCCCCGTCTCCACCTGCTCACCCTCTCCCTTCCTCCGCCACCCCTTCACATCCACTCCCCCCATCCCTCTGCCACCCCTTCACACCCCCTCGCACTTTCTACGACGCTCAGGTACCCCTTCAGACCCCCTCCCCCCGCACCCGCTCCGCCCTTCTGCCACCCCTTCACACCCCTTCGCACCCCCCACCCTCTCCATCCTTTGCCACTCCTTCACACCCCCGCACCCTCTCTGTCCCCCCCCCCCACCCTCTCCGTCCCTCCGCCACCCCTTCACACCCGCTCCCACCTTCCCTCTGCCACCCCTTCACACTCCTCTTACCCTCTCCGTCCCTGAGCCCCCCACTCTCTACGTCCCGCTGCCACCCCTTCACACCCCCCCCCACCCGTGCCCTGCCACCCCTTCACACCCCCTCGCACCCCCTCCCCACCCTCTCCGTCCCTCGCCACCCCTTCACACCCCTTCGCCCTCTCTCCGTCCCTCAGCTACCCCTTCACCCCCCCCCCCCTCTCAGTCGCTCCATCACCCCTTCAACCCCCCCCCCCCTCCCCCCCCGCACCCTCTCGGTCCCTCCGCCACCCCTTCACACCCCTCGCCCCCTCCCCGCACCGCGCCCCTCCGTTATGACTTCATCCGCCGGCCGGGCGGGCCGCGGGGCCATAAATCTTCATAAAGCCTGCCGTGTGATTAATGCCCGGGCCGGGGCCGCGCGCGGGACCCTTCCCATTAGCGGATAATAGGATGACGGAGCGGGCCTGTCTCCGCCACTAGCCGCCTGTCATTTGTTCCACTTTGCAGTCCATTTGCTTGGGAGACTACAAGGTACTCCATCAAAAATATTTTCAGAGTTAATTTCCGTCCCTTAATCTGCTTGATTCTTATTTTGTATCGAATGGCAGCATCGATTTTCATGGCGTCTAAATTAAATAAGCCTCTTTTCATGCATGGGGGAGCCGGGGCGAGAGAAAGGGAGCTGGGGGCGGGAGCTGGGTGGGGGGCAGAGGGAAAGAAGGGACGCAGAAGGAGGAGAGCGAGGAAAGGAGGGAGAGGAGGGAAGGGAAGGAGGAGAAAAGAGAAGGAGGAGAGCGAGGAAAGGAGGGAGAGGAGGGAAGGGAAGGAGAAGAAAAGAGAAGGAGGAGAGCGAGGAAAGGAGGGAGAGGAGGTAAGGGAAGGAGGAGAAAAGAGGAGGAGGAGAGCGAGGAAAGGAGGGAGAGGAGGGAAGGGAAGGAGAAGAAAAGAGAAGGAGGAGAGCGAGGAAAGGAGGGAGAGGAGGGAAGGGAAGGAGGAGAAAAGAGGAGGAGAGCGACGAAAGGAGGAAGAGGAGAGAAGGGAAGGAGGAGAAAAGAGGAGGAGGAGAGCGAGGAAAGGAGGGAGAGGAGGGAACAGGAAGGAGAAGAAAAGAGAAGGAGGAGAGCGAGGAAAAGAGGGAGAGGAGGGAAGGGAAGGAGGAGAAAAGAGGAGGAGGAGAGCGAGCAAAGGAGGGAGAGGAGGGAAGGAGAAGGAGGAGAGCGAGGAAAGGAGGGAGAGGAGGTAAGGGAAGGAGGAGAAAAGAGGAGGAGGAGAGCGAGGAAAGGAGGGAGAGGAGGGAAGGGAAGGAGGAGAAAAGAGGAGGAGGAGAGCGAGGAAAGGAGGGAGAGGAGGTAAGGGAAGGAGGAGAAAAGAGGAGGAGGAGAGCGAGGAAAGGAGGGAGAGGAGGTAAGGGAAGGAGGAGAAAAGAGGAGGAGGAGAGCGAGGAAAGGAGGGAGAGGAGGGAAGGGAAGGAGGAGAAAAGAGGAGGAGGAGAGCGAGGAAAGGAGGTAGAGGAGGGAAGGGAAGGAGGAGAAAAGGAGGGAGAGGAGGGAAGGGAAGGAGGAGAAAAGAGGAGGAGGAGAGCGAGGAAAGGAGGGAGAGGAGGGAAGGGAAGGAGGAGAAAAGAGGAGGAGGAGAGCGAGGAAAGGAGGGAGTGGAGGGAAGGGAAGGAGGAGAAAAGAGGAGGAGGAGAGCGAGGAAAGGAGGGAGAGGAGGGAAGAGAAGGAGGAGAAAAGAGGAGGAGGAGAGCGAGGAAAGGAGGGAGAGGAGGTAAGGGAAGGAGGAGAAAAGAGGAGGAGGAGAGCGAGGAAAGGAGGGAGAGGAGGTAAGGGAAGGAGGAGAAAAGAGAAGGAGGAGAGCGAGGAAAGGAGGGAGAGGAGGGAAGGGAAGGAGGAGAAAAGAGGAGGAGGAGAGCGAGGAAAGGAGGGAGAGGAGGTAAGGGAAGGAGGAGAAAAGAGGAGGAGGAGAGCGAGGAAAGGAGGGAGAGGAGGTAAGGGAAGGAGGAGAAAAGAGGAGGAGGAGAGCGAGGAAAGGAGGTAGAGGAGGGAAGGGAAGGAGGAGAAAAGGAGGGAGAGGAGGGAAGGGAAGGAGAAGAAAAGAGAAGGAGGAGAGCGAGCAAAGGAGGGAGAGGAGGAAAGGGAAGGAGGAGAAAAGAGAAGGAGGAGAGCGAGGAAAGGAGGGAGAGGAGGGAAGGGAAGGAGGAGAAAAGAGGAGGAGGAGAGCGAGGAAAGGAGGTAGAGGAGGGAAGGGAAGGAGGAGAAAAGGAGGGAGAGGAGGGAAGGGAAGGAGAAGAAAAGAGAAGGAGGAGAGCGAGCAAAGGAGGGAGAGGAGGAAAGGGAAGGAGGAGAAAAGAGAAGGAGGAGAGCGAGGAAAGGAGGGAGAGGAGGGAAGGAGAAGAAAAGAGAAGGAGGAGAGCGAGGAAAGGAGGGAGAGGAGGAAAGGGAAGGAGGAGAAAAGACAAGGAGGAGAGCGAGGAAAGGAGGGAGAGGAGGAAAGGGAAGGAGGAGAAAAGAGAAGGAGGAGAGCGAGGAAAGGAGGGAGAGGAGGGAAGGGAAGGAGAAGAAAAGAGGAGGAGGAGAGCGAGCAAAGGAGGGAGAGGAGGGAAGGGAAGGAGGAGAAAAGAGGAGGAGGAGAGCGAGGAAAGGAGGGAGAGGAGGGAAGGGAAGGAGGAGAAAAGAGGAGGACGGCAGAAGAAGGAAATGGAGAAAACGAGGGGTTAGACGGAAAGAGATGAAAAAAGAGGAAGAAGGAAAAAAGGACAGAAGAGCGAGAGAGAGAAAGTGAGGGAGTGAAGGAGAGGAGAAGAGGGGAAGAAGATAGAACGGAAGAAAAATGTGTGAGAAAATCAGGGACTGAAGGGAGGGGATGGAGAAGAAAAAAGAACAGCAGGAGAAGGAAAGTGAAACAAGGAAGGAGTGGGGGGAAAGAAAGGTGAAGAAGGAAAAAAGAGAAAACGGCAAGAAGAATAAGAGAGGAAATGAGGGGGTGGAGGGGAGTAGAAGAGGGAAAGAAGAGAGGACGACAGAAGAACACGATATAGAAAATGAGGCAGTAGAGGAAAGGAGAAAAGAGGGGAAGAAGAGAGAAAGACAAGAAGAATGAGAGAGAAAATGAGGGAGTGAAGGAAAGAAGAGAAGAGAGGAAGAAGAGAACAACAAAAGAATGAGTGAGAGAAAATTAGGGAGTGGAGAGAAGTAGAGAAGAGGGGGTAGGAGAGAACGACAAAAGAATGAGAGAGAGAGAAAATGAGGGAGTGAAGGAATTAAAAGAAGAGGGGAAGAAGAGAACGACAAAAGAATGAGAGAGAGAGAAAAAATGAGGGAGTGGAGAGAAGGAGAGAAGGGAAAAGAGAGAACACCAAGAAGAGTGCGAAAATGAGGGATCTGAAGAAGGAGATGAGAAGAGGGGAATAATGAGAACGGCAAACGTAGAGATAGAAAGAGGGAGTTGAGGAAGGAGAGGAAAGGAGGGGAAGAAGAACGAATTACAGGAGAACGAGTGTGAAAATGGGGGAGTGAAGGGAAGAAGAGTTGAGGGGAAGAAAAGAAACGGCAGAAGAAGAGCGAAATAAGGAGGTGAGGGGGAAGGGGGACACAGACAAAGTAGAAAGAAATGGAGGAGTCAGGAGAAGGATTGGGAGGGAGTAAGAAACATGGCAGGCAGAGGTAAGAGGTGAAAGAGTAAGTGGGGAGGAATTGATGGAGTGACGGAGGTGGAGAAGAGATGAAGCAGAAGCAGGAGAAGGAGAGCAAGGAAGATAGACTGTGGCTGTAGAGGAAAGAGGAAGAAGAAATAGAAGACAAAGAGAGAGGGAGAAAGAGAGGAACAGAAGAAGCAGAAAAGGGGAAGCAGAGATGAAGGCAGAAAAAAAGGGCGACAAAAGGAGAGAGTGACAGGATGAAGAGATGGGAAGGAGAGATGCATACAGAAAAAGGGGGAGAGCAGAAGAGAGAATGAGGAAGGAAGCAATTGGTAGACGAGAGACAGGCTAACAAACAGATGTGAGTAGAGAGGAAGGGAGAAAAGGAGTGACGGGGAGAGGAAGAGGGGAAAAAGACAGGAGAAGAAAAAAAGTAAAGAAGAAGTGGTGAAGAGGGGTGTAGAGAAGAAGGGACAGAAGTAGAAAGAGAGAAAGGAGTGGAACACATGGAGGGAAAGAGCAGAAGAGAAAAGGTATGAGGAGCTTGAAAGAGGGAGAAAGGAGGGAGAAAGAGAAAGAAAAAGAGTGCCTGAGACTCAGGCAGACATGTGAGGGACAGAGGATGTGAATTCAGAGACAACCGAGAGGTCCGTGGAGGGAGGGCTGGGGGTCCAGTAGCAGAGAAGAGACACCTGGGGGACTTTGAGAGACAAGCGAGGGCCTGAGACACTTTGGACGGCACGTGGCCAGGAACAGACAAGAGAGAGAGGGGCAGTGGTAGAGAAAAGAGGCCCGGTGAGAGACCAAAGAGGGTGACAACAGAGAACAGAGGCCAGAGATAAAGAAGAGAGGGTGAGTGACAGAGAAGAGAGGGCTAGTGATAGAGAAAACATAGCATTGGAGGGTAGAGAGACCCCGTGCTGCGCTGGAGGGCTCTAGAGAGTAGAGAGACAACGAGAAAGAGTGCAGAGGCCATGAAACGGAACTGAGAGGCCAAGAAATAGTGTCTAAGGAGAACAGAGACGCACATTCATGGAGAGGCCATGTAATGGAGCTGAGAGGCCAGGAGATGGTGTCTGAGGAGAACAGAGAAGGACATTCATGGAGAGGCCAAGTGAGCAGAGAGGCCAATAAATAGTGTCTGAGGAGAACAGAGAAGCGGGTTGGTGGAGAGGCCATGTAATGGAGTGGAGAGGCCGATGGATAGGGTCTGAGGGCAGCAGTGAAGCACACTGACAGAGAGGCCATGTAGCGCAGCAGAGAGGCCAAGAGATAGGGTCTGAATGCAGCACCGAAGCACACTGACAGAGAGGCCCCGTAGCGCAGCAGAGAGGCAAAGAGGTGGGTAGGGTCGGAGGAGAGCAGAGAAGCACACTGACAGAGAGGCCAAGAGATGGTCAGGGTCTGAGCTCGCGCCTGGTTGGGGTGGGGGGGGGGGGTTGGCCCGAAGTGGGGCGCTCTAAGTGGAACACGCAGGCCTCGCCAGCGCTGAATTCTGCGCGCGAGCGCCGTGTGTATCCCGCGCTCACATCTTTCCACACTCATTTACTTTGCCATTCTTCTTCCGATTTGTCACCCCTCCCTCCTCCCTCCGTCCCCCCTGCTCCCTCAGGCCCCCCCACCCCGCCCTCCCTCTGCCGCCTCAAGGATTGGATCTGTCACTCCGCGCTGGCTTTTGCACCGAGCCCCGCGTGGGACTGAGCGCGCGCGCCCCGCTCCGGTGCTGGGGCAGGGGAGGGCAGAGGGGGTCACAGGGGAGGGGTTACTCCAGATGTTTGGAGGGGCATTATGGAGGGAAGCTTCCCCCCATCAGAGTAACTTTTGCAAATCTTTGTGTCCTTGTCCTGAGCCACTTTTTATTTTATTTTATTTGATGCGTTTTTATATAGCGCGGACTTTCCCCGAAGGCGTCCGAGCGCTTCACAAAAGGAACAGAACTGATACACGAGGAGAAAATTACAAGTGAACAAAGTACCAAAGCAAACGTTAAGTTACATGAGGCAAAAGTGACAATTGTGAGCAAACGAAATACAAGAGGTAGCAAAGGGTGCATTACAGGAGGAAAAAGTGACGTGTGCAGGTTACAAAAGCGTACAAAGTACAAGTAGAGGTAAAATACTGCAATAAAAGGCAGACACTCCAGCACAAGAACAAACGTTACGTAGGCAATGGTGGCACTTGTGCAAGTATCGAAAGCAAACAAAATGTAAGAGGTAGCAAACAGTGTGTTACAAGAGAAAAGGGACGTGTGCATGTTACAAACGAGAACCAAACACAGGTAGAAGGATAATACTGCAATAAATGGCAGACACTCCAACCACAAGAACACACTGGGAAGGCACTTCCATAGTCCTTGGGGGGTAGAGTTTACTATAATTGAGGGTCTTCCTTCAGATAATAGAGAGGGCGTGAATTAAATTTGGAAGTGTCTTTGAAGGAGGAGAACTTGGAGGTCAGTTTTGAAGGCCTGGGAGGAGGTGGTGGAGCACGTGCGCATCTGGGGCCCAAAGAAACTAACATTACAACAGCACAAAGGGAAAGAAACACTGCACAATGTACACAACAAGTTACAGTAAAAAAAGAATACGCAAATTGGAAAAAAATAAAGCCACATTCATGGTGGGTTCAAAAGTTATAGCGAAAGCGTAAAAACAATGCTAAAGAAAACAGTTCATTGGCGGAGACATTTCCCATAACCCAATGGGGCGGAACCGGGTGAATTACAAATAAAAACGCTGAAACCATCAGTAAAAGCAGAATTGTGTTCTTGGCATAGCGCCTAGACATCTTTAAAGAAGGTTGGCCTGATGTTTTTCTAATAAAGTACTAGAATCATTCTATGCAGTTTTGCTTCAAAGCGCTCTTTAAATCAAGTTCTAGTCTTAGGGCAGAGCCTACTCGTCTGTCCCCTCCCTTATAACATTTGCATCCTCTGGGTGTGAGAATCACAACGCAGCTCTGTTTAAGAAAATCATTTGTGTTGAGGGTGACCAGATTTTGAAAACGAAAAACCGGGACATTTCGCAGACATAAAAGAAGGACTACCATATTACATCAGCGCAGCGGCGCAGAATGACTTGCGGGCGGGAAAAAGCCTTTTGGAATGTATCATACAAAAAGGTACTCGCAAAATTGGGAATCGCAATTTTTGAGATTCCCTATTTTGCGAATGCATTTAAGGAACCGCAAATTGAGATTCCTTAAATGCAATGTAGGAAGCACCCAAGTTGTGCTATTTTGGCCTTAAGGAATCGCAAATTACCACTAACTGCAGGTTGGTGATAATTAGCGATTTCTTTGAAAATTCACTTTTTAGCATTTTTCAAAGTGGCATGTGGTGCATATACATGCCGTTCAGGCATGTATTCGAGCCACATGTGCACACATACATATTTCAAGGGTGCAACAGGGTGTCCTTTTGACAACCTTGCACCCTTGAAATTGCTTTCGTAATTTGCGAGTACCTAACGTCTTTCCATTCATTCCTGGCCCATAGGAATGAATGAAAAGGTATTCCTTAATTGCGAATCACAATTTGCGAGCCGCAATTAAGGAATATGAAGGAATTGCAATGTTTATTGTGATTCCTACATACATTGCATTTTGCGAGTCCTTAATAGCGAATAACAAAAAAATCGCTATTAAGGACTAGCAAAACAATGTTTTAATACATATGTCCCTAAGAAAAGAAATACAACATTTTTAAACCCAGTATAATACCTTTTAATTAAATTGCTATCTTATATAACAGCTACTAACTAGCCCTGCTTTGGAACACATGATGTACCTCCAACTGTCTTCGGCGACCCTCTCACAAAACCGGGAGACGAGACACCTTTGCCAAAATCTGCCCGAACCTCTCAGGAGAAGCCGGGACAGTCCCGGCGAGTCCGGGCTGCCTGGCCAGCTCCTGTGTGATGCTCTCTTGAGACTTACCTTTCTTCAGGTAAGGGTTGTCCTTTTCTGCCTTTGTAGCACTTGGGGACTCTACTTTACGAAAGGCGTATAACATAACAGAACATAACAACATAACATAGCAATAACATAACGCTAACTTAACATAGCATAGCATAACACTTTGATTTAGAAGGTAAAGTGTTTAGATAGTATTTCAGCACCAAAAACAGCCATCACAAGGCAGCATTTAATCTTACATTTTTAATAGGTGACCTCAATAGAAGGCTGCACAAAAGCTAGTGGGGGGGGGGGTACCTCTTTGGGCTCAGTTCTTCTGTGATGAGGTCCCAGCTCCAGGAGGTGGTTGGTTACCTTTCAGGGCAGGTTTCCAGTGGTTCTGGGATCACTTGAAAGGAAAGTTGTGAGGGTGTGAGAGGAACCCAGTGCCCAAGGGCCAGATGTACGAAGCCAGTTAGCATTTCTTAATGGACCGAATCACCAATTCGGGCCGTTAAGAAATACTGAATGGGCTTTTCATATATACAAAGCCCTTTAAGTGGTCACAAATTGTGAATTCTACCCAGTAGAAATCGCAATTTGCGATCTCTTAAATAGGAAATTGCCAACAGGGATTACCTATTTGTGATTCCTAAAGCACGTGTACAAAGCATTTCCTAAATGTAAATTGGGCATTTGTGAAATGCAATTACCATCGACTCCAAGTCGATGGTAACTAAGTGACATTAAAAAAACACGCAAATATGCTTTCATTGAAGTGTGATGGGTCACTGTTTTTGGGGTGCATCACGGGGGCCTTTTGCCCATAGCCATCCTTGGTTTAGCATATCCAAAATAGCCATTTCCTAATAGGAAATTGCTATTTTGGAAATGCTAAACCGGCCCAGAGGGACACATGACACAGGACTTCTTTGTGATTTTCTAATAGCGATTCCTGCTCAGTAGGGGTCACTATTAGGAACTTGGATATTCCATGCATATCATTTTGCATTTCCAACATAGTGATTTCTAAGGAGTCGCTATTTAGGAAATGCAAAAATGCATCTTCGTACATCTGGCCCCAAGTCCAATGATAGCAAAATGCAAAACAAGCCGGGCAAATTTCTACAGGGTCAGGATGACGCTACTTTCTCAGCCCTCCTGCCAACAGCATGCAAGCCCCAGAACAGGCATACTTGTTCACTCCTGCCAGGAGGTTTGGTCATCCAATTAGGACACCCTTAGGGAAAGCCAATCAGCTTGCAGTGTCCTTGCCTTATGTCTCATGGAAAATGCCATTGCTTGAAGGACTTGGGCTTTTCACCCCACGTAACTATCAGGCATGTGAGGCGCTCATGACCCTCTGCAACAGAAGTCTGGATCACAAGTCAGGCCATCACTACTGCAAAGTTTCAGACCCCTAAGAAAGAGTCTGCAATGGACGGAGACCACTGTATGTCTATTCCCTTATCACTGTCGGAGGGCAGTATATCCCAAGCTCGTCTGAAGGATCCATTGGCATCATGAAAGGATGACCATAGTCAGCAGCCGGCACTACCAGTGCTTTGCCCAAGGCTTGTTTAATGTCCACAAAGGCTCCTTGAAGATGAGTAGGCCAGGTCCTTTTCAGTGTTGCTTTAAGGTCAAGGCACATTTGAGAATGTATGATCCCACACTGGGCCACAAAGGACATGCGGTACCCAGTGAGACCTAGAAATGCCCTCAATGATGGTTGGGTAGTGAGGGTCTCCTAGTCTAGCAGAGTCTGGATTTTGGATTTAAGAGGTTGGTCTTTGTATTTGCTCCCTGGTCTGAAAGATACTCAAGAAGAGACCGCTCTATCTGGCTCTAGTACGGGGGCAGGTGTGCAGTACCTCCACCAAAAGCAGCCTTTATCTGTGACCCACAAGATCACAAGGGCTCCTAACTCAGGGGGTCAGAAACATGTCTGTGTGTGTCAAGTTAGCTGGACATGAAGGAGTTGGTAGTTTTTTAGGGGGCATCTCTAAGATGCCCTCTGAGTGTATTTTGTAATAATTCCAACACTGACATCAGGGTGGGTTTATTATGCTGAGGAGTTTGATACCAAACTTCCTAGCATTCAGTAAAGCCATCATGGAGTTATGGTGTTCATGTTGTCAAACTCCCAGCCCATGTACTCAAGGTGGCTCCACTGCACTTGCAATGTTTGTGAATGTGCAGACACTTTAGGGGCACATTGCTCATGCAGCTGTGCCTTCACCTGTGGTATACTGCACCCTGCCTCAGGGCAGTGAGGCCTGCTAGAGAGGTGACTTATCTATGCCACAGGCAGTGGTTGATGGGCATGACGCACAGGGATCTGTGCCATGTCGACTCTTAGCTATTGTCTGCACCAAAAGAGACAGTCTGCAATAGCAGTGTGTATGTGTTTGGTGAGGGGTCTCTGAGGGTGGCACAGTATACTCTACACCCCTTAGAGACCCTGTCTGGTCACATGGCCCTAAGTACCAGTGGTACCTTTTACAAGGGACTTACATTAGGAGCCAGAGGTGTGCCAGTTGTGGAAACCAAGGTACAGTTTCGGGAAAGAACACAGGCACTGGGAACCTGTTTGGCAGGGACCCAGGGAACACTCAGTCAAAGTGCTTCAGATATCAGGCAAAAAGTGTGGGAAAACATGCAAAGAGGGACACTTTCCTACAGGCATGTTCTTCTTGGTTTCAGGACTGCAAGTGCCCGCTGAACCTGAACTGATCAAACGTGCTATAGTACTCAGAAACGATGATCTCATTTACAAAACTCACCAGCTCAAGGGTTGCGATATGTAACAGTGTTGTTAAAGTGCTCATACCCAGTAGACAGCCTGGAAGCACAGGTCCATTAACCCTTGCTTGGGCACCGGCACCAATGAGTGTGGCTATGAACCGTAGCACTTCTTGGGCGAGCATGTTGTCCACCCTTCCTTTGATGAAGCCCTGCACCTTCTCTCAAGCCCTGTAAACTTTGGCCCATATTTATCAAGGATTTGCATTGCCCGCGCTCCATGCATCAGGACGTAAGGGGAACGCAAAACCTAAGTGTTGCAAAGTCATCCTGTGCCCTGGGCACCCCCCAACATTTTGCTGACTTCAACTGGTGGTAACTGACTCTGACTGACCCTGGGCTCTGTTTAACCAGGCCCAGGGCCAGTGCCAAGCCAAAAGGAACACATTAGAACACAGTTAAGACACCCAACCTACACTAGGGTACACTTTAGTATGGCGGGGTACCCCTGTAGTTGGCATGACCTACCACCTAAGCCCCTAGTATGTAATAGGGCAGGGGATTGAAACTACCTAGAAGTCTCCAGTATCCTGGGGCATGGCAGTTTAGAGGCCAGCAGATTCTCTGCACCAGCATGTGTGCAGTGCTGAAGCCTGAGGTCAGTTTAAAAGCTGCACTCGTGGCCAGGACAGTTTTTTAAACCTTAAATTGTGCCCAAACTCGACTTTGGGGGTAGGGGCCCTTAAAAATTAAAAACCTACCATGTTTTTGCATATTAGGGACCCCCAGGGTCACCCCTAGGTATTCCAGGGGTGGGGGGTCAGTTATCTATAAGGAGCGCCGTTATAAAATGAGTTTTTAGAAGCCTGGGTAAAGTGAAATTTTACATTTCACTCCCCACATTGTCTTAAAGAGGTGCTCAAATTCGACTTTGATACTGGAAGAATTGGGTAAGGGTGATCTGCAATATTTCTGCAGATTCAGAACCCCTGAAGTCTCCCCCAGTTGCACAGGGGGTGGGGGTCCGGTAGAAATTAGGGAAATACTTATAAAATATGGTTTTATAAGCCCTGGTGCTACAAAAGTGGCACAAGTCATTTTCCCCATTGCAAACCCCATGGCCCATAGGTTAACATGGTAGTAAATGATTTATTAATAAATATTGATAGGAGAGGACTAGCCGGACCATTCAAAGACTTCCCAGAATGGTCGTATTAAATCCAACAATATTATATTGTTGAATTTCTCCTAAAGTGTACATACAATAAGTTATGAGACTTTCTTGTTTGTAAGTCCAAATTCAGCCTTTCAGTGGTCTGCCCTGATTGGTCAGAGTTAAGTGGATTAGCCAGGCTGCTGGGAGGGCAGTGATCTGTTCTATAGAAATTCCAGGCCAGGAGGTGGTGTTGTAAATTACGCTCTTCAAAGGCAAGAGGGGAGGCCTGGGTTTTAGTCCACTTTGACAGTAGTGACCCAGAGTCAGGACTAGGCTTAAGAAAGGCATTTGCAGATGTTACTGGGATGGTCCATGGAAATGAGATATCCCAGGGGGTGTGTTTAGCCAGCTCTTACCTCCTTGCTGGAAAATCAGCCATTATGGATTTGGAAGGATGATGCAATCTGGGACAAACTAATGCCACACTCCACAGGATGTGGTCATAACTAGGAGGAGATGCCCTGCTCTCATTGGTCAGCAGTGACCTGGTGCTTGACCCAGAAAATTTGGATAAGTATCTGAGAGGGTCAGAGCCCTCCAGATCTGCTGCTTGAAACCGAAGGAAGCCAGAAGTGCCCTGCTGAAGATTTTTTTTGCTGTGAAAGGAACTCTAAGGCCTGACCTATGAAGACTGCACCCTCTGAAACTACAGCCCTGTGGATTACCTTGCTGCCAAAAGACTCAAGAGTGGAAACTCCCTGCAAGCTACGGGTGAACAGAGCTCACCTGGACAGCCCCACAAAGAATTCAAAGCCTGGAGTGCCAGTGAATTTGTAAGGGTTTTGTTCAAGTGGATTGCGGAATTGAAGTTTCACACTTTCAAGGACCCTCTTGGAGATTCCAGAACCTTGGATTGTGTGTTGGATACTTTGGGACCCACAAGCAGAAAGCCAGGAAGGTGTTCTAACTGGACCCCGCTTGCTGAAGATGGCGGCCCACTACAGTGGTGAGAATTCTTCAGAACAATTTATAAATGTGTGTCCCTGACAGAGAAAACAAAATGACTTAAAGGGGCGCTGTTGGTTTCTAAGCACTAGAAAGTGACTAATCTTTAAAAATTAATATCTCTGGTTCCCTACAGTGGATTATTTTCGTTTTGGTGTCATTTAAAAGATACAAATATTACATATTTTTATAAATTGGTGTTGGATTTTTATTTTGTGTTGTGTCTTAAATATTTACTGAGTTGGTGTTTTTAAATGCTTTACATACCTGTCTTTGAAGTTAAGCCTGTCTGCTCGCAGCCACGTTACCAAGGGTTGAGCAAAGGATTAATTTTATAAGACCTATGCTGAATCCTATCATGTGTTAGTGGCCTTATTGCCAGTGGCAGACCTATATTTGCCCCTACCAATAGCCCACTTTCCAACAGTGATGGGTCACTATTTTTGGGGTGCATCACGGAAGGCATTTTGCCCATAGCCATCCTTGGTTTAGCATATCCAAAATAGCCATTTCCTAATAAGTAATTGCTATTTTGGAAATGCTAAACCGATCCAGAGGGATAAATGACACGGGACTTCTTTGTGATTTCCTAATAGCGATTCCTTCTCAGTAGGGACCACTATTAGGAAATTGGATATTCCATGCATATCATTTTGCATTTCCAACATAGTGATTTCTAAGGAGTTACTATTTCGGAAATGCAAAAATGCATCTTCGTACATCTGGCCCCAAGTCCAATGATAGCAAAATGCAAAACAAGCAGGGCAATGTCAACAGGGTCAGGATGACGCTACTTTCTCAGCCCTCATGCCAACAGCATGCAAGCCCCAGAACATGCATACTTGTTCACTCCTGCCCGGAGGTTTGATCATCCAATTAGGGCACCCTTAGGGAAAGCCAATCAGCTTGCAGTGTCCTTGCCTTATGTCTCATGGTAAATGCCATTGCTTGAAGGACTTGGGCTTTTCACCCCACGTAACTATCAGGCATGTGAGGCGCTCATGACCCTCTGCAACAGAAGTCTGGATCACAAGTCAGGCATCACAACTGCAAAGTTTCAGACCCCTAAGCAAGAGTCTGCAATGGATGGAGACCACTGTATGTCCCTTCCCTTATCACTGAGGAAGGGCAGTATATCCCAAGCTCGTCTGAAGGATCCATTGGCATCATGAAAGGATGACCATAGTCAGCAGCCGGCACTACCTGTGCTTTGCCCATGGCTTGTTTAATGTCCAAAAAGGCTCCTTGAAGCGGAGTAGGCCAGGTCATTTTCAGTGTTGCTTTAAGGTCAAGGCACATTTGAGAATGTATGACCCTACAGTGGGCCACAAAGGACATGTGGTACCCAGTGAGACCTAGAAATGCCCTCAATGATGGTTGGGTAGTGAGGGTCTCCTAGTCTAGCAGAGTCTGGATTTTGGCTTTAAGAGGTTGGTCTTTGTATTTGCCCCCTGGTCTGAAAGATACTCAAGAAGAGACTGCTCTATCTGGCTCTAGGACGGGGGCAGGTGTGAAGTACCTCCACCCAAAGGCGCCTTTATCTGTGACCCACAAGATCACAAGGGCTCCTAACTCAGGGGGTCAGAAACATGTCTGTGTGTGCCAAGTTAGCTGGACATGAAGGAGTTGGTACTTTTTCAGGGGGCATCTCTAAGATACCCTCTGAGTGTATTTTGTAATAAATCCAACACTGACATCAGTGTGGGTTTATTATGCTGAGGAGTTTGATACCAAACTTCCTCGCATTCAGTAAAGCCATCATGGAGTTGTGGTGTTCATGTTGTAAAACTCCCAGCCCAGGAACTCAATGTGGCTCCAATGCACTTACAATGTTTGTGAATGGCACAGACACTGTAGAGGCACATTGCTCATGCAGCTGTGCCTTCACCTGTGGTATAGTGCACCCTGCCTTAGGGCAGTGAGGCCTGCTAGCGAGGTGACTTATCTATGCCACAGGCAGTGGTTGATGGGCATGATGCACAGGGATGTGTGCCTTGTCGACTCTTAGGTATTGTCTGCACCAAAAAGAGACAGTCTGCAATAGCAGTGTGCATGTGTTTGGTGGGGGGTCTCTGAGGGTGGCACAGTACACTCTACACCCCTTAGAGACCCTGTCTGGTCACAAGGCCCTAAGTACCAGTGGTACCTTTTACAAGGGACTTACATTAGGAGCCAGATGTGTGCCAGTTGTGGAAATAAAGGTACAGTTTTGGGAAAGAACACAGGCAATGGGAACCTGTTCGGCAGAGACCCAGGGCAAACTCAGTGAAAGTGCTTCAGATATCAGGCAAAAAGTGGGGGAAAACATGCAGAGGGACACTTTCCTACAGGCATTTTCTTCTTGGTTTCAGGACTGCAAGTGCCCGCTGAACCTGAACTGATCAAACGTGCTATAGAACTCAGAAACAATGATCTCATTTACACAACTCACCAGCTCAAGGGATGTGATATTTAACTGTGTTGTTAACCCCTTCCCTGCGGGGATAATTCCCCCATGGTGCGGGGGGGAGGGGCAAGGTGGGTGAGCGCGGCACTGCGTGAGTCATGGTGGAGCTGTGCTCATGATGAGCTGGTCTCGTCACAACCCCGCACAGGCGGGGAATCAATCGTGCGTGGGTGGCGCAGAGCCGTTATGACGAGACCAGCTCGCCATGAGCACAGCTCCATTGTGACTTATGATGAGCTGGTCTCGTCATGAGCACGCAAGGGGTTAACGTGTTCATAGACAGTCTGGAAGCACAGGTCCATTAACGCTTGCTTGGGCACCGGCACCAATGAGTGTGGCTATGAACCGTAGCACTTCTTGGGCGAGCATGTTGTCCACCCACCCTTTGATGAAGTCCTGCACCTTCTATCAAGCCCTGTAAACTTTGGCCCATATTTATCAAGGATTTGCATTGCCCGTGCTCCATGCATCGGGACGTAAGGGCAACGCAAAACCTAAGTGAGATTTATCAAGCCGCACGAGGCCACCTGCATGGCCCTGCATCCCTTGATACATCTAGAGTAATGCAAGGCCGTGCAAATCGCTGCCTTTCATCCCTCTGAGGCAAGAAGGCGTTCCACAGGTGGAGGGCAGGCGTTCCCATGCACCCACCCATGCATTGTAGTCCATTCCCGGATTTACCCTTAGTGACAGACCTGGGAATGTGTCAAAATGCTGCGCCTCCCCAGGTGAGGCATGATGAGGAGAAATTGCTTAGCTCTGCAGCACACAGAGAAAGAGGGCAAAACCTTGCAGATTGTTTTTGTGCAGGGAGTTGCCCCTGCCTGCACAGAAACAATCCTGCCAACAACGCAGGCGCCTTTGCAACATGACACAAGGGTGCCTGGGTTGGTGCTAGACAGTTAAAAGTGTGCCCTAGGAAAGGACAGGAATGCGCTGTATTATGGTAACTACGGTGCACTCCCGCCCTTTCCCTTCCACACAGCGCAGCTAGATTGCTTGCTATGTTGTGCTGTGTGGAATAATGATGAATCTGCCTATGAGTTAATAAGACTCCAGTCAACCCTGGGTCTGTGAAAACGTTTGTGTGAAGTGAAAGCAGTGAGCAGTTGTCCCAAGGCCAACAACAATAAGGAGAATATACCCCCAGGTACTACTCCCAGACCTCCTGTTACCACTAGTGGTAATCCCCCAGGTGGTGGGAGTGCCCCCAAGAATGTGGTGGGCATTACCTTGGGAAACCAGGTGGATTATGGCTTAGCCAGGTCCCCTAACACAACTCTTGTCTGTGAGACTGGCATGGGGTTTGCCAACTTCACTACTGGTTCCCACATTTTGGGGAAGTATAGACAAGAGCCCCTTATCAATGGTCAGAAAGTTGAGGCATACAGAGACACAGGGGCCAGCATCACCATGGTGATTGACCATCTGGTCCCCTCTGCTCAACTGACCCCTGGTTTCATTTATCAGGTGACAGACGTTCATGGAGTGAAAAGAAGGCATCCCATGGCAGTAATCGAGCTCAGCTGGGGTAATGTCACAGGGCCCATGAGAGTGGCAGTGACAGACAGCCTACCTGTAGATTGCTTACTGGGGAATGACCTGGAACTCTCAGCATGGGCTGAGGTGGAGCAAGAAACTCACTCCAGAATGATAGGCCTACCCAGAAAGGTTAGTGGGGCAGTAATAGCTACAGCCCCAGTCCAAGCACCATTCCTCCCTGAAAAGGTTGGAAGGGCAGTGGTAGCCACTGCCCAGGCTCAGACAGACTTTCCAGAACAGGATAGGAGGGCTGTGACAGCCACAGCCCAAACACAAACTGAGTGCCCTCCTGAAAAGGTTGGCAAGGCTGTAATGGTCTCAGCCTCTACTCAAACAGATAGTGAGGTTGTGAAGCCTGAAACAATGGATCACTCCACTCAGACAGAGAGCATTGAGGAGGAAGAGAAATCTCCCTCCCACCAGACTCTAGGAAAGGATCAGCCTCCTCAGGGAACTGATCTGACCCCTTGTGAAGGAACTGCCCCAGAGGTAGTCAGGCCTAGCCTGGCAGAGCCCCTGATGACAGTGGAACCTTCCCAGGTGGGACCCAGTCTGGAGCAGGTAACCTGCCCCTCTCTACCCTGCCTCAGTCATCCCAGGGCTGTAGAGGTCAGGAAGGCCAGTGGTGGACCCCAAGGGGCCCCCTGTCCAGAAATCCCCAATCAACAGATTAGGATCACTGAAGCTAGTAGACCTAGCCAAGTGAAAATAAAACAGACTCCTGAGGGATCCCCCTTAAAAGTAGTTAGGGACCTCCCACAGCTGGACACTGTTGGGCACAGCCAAACATGGGGCCTAAAAACCCCAAACCTGACCTGTCCCTCCAGTAAGCCAAACAGAGGGACTCAGCCTCCAGCTTTAGGTAGCCAGAGGCTGACCCTGAGAGCACAGTGCATCTCAGATACAGAAAGAAAGGCACACATGATGGATGGTGATTGAAGGAAGTTGAGCCCAAAGGTAGAGGAGCCTCACTTCAGTACTCCATCCCAGCATCAGACTTTTACTTTCCCAAGACACACCAAAGACAGAGATTCCC
Organism: Lissotriton vulgaris; assembly: GCF_964263255.1. Classification (NCBI taxonomy): domain Eukaryota; kingdom Metazoa; phylum Chordata; class Amphibia; order Caudata; family Salamandridae; genus Lissotriton; species Lissotriton vulgaris. Next base: position 1,745,403,890 of record NC_141695.1, read on the forward strand.
TATGGTGGAGACCCTCAGATACCCTTAGGGTGAGGGGTTGCTTAGTGGACCATGATACAGGGGGAAACCAAGCCAGAGCTGGTCCTTCCTTATATGGCCACTTAGGTAATAGAGGCTTACCTGGACAAGGATAGCCTTATCTCCTTTCGTTTGGGGGGGGGAGGGGTTATGTAGGAAGGTAGATCCTGACTATGGCTGCCCCCAACCTTTTGCCCTGTGTTTTAGCTGGTTTTTGACATAGTTGGCCTGGGACCCTGCCAATCAGGACCCCAGGCCTACTGCTCTCTCTGTAAAATGGATTCCATGTACCTTATTTATTTATTTATTTTGCGATTTCTAAAGCGCCTGGTGACCCGTAGGCATCCCCGCGCTGTAAACCTGAGGAGATCCAGAGGAGGGGAAGAGGGAGTGAATTTTTTGGGGAACAGGAGGGTTTTAAGTTTCCTGCGGAACGCAGTGTGGGAGGGTTCCAGACGTAGACTGAGAGGGAGTGAGTTCCATGCAGTGGAGGCTTTGACCGAAAAGCGACGACCGCCGGTGCGAGTCTTCCTGAATTTGGGCACCGTGGCAAGATGTTCGGCGTCAGAGCGAAGGGGTCTGGAGGCTTTGTATGGAGTAACCATATTTTTTAGCGCGGCTGGGCCAGCTCCATTGATGAGCTTGTGGGTGGTACATAGGGCCTTGAACTCTACTCTCTGGCGAACAGGAAGCCAGTGTAGGGCTCTGAGGGCAGGCTTTGCCGAGACTCTAGGGGGGAGGTTCATAATGAGCCTGGCCGCCGCATTCTGGGTGCGTTGGAGTTTGGCCAGGGTGTACTCAGGGGCCCCAAGATAAATGGCGTTGCTGTAATCGAGCCGGGCCAAGACAAGACCCTGGATCAACAGTCTCCTGGATGGGAGGGGAAGAAGAGGCACGGAACGCAGGAGACCGAAGCAGGTGCCTGCTGTCTTGGCCGCCTGTGTTTTCATGGATAGGTCAGGTTCCAACCATACTCCTAGTGTTTTGATCTCATTTTTAGGAGAGGGGATTTCGCCGAAGGTGTCAGGCCAGGATGTTGGTGGAAAGGACGTCCATTTGTTGCCCAGGAGCATGATCTCGGTCTTTGCACCGTTCAGCTTCAAGGCCGAATCACACATCCAGGTATGGATGTCCTGGAGACAATGCAGCAAGCTGTCAGGGTGGTTATCCAGGTGGGAGAGGGAGACGACTAGTTGGGTGTCGTCGGCGTAGTTAATTATTTTTATACCGTAGGGGGGCACTACGTCTTCCAGGGGGGCCATATAGACATTAAACAGGGTGGGGCTGAGCGACGACCCCTGGGGAACTCCATTCTTCAGTGGAAGAGGTTCTGACCGGGAGTTGCCGTCCCACACCTGAAAGGATCAAAAGGAGAGAAAGGATTCGATCCACGCTCGCGCCGTACCCACAATTCCTGCCTTGGCCAGGCGATGTAATACCTCAGGTACATATCCAATTGGTACTGGGCCCCCTTATCAGACCCTGTAACTCGGGGCATAGGTGTACCCAGGGCCTACCAGGGCCTGCAGCATGTATTATGCCACCCCTGACTGGCCATCTAAATCTGACACAACTGGCTGCACGACAGCTGGGGCAAGGTGGTGTAATCACCCTTTGCTTTAGATATAGTATACCTATATCTAACCCTAAAATGGACACATAGATTCCTATCAGTCACTCCTATGGCAGGCCTTGACAATCCTGAAGGCAGAGTGCTTGGAATCATGTGAGATGGTGCTCTGGCATAAGCTGAGCCCATTTGCAGCTTGCGGAACCAAGTCGTAATAGCTGTTCCATGATAACGCATACCATATACTCTTAAGTGCATTATAATCCTCGCGGTTATATGCTAACTTTGGTATTGCTTTATCAAAACATGTCGAGTAAGGTGTCATCGAATTGGAATACTAACCCATCGCCAATTCTGGCGACGGGGTTAGCATCCCACCCTTCTAGAGGGACACGACATGTATGTAACTGTGAACCCCGGTTAAAGTTAACTCGAGCCTCAGCATCACAAAATGGATGCTGCCACCACAGACACAAGTCTGACCCCCTACAGCTGGGAGTCCTTCCAGCGAGGGGAGCTTGGACAAAGGGTTTCCTGTCAGGGGCGGTGCTAGCACCATCCCAGACAGGGTTTTGTGTATCCTGGGTAGGCAGGGCTTTAGAGGAAGGTGACTGCAAGTGACACCCCGGTGCTCACTATGCATAGGCCAGCTAGAACCAGTTCCAGGGGCACACCAGCCCCTGGCCTGGGGAAAGTCCGGCATGGGAGACGGGTGTAACCACCCCCCTTCCTGGTCCCACCCCTAGGGCAGGACCTAGTCGCGTACCCACCCCTTTCTTTAGGATAAAGGCAGGAGCGGGGACCCTTCCAAATTAGATCATCTTTGAATCCTGAAACTACTTTCTACGAAAGGAACTCTCGACTTCTCAAGATTTCTCCCTTGTGGCTAAGGAGTAGTCACCCTGCACCCACAGGCACCATCTAAGAACACTGCGGTTTGCTGCACGTCCTTCCTCCGGAATCCGACTGACCAGCACGACGAGACCTGGCTTCCCTGGCACCTCTGACCTCTACCTACCTCTACAGCTAAGCTGAGAACCGTAGGTGCGACGAGACCTCGAGGGACCGGCCATCATCAGAACTGCACGACTTCTATCCAGCACGACCGCCGAGGGATCCTCTGGTGAGTGCTTTGGGGTCCGAGAAGCCCCGACCCTGAGCAGCTCCAGCACCGAAGTACAGCCCCCAGCATCCACGAGATCGGCGTGGGGCCCTTCTGCTTTTTGCTGCTCACCGCGTTGTCTGGCTACTAGCCCGCTGGCTTGTGGCCTTCCCGACGACGACCAACGACATCACCACTGCTGGTCTGGTTGCTCCAGACTGGCCCTTGCTCCCTTCCAAAAGAGGAGCACCCCGGACCCTCCTGGTCCACTCCAGACGCCATTTTAGGTCCACCGCGTGGGCTTGAATTTGCCAAGACTTGTTGCCCCAATCCTGGGTCCAGCGACGTCGACAGCATCAACCATCGTGGGACAGCTCGCACCTCCATCCTGGTCGCCGACAACGCCTCCTGGTCCGTGAGACTGCAGAGCCCAGCGTCGCCCACTCACCTGGTCGAGGTGACTTCGCCCGGTGCCATCCTGGTGCCCACACAATCACTGGCTAGTGATTAAGAACTTGGTCCCCTCTGCTTTCAGGTGTCATCCATCTTCGATCCAGGCTTGGATCAATTCGAACTTCCACACTGGTCGCCTGCCAGCAACTCCTTTCTTCAGGCTCCATAGACTGCAACGAGGATTCCCGACGTCTTTCCAGACCTATGCATCCGCAGCCCCTGGGCTAGGTAACTTCGGCATTTCGGTGCCCCAGCATAGCCTCACTATCCAAGGGTCCAGATCCTTTTTCGTTTTCAGCCTAACTAGTCGGGTTCGCCCGAGAACACTAACTTTTGCTTTTACTAGCCTCCATAGACTTTGTCCCACATCCCGCGTGAGAGTGCACACTCTGCACCCGAGTCCCCTAGGCCTCCTGCTAGTAATCTGAAGGTTCAGTAGTCCAGTCCTAGCGATTCCAAACCCTATGAGATTAGTACTTACCTGCTAGTAATTTCGCATTCCACTTTCATAGTATATGGTTTTTCGTGCCCCTCGGGCATTTGTGTAAATTGTGCAACTTAAAGTATTTTCGTAAGAGTTTTGTTGTGTGCTTAGTACCCTGTCCTCATAAAGAGTACAGGGCTGTTGTGATCTAAATAAATACACTGTTTATTTTCATAACACTTGTGTGGTGTCCTTTCACTTGGTGTTCAACGGGTATATGTGATGGTATGACAGCTGGCTTAACACGCCCTCTAGAGTTTAGCCCGAAGACTGCTCGTATCCATGCTACTAGGATAGCTGGTCTATAAGGTTGACTTACAACCAATCATCAATAAGGGTTGTTTGGACTGATACAAAGTGCTCACTAGAATAGTGAACATTATATATCAGGCCAACTTCTCACACTGAGCAACTGAGCCAATAACCTCTTCAGCACTTGACTGTCACTGGTAGTGAGGATCGAGCAGCTCAAGGCTTCTCAGGGGTGAGGTAGACAGACGGGTGTGAACACAGGCTCAAAACTCAAAATACGCTCAGTCACAGCAATAAATAATTATCCAGTCAAATACTTGTTTTTATGAAAAAAGAGTACTTACATACAAACACTAAGTTAAATACGACATTCACAGACAATACACACAGTCCCCTGAGGACAGCGTTCTAGTGCTTTATCGTTGGGTCCCTGAACCCTATTCCCCTCTCTCTAGCGGTCGAGGTTATACCCCATTATAAGTGACATTCTGGTTAAGCCCCACAAGTAGTCCGAGTCTCAGGAGTCGAACTCCAACTCTTTATTAAAGTCAAAAGTGCTCCAGCGCTGAAGTACTATTTGGCAGACAAGTTCCCATGGGGGCACCTAGTCCATAAATCAGTCTGACTTGCACCTGCGGGATAGGAGCGACCAGAGTCTGCAAGGGTGCCCACTTCGCGCATGCTAGCTGCAGTGGATAGCTGGGGTAAGTTCCTCACACAGAGCCCAAAAGGGACCCAGTCAAGTGTTCTTGAGTCACTCACACGTGGTCATGTAGAGGCAGAGGCTCCCGATGCTCCTACGATGCTTGGTAAATCTCTTGGAATGATCCCCACAAAGAGATGGGAGGGTTGCGATGCTCCTGGTGCTGATCCTCAGTCGTCTCTTGGGCCAGCGTGGGTCATAACAGTGGCGTCCTCTTCTTGATGACGGTTTTGACCAGACCATGCTACTTGCTGAGTCCCAATGGCCCCCTCTATCACAGTGGATCCACTTGGCATTCATGGATGCTGATTTAGCTCCACACACAGGCTATGGCCCGATCAGCACAGAAACACTCTTCATGGCAGCCCCACTTGGCATATGGGGTTGCCGACTTAGGTCCACTCTCGGCTATGGCCAAATTGGCACTGTAACACTCTACATGGCTGCCCCACCTGACATACAAGGCCATCGGCTTAGACTTGGCCTCCGGAACCAGCCCAATCAACATGGCAGCACTCTTCACAGAAGCACCTCTTTGCATATGAGTTCACCAACTTAGTTCAACACACGGGCAATGGCTCAATTGGCACAGCAGCACTTTCCATGGTGGTGCCACCTGGCATACAGAGTCACCGGTTTACAACTTGCGCATATGCAATGGTCTAATTGGTGCAGCAACAGTAACGGCTCACTTCACAGTATCCCTTCTCTGGGATTCAGGGGTCACCGACTTTTCCATGTACATGGGCAACAACCCAATGGGTGCAGTAGCCACCTCCTCACACCTCTCTACAGGGTTCCAATTGACAGGATCCCTCAGTGAACCTCCCTCTCTTCAACGCTCTCCTCCTCCTCACAAGGATCAGTATTCTTGGCTAGCAGGCAGACATTTGTGCTCCAGGCTCCAGGGGCAGATGGTCTTGGATTCCAGGGGTGATGTCCCCTCCACCAGCTGGGCGACTGGCAGGCCTTGGCTCCAAGTCCTGGACACAGGCAGAAGTCTTGCAGAGCTTCTCCTCCTCGCTAAGCCGGAATGTCTACTTGACATTTGACAGTTTGGGGGATTTTGAGGTCCCCTTCTTATAGTCCATTTCTAGACACCAAATGCAATTTAGAGTCTGAGTCCTTGAAGTGTATGTTGGGGGGTCTGCTTCCATTTGAAGTGCCCATTCCTCTGCTCTGCCCTTCCTCTAGGAAGCAGTCTGCCACAGCGGAAGCAACTTCTAATCTGATAGCCCCACAACACAGGCTACAGGCAGGACTACAGGTCCACACCTGGATGTCAGCCACAGTGATGTGCATCAAAAGGTTGCACCATGGCTCCAGCACTACCTTTATATTCTCCTATCAGCCCCATCTCCTTCCAGAGATGTACCCAGGCCTCTTCTCAGTGACTTCTCTCTGAATCAAAAGCACCCTTTGAAGTTTACTGAAGAGCCTGGCTCTCCCCTCGTCAGGGTGTGTCCCATCCACTTCACGGGAATGCATCAATCCACAAGTCTGTCTGGGGGGATTCCTCTACCTTTTCATGTCCCTCCAGTTAGCCCTGGGTCCCCCAAAATGGAACCCAAAATCATCAATGTAGTGTACCATTTGCAGGCACGCATACACCTATCAAGTGTTAAACGTACATGCGCCTCGCAGCTCTGCACACCACACTGATGTAGGCCACAGGTGAGTTATGCACACAGCAGCTGGATTTGTAATGAGTGAGCCTGCAGGCCTCACTCCAGTGACACAGGCAAAAAGGACCTGTTCACTCTATACTGATCTCTACATGTTATGCTGCTATCACCCTGCTCATGCGCCATAACTTCTGGCAAAGACAGTAGATTTTCACCACAATTTGGGTAGCACTTTGGGCACCCCGTCCAGTCCAAAAAGATCACAATCTGCGAGACAGCCTTATGTCATGGTGCACTCGTGTGGTCCTTGTTCACCCATGACAACAAAAATTAGCATCAGGGATCCAGACATCATTACACTCAGGACACACAGGGCAAGGGTGCAAACCTATCGCTATTTGGACTTTTCTGTCCCAACAAGAGTTACTTGTTCTTCAGTAAAGGCCTCCTTCTCCTCCTCGACCTGGTCAGTGGCCACAAGGACTGTTGAAACCTCCTTCCTGACCGGAAGGTCACGTAAGAACTCACCACTCCATGCCTGAAGGACCCAGGGTTCCCACCCCAAATCTTTTCTCCCAAAGTGAGGCTTTGGATGCCAGCCCTTGTGCCAACCTCTAGGGCATTGGTCTCTCTGCTGTGCCATTTGAAGCATATGCCCAAACGAAGAGCTATGTCTATGGTTTGTGTATGACACCAGATAGTTTATTGAAAGAGAAGTAAATGCATTACTCTAAAGCTTTTCTATTCAAAAGATTTGACTCTCTCCTTGGAAGTATTAAGCTTAACAAAACCTGATGCATTTGGCCAGGAAGTATAATGGAACCAGGGGAGGGGAGTTGGCCTAAATGCTAGGGCGGTCGACCTCGAATCTGGGGAACCGGGTTCCAGTCTTGGCAATGACGATTAACACCCGGTGGTTCTGGGCAAATCACTTAATCTCCCCATGCCTAACAAAATGAAAATGAATGTGTCCTCATGAAGTGCAACTGGTGCTACGTAAATTGCTCTGATACACGATTCAGGTCAAGTTTGCACTATATAAAACTCTGTAAAATAAAATATATATTTTTTAAAAACCCGGCCGAGTCGGTAATTAATGGAAAGTGCTGTGAATATGAACTTCACCCAGCATTACAGACCAAGAGAGGAGTTTATCATTGTTGTATAATTATTATATAATTGTTGTATAGTGTTTTTTTCCAGGCTACTTGCAATTTTATAATACCGATAAGCTTGATCCAGTTGTGAGAGAGTTTATATGATCTTTAAGGGGGTCTGACATTCAAGGACAATGTTTGCCTCTACACAAATTCTGGCAATAGCTATGATGGTTGATTGTCTTATGGAACATTGAGTGGTCACTATATCATGGCCAAAGCATCGAAAGCAAGAATATCGAGACGGTAAGTGCACATATGGAGGCATCCATTTACTATTTTTAACTCCACACGTACGTACCTTGAAGATATATATATCAAAGTGAAATTAGGTAGAGACAATCTGTACAAACTTACCTGTTGATCTGTTGAGCCTCAATTTCCGGGTCACAATATTTTAACCAATCAATATTCCATACTCGATACTTCAAATCTACACCATGACGGTGGTTCCATTTTTAATTGTCCAACTCAAGATTTAAACTATGTACTTATTTATGTTGAGGGTTATCGATTGTTTTTAACTATGCATATAGGTACATTTTTTGTATCACTCAATATTTGTTAGATTTATGATGCTGTGGAATTTTTGTATCATCCTGATTCTGACAATGCTTATTATTATGTATTTACATAAAAAGTATTTTAACATTCTAATAAATAATATTGATCAGCCCTTTATATACGGCTTATTTCTGTGGAAAGCTTACTTAGTAAACAAATGCGAAATTCAAATAATGACCACTCAGACATTTTACGAATTAGAGCCTTACACACTGAACAGAGAGTACTGTTTTGTAAGCGTTGGATATGGGGTGCACTGGATTATGGTCGCAACAAAACATATATACTTGTTCTTGGACCCACCGGAGCCCTCAGAGGACCAACAATGCAGCCTCCCTGTACACTCAAGGCAACTCTAGGTACCGCCAGTGGTACAAGGCGAGCCCTCACACTGCTCTCCTTATGCACTAATCCATTGGCACTTGGAGCAAGGTTGGGGAAATCTGTCTCAGTCACTACTCCTATGGCCAAGCAAGTAGAAAAGGCTTTCCTGTTGGTAAAAATAGGGAGACTAGCTGGCAGAGGTTTGCACCCTGTCCAAGTAGGGGCCCTCACTCTAGTGAGGGTAAGTAAGTTACACACTAAGAATAGTCTGTGCTCGCCCCTTGGTAGCTTGGCAAGGGCAGTCAGGCTCATCCCCAGAGGCAATGTGTAAAGTATTTGTATACACACACAAATATATGTGTGCACATGTACACACACACACACACACACACACACACGCACACACACACACACACACACACACACACACACACTGAAAACACCACAAAAGTACTCCAGACCAGTTTTGAAAATAGCCAATATTTATCTGAGTAAAACAAGAGCAAAACAACACAAATCCAACATACACAGGTCAGGATATGAATTTTCTATGATGAAATCAAGTATAGCTTTCAGAAAACAATAGCCCCAATGGGGCTATCTGGTCGTGCTTGATGTCGATGACTCCACAAGGTCAGGCTGACCTCGACGGGAAAGGGCCAATGTCAGGAGTCACACAGACCCCAGTGCAGTACTTTGTAGGCATCAGAAATCAAATACGATGCAAGATGCAGTAGAGGTGAGGCGTTGGGGAGGCAAGTGTAGCATTGGTTCCTTACTGCTTATCAGGTCATTGGCACATCGGCACAGCATGGCACGGCAGTGTGTTGCCCGTAGGAGGTGAGGCCTCACTGAAGCAAGTGAGATGGAGGTTCCTAGCGGTGGTGCAGAGTTGCAGAGTCGCTGACACCCCGGGACATTGCGAGGCGCAGGGGAGGCGATGCAGCAGTTGCCGAGATGACCCTCAGTTCCTTACTGCTGGGTGGTGTTGATGAGGCACTGCAGATCAAGCCATGAGTCTTTTATTACGTGGTGTCAATGTCCAACCACTGGGCCCCAGCTGCAGCATCCGTGCTTCACGGATGTCAGTGGCAAATGCAAAAGGATGTCCCTCTAGGTCTAGTAGGCAAGTAGTCTTCAGCTACCACCAATTTTAAGATACAAGAGCTCACTGTAAAGCAGTCCATCGTTATAGATAACCTTAAATTTCCAAGCCTCTTGATCTTTGGATTCTGGCTCTGTCATCCTGTGCGGTCCCTCTGGAGCCTAACACACCGCCTTGACCTGATATAACATATCCCTACTATGACCTCTAGTAGCCAACATCTCTTAGAGCTCTGGAAGCCTCACCGATTCAAACCAGCCAGTCCACGAGACTAAGGTACACGTTTGTGCAGGGAGGATCTCGAAGGCTTGATTGTGCTTCCTGAGAATTTAAGATCTTCACCTTTCCTTCCCTCCTGCCTAAATCAACCATTGATAAGATCTCAATCACATTGTGATAAGCTGTCAGATTTCTTTCAAGATAAAATCAAAACATCTGCTCATTGGTCAGTTGCATGCCAGCAGGAGTCAGTGATGAACTAGAGGTCCCTGGAGCGGGTCCCGTTGTTAAATCTGATCAGAGCCTAGAGAAATTTGACACGTAGGCTTGACGGAAACGACTTCAGGATCATTTCTCGACACGATTCCACCTACAATCTGTTGGGAAGGGCCTGCATTGCTCTATATTTTTCATAGGATATTTGCAATAAATCCCTTTGATTAGCTTTATTTGTGAGTGCTCACCCCACGTCTGTAAGCCCATGGTTGACCCTGAGATGTTAAGGAACTGTCGATCAATTTCATAACCTCAATTTCGAGCAAAGGTATTCCTAAAGCTTTGTGATGGGCTAGTTCCAACACAATGCGGCTTTCACACTTCTTATAGCACTGAAAGAGTGCTGGTAGTTGTGGTAGATGATTTGCGTAGATTAGCAGACCAGGGGCCCTCCCTCCGTGCTGGTTCTATTGGATCTATCTGCTGCTTTTGACACAGTGTCCCATGAGAGGCCACATATCTGACTAATGGAGACAGGGGTTCAAGGTGTGGCTTTGAAATGGCCGGTGCATTTTCTGACTAGGAGAGATCAGGCTGGACGACTTCTCACATCTTAATCAGAGTTCAAGATTTTGACCCACAATCTCTTAGCCCCCGCTCTTTCGCATCTACATTCGCTTGCTGGCCACATTGATCCATCCTTTGGGTTTTAATTTATGGGTTATGCTGATGATTCTCAAGTTATGTCTTCCATCGATCATGGTTCTTGGACTCTATGATTTGATTTCAGGAATGCCTGGTGGTGGTCTCCAAATATCTGATTCTGAATTGAGTACAATGTAAGATTCATTGACTTATTGGGTCTAGAAACATGTGGTCCCTGGCAGCCATGCTGGCATCATGATACCAATAAGCAGTTACCCTCCGCCAGGGTACCAGGGCTGTGGATGTACAGGAGGGTATTAGGAAGCACCCTTGAAAGATCCTCAAGGTTGGTGTACTAAAGTTAAGCTGGTGCCATCCCTGCTCCCCTTCCTTAGTGTGTCTCACCACCAAGACATAGGGGCATATTATCAAGGGGGTTTATCTCCGCTTTTTTGGCTTTAAAAGCCAAGAAAGCAGAGATAAAATTATCTCCCTATTACCAAGCTGTCGCTAACACCAGTTAGCGACAGCTAGTAGGAGATAGCGACCATCTTGGGCCCCACTTTGCATATCAGTGATATTTATCACTAATGAGATGCAAAGTGGGCGTGCCAAGATGTTAGAGACTGAAAACAGTCGCTAACATCGCTATCTCCTATTACCAACTTTTGGAGATATTCGCGCTAAGCGGGAATATCTCCAAAAGCTAACACCTGCCCTGAGCAGTTCTTAGCCATGTTATCCAATGGGAGGTGGATAACATGGCTAAGAGCATTAGCTCGCTAATGCATGAATATCACTGACATTTCAGCGATATTCATGCTTTGCGGCGATTTTTACCGCATTTGCGTTAAACCTTGGTAACACCAAGGTTTATTTGCGGTAACAATCGCCGCAGCGCTGCGGTAAATTTTTGTCTCTAACCAAGCAATAGCGATAATTATTGCTATTGCTTGGTAATATGCCCCTAAAAGTCAGAATCTAGTACAGAATATGAGTGACAATGTACTGGTTCCCTATCAGCTCTTTCGGACATTGGCCCGGTCAGCATATGTACTCATAGCTAGAGCATCAGTGGGGCTTACATCACTGCTTGCAACTCCAATTATTTGAACTTCGGTGCTTAACTTCAGAGAGTTGGCAGATGTGTTCTCTTTCATGTACCCATGTTTTTCCTTTTCTTCTCTATCCATCTCTCCTCTGTTTTATCCTCCTTCAGTTGTATTCTGAGTTTGTCCTACTCAAACTGTATTTAGGACACGCCTCAAAATGGTATACTTGTAACTAAGAGTTATCACTCATGGTTGCTTTGAGGGTCAGTCTTGTTCGTGAGTGCATTAACCTGCAAAGCAAAGTGGACACCTTCTGCTCACATCTTCTTGTATGATTGTACGTATATATGAGTATTTGTAGTCAGGGCGAAAGCCCTAAATAAAGAAGTGGGGGACAAACCAGGTTAGGCAGTATGCAAGTGAAATCATGATGCATGACATCACAACGCATGATGTCACGATGCGTGATATTTCACGTGAAATCACAGGGAGGGACCTCACTGGAAGTGACATCACAAGAAGTGACATCTGATATTAAGACCAGGCCTGGACAGAGCTGGCGTAGTTGCACTATGCGGAGTTCCACAGATTTGTGCAAAAACTCAGTGGGACCCAGCTCCGCTCTGCACCTTCACCCACCCCCCATAAGTATTTTAAAAAAATAAGATCTTAAAAAATATACTTACCTTCTTACGTGGTGTCTCTGGGCTGTCCTCCTCCTCACCGTGGTCTCTGCAAACCCCTACATCATACGTATGTTGTGGTAGGAGTGTACGCGCATATGGGGATGTTGTTCTAGATCCAGGGTGCATAAATGGAAATGGACAGTTGGCTAATTTTTTTCATTTTTGCATATCTCAGTCAGAAGCATGAAGGTGTCCTGGTTCTAGTGCTGCAGAAATGGTGAGCTTCTCTGCAAGACAAGTGGGGGTGATGGCTTTGTAAATGATGCCGATGGTTTTGAAGATAGTGCGGGCTGGCAAGGGGAGCCAATAGAGTTCTATCAAGATAGGAGTGATGTGACCATATTTCTTCAGGCCCTAGATGAGACGTGCTGTGGCGTGCAGGGTGCACCTAAAGGTGCCAGTGTGGAGTGTGTGAGGCCATGGAGCAGGGCGTTAACACCACACAGATGCACGAGTACGAAGGCTTAAATAGCAGTTCTGAAGATACCTTCCAGAAGACACAATATGACTTTCTTTCAGACAGAGAGAGAGAGACGGTACCAGCCCGTCTTCCATTGCATATGTCATTGTTTCTATAAGTGGGTAGCGGGGTTGACCACAAGATATCCATTGTTTTACAGTGTGCTCTGGTACGCACAGCTCACATGGTGCACGCCATAAAGGCTTCTGGTCCTGGCACCAAGCCAGGGCGATCAAATCAATGCCCACGAGACATCCAGCTCCTTGCTTTTCCCTGACCCTGACATCTATCATGCCACCCATCAATTGAGCTCAATCCCAACACTGGGAAGGGGATACTCAATGCCCTCTCCACTGAGGTCCAATCCTGCATCCTTGGCTCCAGGGAGTATCTCCTCAGAGATAAGGTGAATCATCTCAATCATAGTGTCTTGTGTATTTAGTGCTATGAGGCCCAAGATTGAGACAGAAAGCACTATGAATCTGTGAGTCATTATTTTAAACTTGCACTATGCACGGTATAAGATAGGCTGCCACAAAATGAGCAAAATGTTTTAAGATAAAAAAGATCTTCCAAAACATAGCTTTTTAGAAATACCCAGACTGTACATAGTGCATTTTTTAAAATAACTTTTCCTCAAATAGGCAGACTGCACAGCCCAGCTGGTAACTCCCTTGCACTGCCACTCAAAAGAATAAATCAGTGTCACCAGGAAGCTCAAGTGAATCCACCAATTACAGCCAATACCGGCTTCCAAGCACCCTTTACATTTGCAGATTGGCCAGTTTACACTCGCACATTTCTTTCAGACAAGCAGGCACATTACCTGTCAGCCCCTCCCTCGGTTTCCCTGTAAAGGAGACTCCCTGCCTTACACTTCAGCAGAAGCTTTCCAACTGGCCAAATTAACAGTCTCAGGGCGATTGCCTTTCTCAAAAGTAGGGGAACCGTTTTTCATAAATTAATTTAAACAAAAAGAGCATGGGCGCGTCGTACCCCTCACACCGCGCCCACTTCAACCACTGGTTTCCATACTTCTAATTTTCTTTTTGACTTTTCGACGCAGTATGGCGGGGTATCGGAAGAAAACTTCTTGGCTGCGAGAGGAGAGCGCGGAGAAGCTGAAATTCGTGGCCTCGCAGCGCCCTCAAGTGTTCTTAACAGGCACTGCAGTTAAGAAATCGCACACCTGACACTTGGAATAACAATATAAACGTGCTGTTCACCGCACATGCGCAGTGATGTCCAGCTCTAACCAAGCCACTGAGCACTTTACACCACACATTGCACAGAGCCAATCATATGTGTGTAAATCAGTGTATAGGAAATGTTACATCAGACAGTACCACAAGGTGTAGTGTAAGAGTGACATGCCATAGATACTGTTAGGCAATATAGTTAACAAAGTTCTTATTTAGGAAAGGCACATATTGAGAATTTAAAATGCAACATCATTGTTAAGGGTTCTCTTTCATAATAAGAATTGTTTTCTACCAAAATGAACCCTTTTCACAAGATTAGGATAATGGAAGACTGGGAAAAAAACCATATAGCTCTAACATATAGCTTGAGTTTGCAGCAGCTCTGGGGTGACAGTTAATAGCTCAATGTTCTATATTAGGATTTTGGCTTATAAACGACAAGTAACAAAAGGAACTCTCTTACAGAATCAGTGTCCCACTGACCTGTTTACATTATAAGCACTTCGTTATCTGCATGGTGCACGTTCTTAGCAGCAGGTATTTTAACCCTTTGCGTTTCCTTAGGATGAGCCAAAATTTCCACTAGACAAACCTCCCGTCTCTTTCCAGGAAGACGATTAATCACCGGACATCTCTTGACATTTTAATTGATGTCTGAAAGTTGCTGGAGGCCAAGAACCAGGCAGCAGGTTCTTTTAAAATGATGGTACACATTTTCAAAAATGACGCCCCCACCCCAAGTCAACGCCTGGTGTGGTCGCACCGATCACACCGCCCTAGAGCCAGCCCTGCTCCTGAGACTGTGCGCTGTCTACGATGTGTCATGGCTGGAATGGGGTGTTGTGTCTGTCTTGTAATTAAAATTGGGAAAACTTTGAAGCATTCGGATTGAGAGGTCAGACTACGGTTGTCACGTTTCCCAGCGGAAAAATATGTGCCATCTGTGTTATTTTTCTGGCAGTTATATATACCGCAAACTGGACCCACCACAATCCAAAGAGGGCACTTGTGCATTTGCATGCACAACGTGGCAGGCACCGCACGGTGCCTACCACGTCGTCCATGCAAATGCAGGGGGTACCATAGGTACCCCCATGTGCCCCCCACACACCCCAACATCCTGGGGCCCGCAATGGACCCCCAACTAAGGAATCCGCATGCCTTTCCATGGCGGCAACGCCGCCATGGAAAAGCTGCTTCCCGCTGACATTGTAATATGGATGGTGGTATCTAGCAGACATCACCACCATATTCAACCGTTTTCCTCGTCGACCAGGCGGAAAAGCGTTGGACGGTCTTCCCGTCCGCCGCGGTTGTCCCACCATCATAATATGGCAGGGGGATATGGAAGGCGGGCGGGGGATGATGTTGGGTGGATCGCCACCACCATGTCGGTGGTGGCGATCCGCCCAACATCATAATAGACCCCTAGGTGATTTTTCCAGAATCACAGGTTGCAAATCTTTTACGTTTCTGCAAAGGCGCAGACATAATTCCGTAATAGAACTTTCAATTAAATTGTCAGAATCTTTAACATGAACTATCTATCTCTGTTTGCTTTAAATGCCACTCGGGATTCAAGGTGAGAGACACTTCTTAAGATGGGTGGTTACCTTTGCAATCTCAAACTCGGCAGCAATGGAGGCCTAACAGAGTTTCATTTCTCAATATCGCATATTACGCTATTCGCCCCACCAGCCAATCAAAAAGTCCATCATGACCCTGTTTCAAAAGTACTATTTTGCTTGAAATACATCTGACTGTCAGTCTGACCTAGGGTTGCCATCTGGTCGGTTTTGCATGACCAAGATTTTAACGTCCTGGTCAGCACTAAAAAATTCACCAAAAGCTGGTATTGTCTACAGCACATCTGTTCTGCCTGGTGAACATAATATTCTTTTAAACATGCATGATTCCTCCAGCCCCACACTCTTGTAGTCCAATCTGCAGTAACATGATGTGGTGGTTGTGACAGCAGGTCGTTACAGGCTGTAGGAGTGAGGTAGGAGAAGGCACAACTACCTGTTATAGAGTCGGTTTGTGGAAGCTGATGCGGTTGTAGTGGTATGTGGGGACCTATGTTGTGGAATACCTTGTGGAATGCCTTGACAGTGTGCGTGAGGAGTTTGAAGAGTGCTTGTTTGTAGATGGGGAGCCAGTGGAGCTCTTTGACATGGCGGGGTGATGAGCTTGTTGGGTGGGTTATTGAGGGTGAGATCTGCTGCTGAGTTCTGTATGCTCTGGAGTCGTCTGATCAGATGAATGTTGATTCCGGCATAGAGGGCATTACCGCAGACCAGTTTGCTGGTGATGAGCTCTGGGTGACTGTTCTGCAGGTTGGTGGAGAGCTGTTTGAATATCTTCTTTAGTATCTTTAGCGTGTTAAAGCTAGAGGCAGAGCCTGTGTTCAATTGGCTGTTTATGGTGAGATAGTTGTCGATAAATATTCCAAAGGTACTTGGGGCCTCATTTATGAGGCTGTGCGTCACTTTTACTCCACTGGTGCGTCACTTTTTGTGACGCACCAGTGGCGTAAAAAATGTGCCTGGTTGCGCCATATTTATAAAGTGACGCATCTAGGTAGATGCGTCACTTTGTAAACCCCTGCGCCACATTATACCTGCGCCAGGTATAATGTATGCAAGGGGGGCGTATTGACACAAGAAAGGGCCATGGAAGTGACGCAGTGAAATCTATGAGATTTCACTGCGCCACTTCTAGGACTCAAATGCGTCAAAATCTTACGCTTGCATCACGGCAGGCGTAAGACTGACGCAAGCCCTTTCACATGGGGCTTGCCCCATGTGAAAGGACACATTGCTGGAGTTGCGTCACTTTTGTGACACACTCCAGCAATGCGTCACTTTTGCGCCTACAGATACGTCAGAAATACTGACGTATCTGTAACTCCTTGCGACATGATCCGTCATAATGTAAATATGACGCATCATTGGTGTCGCAAGGAGGGCGCAATGAAAAGTGACGCATCGCTGTTTTCACACAGCGATGCGTCACTTTTCATAAATGAGGCCCTTGGTGTGGTTGTAAAGATGGTAGTTGGTCCATGTTCTGGAGGCCACCAGGTGAAAACCCTCAGCGAGGTGTGTCTGAAGAGATTACAAATTCCGTCTCCTCAGTGTTTACCTTGATTTAATCTATTATTGTTAATATTTTGTATTTATAACTCATGTGCACTTTACTGCACAGTGTACATATTGTGCACCGGGTACCAGTTCATGATATGTTGCTTCGCTAGTGAAATGAACTAGTTTGAGGCAATATATATTTTTATTAAATCAATGGTTTCTTGTTGGATATGTGTATTACAGACCCGGTTTGGCGAGTGGTGTGCGTTTTCATATGGACTCCCTCAATGGTTTCTCAATACTGATAAATTTTGCAAATTGATCTGACACAAAGTATTTTCAAATATTTAACATACTCAAGTTCTGAGGAACACAGGGTAACCCCATACTGTATTGCGAAAGTGTTTAGTTTGAGGTGGTTGACTTCCATCCATCCAGCAACGCTGGTCATGCTGGCGGAGAAGTTGGTTGGGTGATGTTTGTTGGAAGATTTACTTGCCAAATATTTTCAAAGCACAACTCTTGCTTGGGCTCTAGCCATAACTTTGCCTCAGCTGCCTCTGTAGTGTTAAGTTGTTGGCCCGCTCAACAACTGTCTGCATCTGGTGGTTTCTGACTTCTGGCTTCAGGTGAGCGGCCGAGCAAGAAAGTGAGTTGGACTTGGTTTCCTTTAATGTCATTGTTCATCAGAAGCCTTATGAGTGTCATTGCCTTCCTTTGAGGTGTTGAATCACTCTGTAAAGTCTGGTATCAGTATAGGGTGGCCTGCCCTCTTTTACTTTCACTATGTACATTTTAAAATATATTGTGGCAGATTAGTTTAACATGTGATCTGTTTATTTATTTACTATAGTGCCAGAGGCTACTCTAGGTAGGGAATTCTTTCAATACTTATGATGGGCTCAGAGTGCTGGTTTCAGGCATTCCATCTAGTTCTCCTCTTCCTTGTTTGTCTAGTTCTCCACAGTGGCCCTTTTCCTCAATTAGTTAACATCCCCCACTTGATCTTATCTTTATCCTGCCCTTTACTCTCTTTACCTTGTAGTCCAGGCTCCCACTTTTGAGATGCATGTAGAGTCCCTGGCGCACACTCTGATGCAACAGTCAGTCATTCATGGTGGAAGGTGTGTGTACCTCACCTCCTGACATGAGGTGTGAGGCTGCCTCCCACTCTGCCTGCTCAGCCTTGTTTCTAAACATGAATAATTGTACACACTGTCTAGAGTCATGGGCAAGCACAATAGATCTCTTGCTTTCAGGTTTCCATGCATTCTCAGAGCCAGTCATGGGTGGAGTTTCGCACTACTTTGGATAGGACCAGAGGCACAGGCCCGACACCCCTGTTTACAGCTCCAATGGGGCAGTTGTGCCTGTCTCTTGTCTGTGTGTCTGTTGCCCAAGCATTGCTATTGCAGGATTAAAATGCAGCTTACCTAACAACTCTGTAGTCAGATCCTGTTCAGAAGGCACATTACAGATAGAAGCTACTGGGCCTCAGCCGAGGGGGTTGGGATCCTTTGCCACTGATGGCTTTGGGACCTTTATCCTTGTGGCCAAGCAGGGTGGACGAGGACAGAGGGTTACCAGCAACAGGTAATCTAACACCACATACGCACCTGGGCCCATACATCTATTCACAACACACTGGCAATAACCACTGGGGTCATGTTTTGTAATTCTCTAGATTACTTATCTCTAGTCCCTAACTAATCTTTCACTGATCAAAAAGTCTTTCCTCTGGTCAACGGACCATTAGTTGAACTAGTTGATGGTGAAATGACATGTGATTTCAACATACTTACACATTTGGAAATAATCACAAAGTCAAGATGTATTTTAGAATTTATTTCAGATTAATTTCATGTGAACCACCTACACAGTACAGAACAAACTCCGTCTCTCAAAGGAAGGACGTTTCAAATAATCAATCAACATGTATTCATCAATACTTTGCAATGAAACTGCATGAAAGAGAGAGGATAGAGAGAAAATCACATAAGTGCATATACATATATAATTATATTTACCAAGAATGGTGTGAAAGCCAACTCCCAGGTCTAGGAATTTGGAAGGGACCCCAGGAAAGATCTGGTGAACAAAGGCTTCAGGACAAGAATCAAAACAGGACAGACAACCTCTATATCACAGTCACTTGCGTAGCACCCCTCTCTGACACTCTCTTCCTCCTCGAGATTCTTCTGCCATCTTCTAAATTATTTTGCTTAAGATAATTGGTTCAGCAATTCGATTCTTCTTCAGCATCACTCGTCACTCCAACAGCATCCCGGTCTCAATGCTCTGCAATGCTCACTAACTAAAGCTACCTCAATTATACCTTCCTGTATGCTTGTACCACCCATTAATGTTTCGAACTTATGACATTTCTAACACTGATTGAAAAGGCAAAGGGGAGGTGATCATCACACCATGCTTATTTCCCATTACTTTCTTTCAGTTCTTTGTTTTAAATCCCACCCCTTAATTTTCATGCATAAATCTTTATTCCCACTCCTATTCACATTGCAATTGTCACATTTTGTAAAATATTCTTCAGGTTCCTATGCGTTTCAGCTGACTGTCGTTCCGGTTCCCATAAAGGATCTATTCGCAGCCTTGGCCGATGTTCGAGTTGACATTGCGTCTTCCGGCTTGGTTTCACTGCGCATGTGCGGTAGAGCGAGAGGGAATAGACTGTGGTTCGTATGCTCGGGTCCATAATAAGCACTATTGAAAGAGTCAAAAAAACAAATATTAAAATCAAAAATAAATGTATTCACTGTAATCCACCTATATCTACTCTAATCCCATTTACTTATTATTACCCTTCCCGCTTTAATAATATAGCTGGATTTAGTTTTTCAGCAAGCAGGCAGCAAGCATGTGAGTTTCAAGCGGCCATTTTATTTGCTACTTTGCAAGTGTAGAAAGTTCCCTCCAAGCAAAACATACGTCATACTACGAAGATGCAGTAGACGCATGCGCACTAAGATTTTTTGTTACCGGCCATTTTAGAATCATCCTCGAGTTACTGGTTAATAAGACACATAGGCAAGCTTCATTATTACTAATAAATGTTCTGTAATGCATGTTATTTTCACAATACAAGTTTTAGTACAGGGTTACTGGTTACATGAGAATATTGCTTTCAAGCAAGTCTCCTTTTGAACGAGTCCTTTCTCCATCACCTTCCCGAGCAGCCACAGGCTTCTCAGGGAGGCAGCTCAACCAGCAGACTCCATACAGTGAATGTCCAGCGCAGCGCTCCTCTGCACTAGAAGGAAAATACTTTAATCACAAAGACATAGCAAATGCTACACGTTTCAATGACCCCATGAAAACCTGTGATCCTGGGCGCTATCCCATGTTGGCGCTACATCACCTCACGCCCTATCTGTGCCCCGTCCCCTTGCATGTTTCCCCAGTTCCGATTCCCCGTGTAGAGTAATCAGGAGTTGCATGAGACAAGCTAAGGTTCAGGAATTTGGTTCCCACAGTTAAAATGCGCTGAGTCTTGAACCCTCTTGGTCAGTGACTGGCGCAGGCATCTGCACACATGTGTAGTGTCATACCAGGGCCAAAATAAAAAGCAGGATGCCAGGTGTGCACACAGTTAGGCACTCAGGGCAGGGGAACATGCCTGTATATCATGCAAGGAGCATCCCCATCCCAACATATTGTCTTTGTTGTTACCAGAATGTCTTTGTGGAAAATAATGCAGTACCATCACCCGGGCCTTTAACTGGCGCACATACACTACTAACGCTTCAAGTTATTATTAAAAATCTCATCTCCTTTGACCATATCATCTCGGAGAGCAAAGAAGTTGCGAGAAAATTAAAATACCCCCCCACTTTCAACTAAAGCTGTGATGGCACCAAGCAGGCAGAGCAAGTGAGCGACGCTGCAGAGAAGAACTCCCTAGTCTCTTCCATTCAAGCATCTTTCCATTCATCCTTTCACCATTCTGTCCACCTACTGATATCCACCATTTCACCTTTACATTCTGTCCTCCATTCTTTGTTTCATCCATCATTTGATCTTTACCCTTCCTTCCATCCATCCATCCACTCTGCCATCCACCAATCCACTCTGCCGCCCTTCCATCCATCCATCCACTCCAATCACTGATCCATCCACACTACCATCCATTCACTCATACTTTCATCCACTTATGCACCTTTCCTTCCCTCTGCCATCCTTTCACCCGTCCATTCATCTCTCCATCCCGTTATGCTGCTGTCCTTTCAGCTGTCCAACCAACTATCCATTCACTCACTCATCCGCCTGCCCCTTGCTCTGGAGGAAGAGCAGGAGGCTCAGGGCACCCTGCTTGGCACTCTTATAACCTTTAAACTAATGCCATTCTCTGAGAAACTTTCCAGGGTCAGCCCTCTCTCGGATATTGCTCCACGTCTCAGCCTGGTGTGTGTGGCACATATGAGATGAGGCCAGATGCCAGAGGTTGGCCCTCTGCTGTAACCCCACCTTTGGCCTGGTCTAGACCTACCTATCTCCACCAGGGCACTATTAAACACTATGCAGTGGGTGAAGGTTCACTTTATTGCACATGGTGGTGGGGCACAGTGCAGCAGATGCTGTTGAACTCTTTGGCACATCCCTGGTATAATGATCATGGAGTTTTCTAATTGCTGCACGTGCTCATTTTCTATCCCTCGTTCTGTTTTTAGGTTTGACGTCTAATGGAGGGCGAGGTGAGACAGATGTTTTTGTTCAACTTGCCTTAACTAGCAGAAGGAAAAAAAAGTTACTTACTTTAATGATTTCAAAACTGTTTGCTGTAGTTATTAAATTGTTTAGAAACACAGACAAAATGTTGCTGTTACTGTCTTACTACCTAACACTGACACCTTTTTATTTTTAACAATATAAATATGCAAATAGTTAGAGTTGGATCTGCAGATATGCAACTTGCTAGCATGCTTAGTCTTTCTTGTGTACCTTTGTAACTTTATATATGTAACTTGTTAGTGTGTTTAGTGCATCTTGTGTACCTTATGTAACTTACCGGGTTATTTTGTAAAGCGCTCTTACATCTTTGGGTAAAGGTTGCACTATACAAAACTGCAAGAAATAAATAAATAAAAAACCATTGTTACATGCCTATCTCTCTTAATGTTTATGCTCTTAATGCAGATGATACGCAGGAATCACATGCAGTCAAATATCACACTACTGCGGCTTTCCCACAAAGTGAATTAAATACTGTTCCAAGGTTTCATCTCAATGCTTCTATGCCACCAAAGTACAAAGATTTTTTATCTTCACTAGAGTGTACACAAACTTGTCCTTCTCTTATTAAAAAGAAGGTAGATGATGTAATGGTGTATTTACTTGTACATATAGATTGTTGGGGCTTTAATGGCAATTACTTCTAATGATCCACAAATGTGATGAGTACTATCAATCTAACAAGATGCTCAAACATGTATTCTTGCTGCTGCGCTTAGTTGAAGAACCCCGACTGCTAGCCCTTAAGATGTAGAGGTGTGTACTTCATAGTCAGTAGGAAATGCTCAGTCAGGGTTATCTGTCACCAAGGCAGGGTTACCTATTTTAAATGCTTGTTGAGATAATGGGGTGGGTCGCCACTGGGATGGTGCCAGTGCGCAGGGTCCTCGCTCCAGGTTATGTTCAACTGACTGCATTGGGGGCAAGATGATGTGCATACATGAGAGTGGTGGTACTGACCCCCCCCCCCAGCTGGCGGGATGGAGATGGTATGCAACGTCACAAAGTAATTCCAACAGCCTATGTATATTTGTAAATTGGTGCACAGTATTGAGTAGTGTGTGTGTTTAATAAATGTACTCTTACTTTTATAAAGCAAAGTACAGACTGGACAATCAATTATTGAGTGTTATTTCTGCGCACCTGTAATGATGATTACTAGCCCACACCACCTCCCTTGAGTAAGCCTCAGACTGCTCTGTGACGCTACCCTCTGAGAGTCAGACGCTACACTAGGGTGTGTTGGTTCCCAGTGAAGGACAAATGTAGTCATGTTATTTGTGCAGGCCTCACAGATGCTGCCTCGTTTTCCAACAGTATCAATATTAATATTTAATATAGGGCTTGTGCTTACGAGTGCTTCTGTATCACATGAAATTGTTTTCTTATGTTTCATGCACGCGGATGCTGAACCACTCTTGGGGTTCCAAAGGCTTCTGTGTATTAGTTGTGGCTGGTATACCTCGGAGTGCAGACGCACTCAGTGGGCTCCTTCTTTTACTTAAAGAGCTTCTTCAACTTCCTATACCTTTGGATCTGCTTATGTCACCATTACACTGACCATATAGAGAACTTAGCTGTTGCAGGTGGTCCCTTTACTAAAAGGGTGATGTAAGGGTTGAAACTGGGCTCCTCAGCAAGGGGTTCGCTTGAGGGCCTTGTAAGAGAGCGCCTCTCGGTGTGAGCCGCGCACTGTCCCTGTGTAGCGTTGGTTAAAACTGTGGCTTCAAGGCACTGAGCACCGTAGAGTAAGGCTAATGTAGATGTATCAGCTCCAACCCCTCCTTTGGAGGGTGAGACTGGCAGCAGCATCAAAAGAGAATCCCTCTGTAGCTGCCTCTCCATGTCCTTCCCTAGGCCCTCAGCAGAAAACAGAGACTGCTTAGAGCAGCAGCACTATGGGGGGCCTCAGTTTCGGAGAGTGAGTGAGATCACTTTTGTAACCCATCGACGTCCTTGAGACCGATCATGATGCTGGAGTACCAGCCAATGAGTAATACTGGGTCTGTCTCATAAGACTTACGTCCAATGAGAGAGCCTGTATCCTGTGACTTTTCTCTTTAAGTAAATAGAGCACAACCATTTGTTTTTTGTATGAAATTCTGAATCACAATTGGCAAGCATGTTTGATCTTATATTTTTAATGGATTTTCAAAGTGTAATTATTAAATGTTACTCCGTGTGCATCGATGTGCTATGGTTTATTTAATCCTCCTTTGTTACTGCTTGTTATGTTCCGATCTCCATTCCCTGCTCTTCATGGAATCCTTGTCGACAGCTACAGCAGCTGACTCTGGACAGCTATGTTATGTTATGTTATGTTATATCGATTTATATAGTGCATTAATCACCCAAGAGGGTATCCAGGCACTTGAAGAAGGACTCCAGCTCGTGGGCTCCTCATTTCTAAAATACATCTTCAGAGGACGTTACCTGCTGGTCTCCGCCTCACCTCTTCACACTGTGTCCAGAGAGAGGGCTGCAACAGGTCAGGGAACATCAGATGAAAAAGGATGGAGTTCGTGTAAAGAAACTGAGGAGCAGAGAGGAGTAAACACCAGGGCAGAGCAAGTGATAGACAGGAGAAGCAGGGAATGGAGCCCGGACTTGGACAAACACAGAAAACCAACACCTGGACTCTACCTGGGAAAGAGTGTCAGTTACCTCTCATGGGTATACATATTATTCTTACACATGGGCAGCATCAGAAATACTTCTATATAGGCACCCCAAAGTATAAACAGAAAAAATACTGTTAAACACAAGACAGTCCTGCAGATTCAGACAAAGGTAAGATGACATGTAACAGGGACAAAGGAGGGGGCGTGGCTTGAGCCCTGGGACCCAGGAGCCGACCCCTAGAGCATGGTACTGCTAGTCTGGGGTGAGGAGAAAATAGTGCACTTACCAAAAGAGTAAGGGCCCAGGAGAAAAGTAAGTTGTTGAGCAGATAGAAGGGTGCTCCAAATAAACAAGGACAGATGGCCAGAGAGAAGGCAGATGCCAGCAGCCTGAACCGCGGAAAGCCAACACACGCGCCACCACTTCTCGTCGCAACTTGAGGAAGTGAATTTATCTAAGGTGTGGACTGAACTGTTCACATTATTAAAAAAGCTCAATAAAAATATTTTGAAATATAAATGTCACCCAGAAATACACCAAAAACATGAAATAGTCTCAGAAAGGCAAACTAAAAACGTGGCGTCTCTGTAGTGGGTACTTAAGTTGTGAAAGAATGAGCGCCGGTGCCCAGGGCTCTGTTCTGAGGCCCGCAACTGGTGCAAGCGAATGTTGGTGCGTCAACGCTATGGCTGCACAGTCTTAAATCCACCTCAAGTGTCTTTCATCTACCACCAGACATCCCTGTCCCCTTTATCTCACTCGTGCAGGTTCCTACTTTCTCCCTCTGTGATGAGTTTTCCGAATTCCTCTAACTCAGGAGGTGATTCACAAAGGGCCTCCGCATCAAGGAGGCGGCACTGCACCGGAGGCGGGGGTTCGCACTTGTGGTGAGACCTCTGCAATGCAGGTTCTCACTGCGGAAGTCTCACCACAAGTGCCGGGCCTCCACCACGAGTGTGGGTCCACACCACAAGTGCAGCCTGCAGGGGCTCATTTTGAATCGGGCCCTAGTGTTTCAATTTTCTGAGTTTATCCCTCTCTTCCTCACGTGTGTATGTATGTATGTATGTATGTATGTATGTATGTATACATGTAAAGCGCACTATCACCTGACAGGCATCTTGGTGCTGTATACCGCTGTGGAACCCGTCCTGGCTTTCCCTGTGAGATGCTCCCTACTGGGCATCCCCAAGGTGAAACCAGGCATCCCAGCTCTTTAGGGCCATTGTGGAGATCTGATTAGGCAAGCTATTGCCCAGAGTTGCAGAGTGGGGACCCATGATTAGAGTAGGTACCGAGGCGAGAATTATCGAGTCCGTGGACATTGAGCCCAAGACCCTGCCGCGTCGGGAATTGAACCCTGGTACCGTCCAGACTTCTGCATCAGGGCCTGCTGCTCTAACCATTGAGCCACACTTCTCCTCACATAAATGTGTCAAGCGGAAAAATGTTTGCCAGTCCCCTAAAATGAGTACTGGTGGCCCCCACTGGCAACCACTGGCTCAAATTAAGCAATGCTTGGGGAACTGTTATTTTGTGAATCTGTAATTGCTCGTAGAATTGAACTGCTCAGATGAATACCGTCATATGTTCCATCCCAACCTGTCTTTAATTTCTGCAGGGGTGTGGCTTTTTTCAAAGTACTTTCAATTGGATACATCAATGGCTAGATCCAATTACTTTTTGAATAAGGCAGACCTCTTTATTACAGAGAATAGCTTTTTTATGTCTCACAGTTTTGATTTTCTATTTTATATATGGTTAAGATGAATTTAAGTATGTCTCTTGTTTGAATTTATCGGGAAATTGAATGTTGTTTTATTATTGCGTTTGACCACACAGATTATTAAATTGTTGACTGCCACTTTTAGGGAAGACCTTCGACCAGGATGTGTTTCAGTGCTGCTCTTTGAGTCCATAAGTGATGTTTTGATTGGAACAGACATGACCTCCTCCTCAGATGGGTCTAATAACTTGGGACAGAGGCTTCAAACCTCACATGACGCATCTTCTTTCAGACTTGCGGCATCACCCAAGGAGCTGTGATGATGAACTCGCCCGCACAACTAGGAGACAAACTGGCTATATCTGGCAGTCAGCGCTCCACCAGAAACCAGCACATCACCAGGCAGGAGCTTCACAACAGCCAGAAGCAAGGCTTCTCAATCTACGCTGAAGAAAACACTCCCATCTTTGAGGTTCTCTTCTGGTTCTGAAAGATGCTCAAAACGTACCTGTTTAACACGTCATGACCAGCATCATCATTAGGCCTGGGTGGCAAATTCTGTTCCACTTGCGGAATTTGCAGAATTTGGGAAACTTTGTGTTCCGTGGATGACACAGAATTGCCAAAAATTCTGTGATCCGTGGCTTCGCAGAGTTTTTTGCATGTTCGTGTTTTCAAAATGCATGTTCACAAGATATTTCTCACTAAGCACGCGAACAGGAAAAAAGCATAGTGAATGGGCGGAACAAGCAATTCTGGGTTTTCGCAGAACTTTGGCGTGCTCACAGAGATTTTTTCGTTTCACAGAACTTTGCGTAGCGCAACTACGCAAACTCCGCCCACCCCTAATCATCATCAGTTACTTGTCTTCTGACACTACTCGTAGGAGGCCCAGCATGAGCTGTACTGAGATAACACCCTTGCTCCTCATTCCTCATTCCTAGGGTTGTACACCATGTCCGAGTGCTCATTCTCACACCATCACCCCATCCCGAGACAGCATCATCGCTCGTGTAGCGATGTCCACTCCGTAGACATCGGATATGACACAAATGCAGAATCAATTTACTCAAGCTATTGTCTTACTTATTGCAGCATTCAAAAGGAAGTGCACAATGCAAGAAACAATCACAGGCCTGGTAGCTGTCCAGTAAGAGTGACCACCGAATACAGCAGCAGCACCAGTCACCAAGAAGAGAACAGCAGCAGCACCAGTCACCAAGAAGAGAACAAACCAAGTGCTCTTCCTTCCTGCCTTCTCCTATCTCTGCGTCCCATTCTCCTCTCAGTGGCTTCCGCCTATCACCTGGGTATCACCTTCTACCCGTTGCTTACCTACTGCACTCAAGGTCTTGACATTCCACTTCCGGCCGCTCAGCTCCTTGTTCAAGTCCTACATTTCTTGATTCTTGGCTTCTCATTCTTTGGTTGACCCCAACATGTCTAGTATCTTCTACTGTATGTCTTTAATGCTGCCCTGTATATTTTCTTTCAGCTTCCCCAGGCTACTCGCAGTTATGTAGCTGCTTCCATCAGACAACGTGCTATTGCTTCTCGCTTTACATTCTACTTCTCAAGGCTTCTATGTATAGTGTTCAATCTTATCTACTTCCCATCCCTCTCAACTTCTTTATCTTTACAAGTCTCCTGGCTTCTCCCAACCGATTATCCTGTTTAATTGTCAATTGACTGTAGTCTGCTTCTCGGGGACCTTTGTTCTTCATGGTCTCTCCAAATGTTCTATACAGATAGGTATGCACTTTCTCTCCTCAGCATAAGCACAGGGGTCGCTCATCGTCCCAGCACACTCTCTCAAGTACCTTCCACTCACCTATCTCAATCTAACAAACAAGGAACCAATCTACTCTTCTATCCAATAGCATCTTCCATCCTCCAGGTCACTGGTCCTCAACTACTTTGCACCCTCTCTGGGGAAGCTCATAGGACGCTCCACAGCGAATGTGCTGAACAGCAAAGCACACAAGATGATGGACGGAATGTTGCACAATGGCACTTGCTCACTAAGCCACTGGAGTAAAGCTATCCTGGCTGAAGACGGCTGATAGCCAGAAACCGGTCCTAGGATGCTTGGCAGTTCGGGCTGGACTGTTCCCATGAGGTACAGGGTCAAGACTGATTTGCATATGGCCATGTCTGAACTGGGGTGGCGTGGTGAGCAAAATAACGATGGAATAAACCCAGATCTGTGACTGGGGGTGAATGTTTTGCCATTGTACAACATTCCGTTCATCATCTTGTGTGTTTTGGTATTTAAAAGATTTGCACCTTTCTAATAAGATATTTTCGATATTATTATGCAAATTATTTATATCGTTAAAGCTCAACCAATTGTTTAATGCCACTGAACAAGGACAACCCTGAAAAAAGTTCCCGATGTCCCATGGGGCTATGCATGGCGCCTCAACAGGAAAAGCTGAATAATATCCGTATAATCTGAGGCCAACGAACTGGGGGGCATATTATCAAGGACCGGTGTTAAAATTATCGCTGTTTTATCGGCACGATAAAACGGCGCTAATGGCTTGATAATACGCCCTTGTTAATTCCCATAGCAGCCCAGGTTAACACCAGAACATGGGCTTCTATGGGAATTAACAAGGGCGAATTATCAAGCCCATAATCGCCGCTTTAGCGGTAGTTTCCTGTCGATAAAAGCAGCGATAATGTATCGCCCTTGCTTGATAATATGGCCCATGGTCCTCACAGTGTTTTAAAGAGTTCTTTCATATCTGAGCACGACTGATGGATGCAAACAAATTAAATAATCAGATACTCACCCTTAAAGAGACAGGTAACAGCTGCTAGGGGATTCTCCAAGTAGATCACTGGCTCCAGAAGGGTTGAAGATGAACACAAGATCCGCCTTCATCTGCAGGGGAAGCTATCGGTGGGTGAAAAGGGACTGACTTCCTGGACTGCCCAGTGCACATTCCAAAAGACCACACAGTTCACGTGAAAAGTCTCATTCTTCACTTGAAAAGAATGAACAGTACCCATTTCTTGACACAGGAGGGCGCCAGATAACAAGCAATGTATGCCGTGAGAAGCAGAAGTCTTGAAAAAGGCAGGGATCAAAGAACCCATTCACAAAGCCCTTTAAAAACACACAGCTGGCAAGATCCTGGCAGGCAGTTGAGCCCAACAGGACTGCTGAAGAGAGTCTCGCTACAAATATTGCACTGCAAATCATGGACACCTTGGGGAGAACCGCCATCAGGGAAGACCCTTTCTTGCAAAGTTTATTTGCGATATTTCATGTAACAAAATCCCTGTCTGCAGGCTTTAATACAGAGAAATAACAGTCCAAGTAAATGCCTGGTGTCTTTCACAGTACGCCAGGCCTACTGCCTTCATCATACCTTTTGGAGCCAGCCTTTCCCCACTATTACCAGTGTCCTTTGCTGGGTCGAGAACGCAGGAATTGCCAGCACCCCCCTCCCCCCCCCCTCTCTTACCTGCCGCAAACGCAGGGGCCGCCATGGGCGGCAAGATGTCTAGCTACACCACTGTAAACAGCTCAGACCTCTGGCACCTGAAATATCTTTCCAAGTGAACCAATCAGGCCTCTAGCTGGTATCACTGGCTTGTCACTATAACCTACTCACGCCTCTTGTACTGAGCTGGAGCTTTCCCACCAGGAACCCTTCCGGTGCAGTGATAAAATTACAAAAGTATAAATAAACTACACATCTACCCACGATTTGTCAGAGGGAATAATTAGCACCAACCCCCTGCCTAGCAAAGTAATTTACCAGATCCCATAAAATAGAAAGAACATCAGAAGCTTTTTAATGCAGAGTAATAACATTCTACTCGATTGACTTTAACATATGCTTTTCACAATCAATCAATATGTCTGGCCTGGTGTCTTTATCGTAACTTTTCATAATAAACAATCCGGCCGTTATCATTGGCTTGCCACTATAGCCAATCCAGACCTGCTGTGTTGGGCACAGACTTTCCCATAAGGCAATCATCAGGTGTAAAGTAATAACATTTCACGTAAGTAAAACATTACAGTTCTTAAAAGAGTATCATATTCCTGCTAATAGAGCCTTGCAAAGATTACAGTATTACAAATCGTCTATCCCCACATTCGTTTCTGGTGGGTTACCACTGCCAGAACCCTTGCCTACTGTGGTAATCTTTGAGATTTCCTGTAACTAAATGCCTGCCTACACGCTTTAGCAGAGTGTGAGAGCAATCCAACCTTAAAAGCCTATTTACTTTAACACGCTTCTCACTAGGGAAACATCATTTACAACGATGTCTTTTCCACGCTTGACGTTTTAAACGATCCACTTACCCCGCAAACGTCTCTTCAACGAGGGAGCCTTCAACGACCGTCTTGACTACGAAAAAACGTTCAGCGTGGGTTGGGGGGAGACGTGGTATTCCGTCCAGTCGGGCTGGGGGAGGGTTGGGAGGGGGGCTGGGGGGGCTGGGGGGGTCTCCCCCCCAAAAAATAACAAGCGAGCGAGCGAGTTAGATTAAAAAAAAAACGCTCTGTGGTATTGATGAAGAAAAAGGAATGACCCTCCCCCAAAGACGTGCAGTGTACGTAAAAAAAAAACAGTCCTTTTTTTATTTTAGAAGACGTGTTTTGACGCTTGTTTCCATGGTAGATGGAAGTAAGGGGCTGCAGGAGAAAGACGTGCAGGTAAGACGTTTCTACCGTGGTACAATCCTTCGTTGTCAATTCCAGCGTGGTAAAGCCACTTGCGATGTAAAATTCGCGTGGCAATGCCATGCGTGGAACTTGTTTTAGTTGAAAAATCATATATTCTTCTCACTATAACTAGCCCAGGCCGACTGGCTATGTCAAAATGTTTCATAATAAACCGAACAACTCAATGGAATATGCCATAGACAGGCCAAGAAAATATCCCATGAAAGAGATCTGGAAAGCTTACACCATCAATCCAATCTCTCATCACTGGACGCCTCCTACATAGTGGGAAAGCCACAGCCTTCTTTCGAGCAATCACTAACAGTCCCGGCCCGGAAAGAAATCACCTACATGAGACTCTTGCATTGCCCATTTTGGACTTTAACCGAGGTTGGGTCCGGCAGGACAATTTAGCCGCATGTCAACTTTGTAATTACCACCATGCATCCTGGCTCCATCTGCTGTGCTGTTGTCCCAAGGTAGCCAGCGAGAGGCACCGACTAGTTCTTCCTATCTGCAGAGCCCAGGGTCTTGTACGATGCAGAGAAGTCTCAGACTTGTGTTTCTCCGCTAAAACAGCTCAAACAGTCGCACGGCTGGGGAAATTTACAGAATCAATCCGAGCCGCACTGACGCAGAAAATAGAGTTACAAAAAGAAACCAGTCGGCTAGCAAGCAAGAGAGACTTTGACAAAACTCCCTTCTAAGTCTATCGCATTTGCACTTTACAACCAGTTTTGATATTAGTTTTAAGGTTTTACGCCCTACCAGTTTGTTGGAACATGCGTGGGATTTTAACTCTTTTCCTTTTAATAATGATAGTATATTGTAACGATTTTAAGTAATTGAACAATAAAGCTTAATACACGATACACCTCTGGACAGGGCATCGCAAGATTCATAACACTGCAAGGAAGGGTTGGTGTAGGGAGGAGAATTCACTGTTGCAATGAAATCTAAAAGATCACGGGGCATATTACCAAGCAATAGCGATAATTATCGCTATTGCTTGGTTAGAGACAAAAATTTACCGCTGAGCTGCGGCGATTTTTATCGCAGATAAACCTTGGTATTACCAAGGTTTATCGCAAATGCAATAAAAATCGGCCGCAATGCATGAATATCGCTGAAAAGTCAGCGATATTCATGCATTACCGAGCTAATGCTCTTAGCCATGTTATCCACCTAAGAACTGCTCAGGGCAGGTGTTAGCTTTTGGAGATATTCGCGCTTAGCGCGAATATCTCCATAGGTTGGTAATAGGAGATAGCGATGTTAGCGACTGTTTTCAGTCTCTAACATCTTGGCACGCCCACTTTGCATCTCATTAGTGATAAATATCACTGATATGCAAAGTGGGGCCCAAGATGGTCGCTATCTCCTACTAGCTGTCGCTAACTGGTGTTAGCGACAGCTAGGTAATAGGGAGATAATTTTATCTCCGCTTTCTTGGCTTTTAAAGCCAAAAAAGCGGAGATAAACCCCCTTGATAATATGCCCCCACCTCCGGGTCAGGGAAGGTCAGCCTTACAAGTCTACAATACAAGTTATGTTATTTTACTGGCGTTTTTGTGGCTTGTGAATGAAACCAGTAACTAACAGCTCACACATATCACTCGGCAGCAGGTGCACCTGCCACCTGAGTTATATTGCGAGTATGAGACGCTGACATTCACTGGATGCACAGTGATCCCTGCAGCCGGTGGCTCAAGTGTTGTAATCCCGTGTAGTATATTAAAAGGTGGGGAGTTTGTAACCTATAGAGTCAAACTAGTTTTACTATTGCATTGTTCGTCCACAGTTCCTTCATGGGAGAAAGTTTGTAAAAAATAAGGCATACGCGCTGTCAGGCTGCAGGCTGTTACTGACACTTCCATGTATTGAGGGTTCTATTCCTGACTCCACCCCACGTTCTTCTGCAGGCGGTTGTCACTTCCATATGCTAAGGTAACACTGGAGACATATGGCCACCGATAATTGATAGCAATATTTCCCCTAATCAGGGAACACATTCGGGAAACTCACACAGAACCTGCTGGCACCAGCAGGCCTGACACTGCTACAGAGAGAATCGAGGCTGCTTCATTTATTTGTTTATATAGCACCTAAATCAACTCCCAAAGGGGTATCTCTGCGCTTTGGATGGGCAGCAAGAAGTGAAGCTATACAAGAACATCAAAGACAGAAAAGAGCAGTCTTAAGCTGCTTTCTAGTGCACACTAAGCACAGAACACTGCAAGGAAGGGTTAGTGCATGGAAGAGACTTCACTGGCACAGAGACCCAACAGATCACCTCCGGGTCAGGGAAGGTCAGTCTTCAAGTCTACAATACAAGTTGTGTTGTGCTACTGGAGTTTGTGCGGCACACACTCTTCCATTTGTATGGCCGTGTGGGCTCTTCTGGCACAAAAAAGACATTCAATGGGCTTTCCTCACAGTTACAATCTGATTTAGTTTGTTGTGAATTTTGGGATGTGTGAAATTTGCATCATTTCCGTTTATGTAATTATGTGGAATTTCAGGGAAATTATGTGAAAGTATGGATAATTACCTGAAAAGCAGAGTCGGCCTTTGATGCTATATTTTAGTACAAAATGCATCCTCGTGTCAGTCTTGGACACCAGGCTGCATTTCCTCATCTTCCCCAAATAGTAACAAGCATAGCTGACCTTTTTTAAAAAGGGCATAAGACAAATGGGCATTGCGTGCCAGCAGGAAAAGGTTCCCACCACCTCTGAGAATGGCGAAGAGATCGCTGCTTCAAACTATTGGTATCGCCTGCACTCCTGTACTTAATACTATATATCTTGTGTACTACCCTGATGCCTGACCTTAGGGCCGTGTTATGGTAATTGAACCTTCAAGGGTTTTAATTGTCTTAATGTTTCGAATATTATTTTAAATATCTACAATTGTACGACCTGATATATTTGATGCCGTTAATGCACAACAACTGTGACAAATGTCTTTTTAAGTTAATTTCTGATTGTCACTGAACAGTGATCTTTTTGAGACAAAAGAGAGCAAGAGAAAGGGTGTATATGAAAGAGTATTCAGATTTAATATTTGTTACAAGGGTACATGATAGATATACAACGTTGTAAGAGAACATACAAATAAATTGATCTATAAAAATTCTCTATACAACAATTGCAAAAGCTTTTCTACCTATTTACATTCTAATTTATTATCCAGTAGAAAAAGCAATCGTCGACGTTTCGGTCTCTATTCTTGCGTTTCCGAGACCATCCTCAGGACATAAAAAATCATATCTTGGGAGACCCTAAAAATAACAAAGATGCCATTAAAAAAACATCTAAGTATCCTATACTTAGGAAATAAGCAGTTATCAAAATATAACACCCTAAGCTCTCAATATTTTCGGGCTGGCTTTAACACTGGTGGCGCCCTGTGCGACAATGTCTGTTGCCTCCCCCCCTAATGACCACCTCCGCCACAGATTCCCTCACTAGCAGCACCCTTTAACAACGCCCCTCAAGTCTCCAAAACCACAGTCTTTCAGATTCATTTTGTTTTCTAGCACCGCTCATACCAGTGTAAGGTGTACAAGCACTTTACACCACACACACATTGCACAGAGCCAATCATATATGTGTAAATCAGTGTATAGGAAATGTTACATCAGGCAGGACTGCAAAGTGTAGAGTAGGAGTGACATGCCATTCAGAGTCCTTACTCTGGAAAAGAACAAGTTCAGAATTTAAAAAGTAACATCATTGTTAGGGGTTCTCTTTCATAATATGAATTGTTTTCTACCCAAATGAACTCTTTTGCCAAGCTAAGGATAATGAAAGAGTGGCAGAAAAACATATAGATGTAACATATACCTTGCAGTTTGCAGCAGCTCTTTGATTACAGTTAATAGGTCAATGTTCTATGTTTGAATTTTGACATAAAAACAAGTTACAAAAGGAGCTCTCGTACAGAAGCAGTAACCAACTGACCTGTTTACATGCACTTTGTTATCTTCATGGTACTCGTTCTTAGCAGTAGGTATTTTAACCCTCCGTGCTACCTTAGGATGAGTCAAAACTTCCAGTTAACAAACCTCTGGTCTCTTTCCAGGAAGACGATTAATCACAGAAGTTATCTTGACACTTTAATTGATGCCTGAAAGTTGCTAGAGGTCAGGACGGGGCAGCAGGTGCTTAAATGATAATATGCTTGCAAAAATGATGCCCCCACCCCAAGTCAGCGCCCGGTGCGGTGGCACCGCTCGCACCACCCTAGAGCGGCCCTGCCTGACCTGCTCCTGTCAGGTTATCTTATCAACCAACCAATGTGTACAGACTCTGTCACAAATATCATGGGAACTCAGTGATAACAAATAGTACATGATTTTTATCATACTGTGTGAACACAACCAAAAAACCATCAAATATATGGACTTTTCTGGTTTATGCCCTTCACCGTGTTCTTTAACGCCATAAGGCTGAGGTCAACCCAGGACCGGGTAAGTGTTAGTTGGTTTCACAAAACTGTATTTGGTTTATTCTTGCACAGGGAGAGGAGTTGCATAGACACCATTCACTAAGGGCATGTTTATCTTCCATACGTTACACCGAAAGAAAGGTATGATGCCCTCGATGGACAGATGTCAATGAAGGAATCTTTCAGTTATTCTTTTAAGTTACTCTTCATTGTGAAGACTAACCCCCAGATTCATCAAAGTCCTGTTTTGCGAGTCCTTAATTGCGAATTTTAAGGATTCGCTATTAAAGACTCGCAAAATGGGATGCATGTAGAAATCACAATAATTTTAGCGATTTCTACAGCTTCCTTATTTGCGATTCGCTAATTGCTAATCGCAAATAAGGATTGGCTTTCCCATTCATTCCTATGGGCCTAAAGGCGGATTAGCAATTAGCGAATCGCAAATAAGGAAGCAATTCCAAGGGTGCCAGGGTGTCCAAAGGACACCCTGTTGCACCCCTGAAATGGTAATGTCCACTGGTGTTGCGCACACACATGTCCCAAGGACATGTGTGTGTGTAACATACAACTTAGAAAAATACACTAGTGCATTTTTCTACGTTTTTGCTATTTACCACGTAGTTAGACTTCACGATAAATAGAGGCCCCAGATAGCGATTTCGCAATTTAAAAATGGTTCATGAATTGCATTCAAGGAATCTCAAATTGAGATTCCTTAAATGCAATTAAACGCAATTTAGCGATTTCTAGATTTGCGATTTTTGCATTTGGGATGATGAATCCCAAATGCAAAAATAGCGCTCGCAAAGGGCCAGATTCGCAGAATCTGGCCCTTTGCGAGCCGATTCTGGTTTGATGAATCTGGCTGATAGAGTTTTGAACCACAGCATGAATGTATGGCGTTAAACGACACGGTGAAAGGCATAAACCAATAAAGTCTATATATTTTTGATGTTTTTTTTGGTTGTGTTCGCACAGTATGATAAAAAACATGTATTGTTTGTTATCACAGAGTTACCCTGAAGAAGGGATTTCCGAAAGGCATTGGGAACACGACAAATACCTTATGTGGACTTCATAACGTTGTCAATGTGTTATAATGAATTGTATAACAGCAGAAGACACACGGAAAATGAATTTGATTACTGTTGTTTTCTTCTTTTTTCTTTGTATTCGTCATAACATTGAAATGATAGGTTCACAGTTATTTGCTGGATCAATGGTTAAACAATGGCATCGGCGGGAAAAAAAACTTGTTACATTTGTATTGCACCACAAGAGCAATAGCGGTGCACCTTGATATATGTGACAGAGCGTGTACACATTAGTTGGTTGAAGAGATCGCTGCTGCCACTTGGCACTAAAGCACTGGTTGTTTTTCCAGCTGTTGGTTATCCCACCGTGAGGGATGGCACTCCTGGGTATCCCCAATGCATGGCTGTGGAGAACCACTGAGTTACCCACTGTCCCACAGGGCTAAGGACTGTTCTGAGCCATAGCTCTGCTACCAGCTAACTCACAATGTCCAGGGCCAGACCTCCCACTCATCTTTGAGCAATACCGCCACCAATACCACTATCACCAACACCACCAATACCACCACCAATACCATGCCAATAGCACCACCAATACTACCACCAATACCACTATCACCAACACCACCAATACCACCGCCACCACCAACCAATACCACCAGCAATACCACCACCATCTATACCATCATCAACAATACCTCCACCAATACCACCAATGCCACCTCCAATACCACCGGACATGCCTATACCACCACCAATACCATGACAATAGCACCACCAATACTACCACCAATACCACTATCACCAACACCACCAATACCACCGCCACCACCAACCAATACCACCAGCAATACCACCACCACCTATACCACCATCAACAATACCTCCACCAATACCACCAATGCCACCACCAATACCACCGGTAATGCCTATACCACCACCATCAGTAATACCTCCACCAACACCAAAACCACCACCACCAATACAATCACCACCAATATGAATACCACCACCACCCTCACCACCAATACCACCACCACTGATACTCCCAACAACAATACCTCCACCAATAATACCACCACCACCAATACCAACACCTCCACCAATACCACCAATACCAATACCACCGGCAATGCCAATAACACCGCCAATACCACCACCACCAAAACCACCACCATCAACACCACCAATACCACCATCAGTAATACCTCCACCAACAACAAAACCACCACCACCCCCAATATAAATACAACCGGCAATGCCAATACCACCACCAATACCATCACAAATACCACCACCACTGATACCCCCATCAACAATACCTCCACCAATACCACCACCACCAATACCAACACCTCCACCAATACCACAACCACCAATACCAATACCACCGGCAATGCCAATACCACCACAAATACTGCCACCATCAATACCACCATCACAACGAATACCACCACCATCAACACCACCAATACCACAACCAATACCACTATCACCACCACCACCAATACCACTACCACCAAACCCACCATCAATACCACCACCACCTATACCACCACTAAAACAAATACCACAACCACCACCAATACCACCACCACCACCAATACCACCACCACCATCAGTACCAATAACACCACCAGCACCACAAATACCCCACCACCAATACCACCACCACCAATACCACTACCACCACCAATACCACCACCATGTATACCACCACTAATACCAATACCACAACCACCACCAATACCACCACCACCAATACCACCACCACCATCAGTACCAATACCACCACCAGCACCACGAATACCCCTCCACCAATATCACCACCAATACCATCACCAATACCCCCACCACCAATACCACCACCACCACTAATACTACCGCCACCAATACTACTACTACCAATACCAATACATTAACACCACAAATACCACCACCACCACACCAATATCACCACCACCAATACCACCACTAATACCACCACCACAAATACCACCACCAATATCAACACCACCAATACCAACACCACTAACACCACCAATACCACCGATATCACCACCAATACCAACACCACCAATACCACCACCAGTAACACCACCAATACCACCACCACCAATATTACCACCACCAAGCCCACCACCTCCACCAATACCACCACCACCAATACCACCAATACTAATACCACCACCACCAATACCAATACCGCCACCACCACCAATACCACCACCTCAGCGCCTCTTGCTCACTAGTAATAGCAGGGTCACTGTACAAGGTCAGACTGGCAGCCGAGACCATCCCTCCCTCCCTCCATGCCTGCCATAAAGCATAGCCCGCCCTGCACTTGGAGGTGAAGCCAGGGCCCAACTACAGCTGAAGTGCTTTTTATTAGGCCAAAGATAGCAATGGCATTACGCTATGCCACACTGCACACTCAAATCACGGGCAGGGCAGGAGTTAGCCCCCTCCATTCCATTACAATTCGAAGGCGAAATGAGATGCCATACTCTGTCATCACTTAGTAACACTGAATTACAGAAGCCCTGGTCCACTACATGTGGTGGAGAAAACTTACTTGGCAACTTTTCAAAGACCAGAAGTTTGTGTTAGACTTTCTACAATAGTTCTCATCATACTGTTTCTTGTAAATTGCTTATGCCCTCTCATCTTTTCCTTAATAACTTCTGCTGACCCATTCACTCTTGGAATTGTGCTCCGAACCCACACTCTTTTGGGCGGGCGTTCACCCTCACATACGTTTGAGTAACACAAGGTGTTATTCTATGTACTGGCATTGTATGGAATGAAAAGCAGGTTGATGTAGGATTCCAATAGGAGTAAGTGCAGCCGTCCAGTGCCCTCTGGAGTGCCCAGAGAGGACGCTGCCTCCAATCACGGCACTTCTTTCATTAACATGAGAACAGCGCCAGGATTGGCTTGGGAGTCTGTCTCGAGGAGAGAAGACAACAGAGGGCTTTGCCTTGTTGCAGGAAAGTAAGCTTATTCAATGCATTATTATTTTTTTTTGCCACTCGCCACACCACCCTATGGACACGCCAGCCGCCACTGCATGTCAGAAGTCAGGAAAGCCCAGATGAAGCACATTTTATTTTTGTAATTCCAACGTGCAATGGAAACAATGGGGCTTATTTACAAGGCCCTTGCGCTGTTGGTGCCTCACTTTTGATACAGAAAAAGTCGGGTACCGGCGGCGCAAGTGTCTTGTAAACAAGCCCAAAGATTTTAATAGGATCAAAAGAATTCAAGAACCTTTTCTTGGTGATATGTAAATTATAACTTTTTGCTGAAACTCGATTTTTACACGTTATTGTTTGTATACTCCACAGTTTTATATGTAAAACTACATATCACTACGAACTGTGTTGCCATTTCAATGGAAAGTGTGCTGCATGTACATGACAGTGCCATACCAGCCACATCGATTTACAAAAGGGGGTGGTGATGAACAGAGTGTCTGAATTGAGCAGACCACTCTTACCCAGTCCAAAGATCAGGGCTTGATCCATCACCGTTATTTATCTCACTGCCCCATCCCAGCTCAGAACCTGGCTATATGCAAATCAGTCTGTCCCTGGCCCAGTGCATCATGGGAACAGGGCAGACTAAACTACCAAGCCAATTCTTTACCAGAAAGGAGACAAGCTACCGGGGACCGGTTTCTGGCATTTCAGCCTCTTCGGCCCGGCTTGCTTGAATCCTAATGGAGCAGTGAGAAAGGGACTCATGTCTGAGTATACCCTGCCACACCTATAGTGGCCAAAATCGATTTACAAAAGGGGGTGGTGATGAACAGAGTGTCTGAATTGAGCAGACCACTCTTACCCAGTCCAAAGATCAGGGCTTGATCCATCACCGTTATTTATCTCACTGCCCCATCCCAGCTCAGAACCTGGCTATATGCAAATCAGTCTGTCCCTGGCCCAGTGCATCATGGGAACAGGGCAGACTAAACTACCAAGCCAATTCTTTACCAGAAAGGAGACAAGCTACCGGGGACCGGTTTCTGGCATTTCAGCCTCTTCGGCCCGGCTTGCTTGAATCCTGATGGAGCAGTGAGAAAGGGACTCATGTCTGAGTATACCCTGCCACACCTATAGTGGCCAAAATCGATTTACAAAAGGGGGTGGTGATGAACAGAGTGTCTGAATTGAGCAGACCACTCTTACCCAGTCCAAAGATCAGGGCTTGATCCATCACCGTTATTTATCTCACTGCCCCATCCCAGCTCAGAACCTGGCTATATGCAAATCAGTCTATCCCTGGCCCAGTGCATCATGGGAACAGGGCAGACTAAACTACCAAGCCAATTCTTTACCAGAAAGGAGACAAGCTACCGGGGACCGGTTTCTGGCATTTCAGCCTCTTCGGCCCGGCTTGCTTGAATCCTGATGGAGCAGTGAGAAAGGGACTCATGTCTGAGTATACCCTGCCACACCTATAGTGGCCAAAATCGATTTACAAAAGGGGGTGGTGATGAACAGAGTGTCTGAATTGAGCAGACCACTCTTACCCAGTCCAAAGATCAGGGCTTGATCCATCACCGTTATTTATCTCACTGCCCCATCCCAGCTCAGAACCTGGCTATATGCAAATCAGTCTGTCCCTGGCCCAGTGCATCATGGGAACAGGGCAGACTAAACTACCAAGCCAATTCTTTACCAGAAAGGAGACAAGCTACCGGGGACCGGTTTCTGGCATTTCAGCCTCTTCGGCCCGGCTTGCTTGAATCCTGATGGAGCAGTGAGAAAGGGACTCATGTCTGAGTATACCCTGCCACACCTATAGTGGCCAAAATCGATTTACAAAAGGGGGTGGTGATGAACAGAGTGTCTGAATTGAGCAGACCACTCTTACCCAGTCCAAAGATCAGGGCTTGATCCATCACCGTTATTTATCTCACTGCCCCATCCCAGCTCAGAACCTGGCTATATGCAAATCAGTCTGTCCCTGGCCCAGTGCATCATGGGAACAGGGCAGACTAAACTACCAAGCCAATTCTTTACCAGAAAGGAGACAAGCTACCGGGGACCGGTTTCTGGCATTTCAGCCTCTTCGGCCCGGCTTGCTTGAATCCTGATGGAGCAGTGAGAAAGGGACTCATGTCTGAGTATACCCTGCCACACCTATAGTGGCCAAAATCGATTTACAAAAGGGGGTGGTGATGAACAGAGTGTCTGAATTGAGCAGACCACTCTTACCCAGTCCAAAGATCAGGGCTTGATCCATCACCGTTATTGTTGTAAAAAATACCAGCCACATGACGCTTAGTAATATATGTTTTTTTTTTTTTATTTAACAGAGTTTTATATAGTGCAACCTTGACCAGAATTGGGTATCAGAGCACTTTACATAGCACCAGTTGCATTACATGAGGACACAATGTGAGGCTCACTGTGCCATTGGATTCAAGCGATCCCGGCTGATGAGGGGTGAAAACCCGAAACTGGTCCCAGGATGCCTGTTTCCGGTCCAGGAAGGACCTGACTTGGCAGTTTGGGCTGGACTGTTCCCATGAGGCACAGGGTCAAGACTTATTTACATATAGCTGGGTCTGAACTGAGGTGGTGAAGTGAGCTAAAGACCAATAATGGATTCAACCACGATCTGTGACTGGGAGTAAGATTCTGAAAGGTTTCAGCGCTCCGCTCATCATCTCATTGGGCTTTCTTTGTTCGCCCTTAGTTGGCAGGGTATGCCCAGACATGGGTCCCATGCTCACTGTGCCACTAGATTCAAGCTATCCTGGCTGATGAGGGGTGAAACCCCGAAACAGGTTCTAGGATGCTTATTTTAGGTCCAGGGAGGACCTAGCTTGGCAGTTCAGGCTTGACTGTTCCCATTGGGCGCAGGGCCACGACTGATTTGCAATAGCAAGGTCCAACTGGGGTGACATGGTGAGCAAAAGAATGATGGATTTTACCAATATCTCTTGACTTGGGGTGAATATTTTGAATTGTTCTGCATTCCGTCTGCTCACTGTGCCACTGGATTCAAGCTATCCTGGCTGATGAGAGGTGAGACCCTGAAACCGGTCCTAGGATGCTTGTTTCCGGTCGAGGGAGGACCTGGCTGTTCCTGGTCCAAGGAGGATCTGGCTTGGCAGTTCGGGCTGGACTATTCCCATGAGGCACAGGGTCAAGACTGATTTGTATATGGCCGGGTATAAACTGGGGTGGCGTGGTGAGCAAAGGAATGATGAATTTAACCCAGATCTCTTGACTGGGGCTGAGTGTTTTGATGTGTTCTGCATTCCGTCTGGCTACATACCACACCCTTCCCACTCCCCTGCTGTAATTTCGGCTCTCGTTCACTATATGTGTTCTCTGTGTGACGCTGAACAAAGACATGACTTGTGCGCCCTCTTGCCCCTCCTCCCCACACTCACATCTACCATTACATGGGCCATTTTAAAGCATTGTGGGGGTGGAAACTTTCTGAACACTGTTAATGCCTAAAAGGTAGCTCAGAAGGTTGAGCGCCTACTCTAGCTGGCAGCTCACCGATTCAAGTGTGGATGACTTGACTCAGCCTTTCATTCATTTTAATGGAGATAAAATGCGTACTAGTGAGTTTGTGGTGGGGTAGCATTGCCCGTGTCAGTTCAAACGAGGGCCGCGCCTGTTTTTTTCTTCTGGTCCTGATCATTGCAGGTTTTTTTTTGTGATTGTGTGTTTTGCTAAACCGTGCTGCACTTTTTGACCTTCGAGGTGTCGCACGTTTTACCCCATGGATGCCACGTATGACTTACTTTGCCCAGGCTGCTCTGAGCTTTACTCAGAAGGCCTCATTGCCGAGCAGGGGGCCGGTTGGAGGAAGCCTGTCGGGGCGTGCAACCATGTCCATACCCAGAAACTCCGGAGGATCCGCGAATCCTTGCCATAAACATACATGAGCCTGGGACTCAGCGAGCCCACCTTGCCACCTGTGGACTGGTGCTGTTGCCGCCCAGACTGCAGACCCTTCTGGTGGACTCTAATCTGCCAATATTATCGTGTTGATAGTCATTGGTAAGTATTGGGGAGATTCTCTCACCCTTGCCAGAGGGCAGCGGGTGCTGGGTCACGGTTGTAAAGTGATAACGGCGATGACGCTAAATGAATTTATGCGCTGATGGCACATTCATATGATTCTTTTTTATAGATGAAGCACTAATTCCCGCCAGGGTTAGATTGGGATCAGAAATCGGCCAAATGCAGAGATTAGTTTACACTGCCGAAACACACCTGAAAATAAGTGAGGCCACTTTTGCTCAGGCCTCCTGCCTCCGCTCAATATGCATGCATATATTAATGTGCCGGCCGAGTGAGAGAAAGGGAGTGAAACCTCTGCCCATTGATAAAAGGGAGGTAATAGACGCCCATCTGTCCCCAGAAAGGACACTCAGGCACCCACTGGGCCACTGGTGGCATCGAAAGACGCAGAAACTGCCCAAATCGACCCCCCAGGCTGCTCAAAAAAGAAGCCCACAGCTGGAACCCGGATACCGGCCCCTCCGGCATTGTCCGAGTGCCCGCATTACCAATCCGACGCTGAATTGCCCGTCCCTCAGAAGGGATGGGGGGGGGCTCTGGAGCAGTCTGCGTCGCTGGCCCGGCTCTGGGCACGTCCCGGTGAGTCTAAGGACTGCCCTAATGTCCGGCCGTCCCAAGAGCTGGAGTCTGCCATGCTGGCCTGGATCTGGGGACGCCCCAGGGTGTGTGTGTCTCGCCTGGCCCTTGGGACGTCCCAGCCCACGCCCATGTGAGGGTGGCCAGAGTGTGAGGGTGTGTGTGACTCCCCTGCCCCTGGGGACGTCCCAGCCCACTCCCCTGTGAGGGTGGCCAGAGTGTGAGGGTGTGTCTGGCCTGGCCCTCGGGACGTCCCAGCCCACGCCCATGTGATGGTGACCGGAGTGTGAGGGTGTCTGTGTCTGGTCTAGCCCTGGCCCTGGGGACATCCCAGCCCACGCACATGTGAAGGTGGCCAGAGTGTGAGGGGGTGTCTCTCGCTGGCTCTGTCTTCATCTGTCTCCATGTGTGCACGTGCAGAGATGAGACGACAGGGGTGCACAGGGAGCACTGACGCCTCACAGGACAGAGAGAGGGTAACGGCAAGGAAAGAGAGAATGAGGAAAGGAAAGAGAGAATGAGGAAAGAAAAGAGAGAATGAGGAAAGAAAAGAGAGAATGAGGAAAGGAAAGAGAGAATGAGGAAAGAAAAGAGAGAATGCGGAAAGGAAAGAGAGAATGAGGAAAGAAAAGAGAGAATGAGGAAAGGAAAGAGGGAATGAGGAAAGGAAAGGAAAGGAAAGAAGGAATGAGGAAAGGAAAGGAAAGAAAAGGAAAGGGAGACTCACGAAAGGAAAGAGAGAATGGGCAGCAGCAAGGAAAGAGAATGAGGAAAGGAAAGGAAAGGAAAGGAAAGAGAGAATGGGCAGCAGCAAGGAAAGAGAATGAGGAAAGGAAAGGAAAGGAAAGGAAAGAGAGAATGAGGAAAGAACGGCAGGCTTGGCCCTGGGGCGGGAAAAACAGAATCCAGGCCAGAGGGGCCGAGCAAGAGGCAAAAACAGAAGATGTGAAGTCGAAGTGAGATGTTCTTGGGGGTGGGAAGCGTTC
Organism: Lissotriton vulgaris; assembly: GCF_964263255.1. NCBI lineage: Eukaryota > Metazoa > Chordata > Amphibia > Caudata > Salamandridae > Lissotriton > Lissotriton vulgaris. Next base: position 1,745,448,703 of record NC_141695.1, read on the forward strand.
GGGCGAGGGAGGGGTTACTTTACACGTGTTAGAGCTTGTTAGGAGGTGTTCGTTTCTACAGCAAGAAGCCGGAGGGTGTAACTTATTACTTTACACACAAACTGCTTATGAATAAATCAGCCTCTTGACAACTCATCGGAGCTTGTGGTGAATCAGGCGCGCAACACCCATTGGACTCACCGGGATTCAGCCCCCCCCCCCCCCCCCCGTCGTGTGTGGCAACCCGGGAGGAGACAGATCCCGGGCACACACAGAGCCGCACCCGAACGTTTCACAGGTCTTTAAAGGACCATTTGAATGTTAATTAGGCCCTGCAGTTGTTTCACCCCTTCCAAGAGCCCCTGCAGCTCCACTCTGATTAAAGGTTCAGCCCTCCCGAAGTGTTTTCTTAGACCCCCCACCCCCCCCCCCCCCGAAATTTGGCTCTAGTTGCGCCTCTGTGGTGAATGTACTTCCACCTTCCCTTCCTTTATATGGTGTGATCTCCCCTCATGGTCATATCACGGACCGGTGCGTCTTTGGGGGGAATGAGGGAGAGCGGCGGCAGGTACTGAGAGGAGTGACGGAGTCCACACGTGACAGAGCACACATGTGACTGAGCCCCCCACATGTGACACACCTGACAGAGCCCACCACATGTGACAAACGTGACAGAGCCCATACATGACCACATGTGACAGAGCTGACATGTGACAGAGCCCACATGAGCCCACACGTGACAGAGCCCACACGTGACAGAGCCCACACGTGACAGAGCTCACATGTGATAGAGACCACACATGACAGAGCCCACACTTGACACACATATGACAAAGCCCACGTGACAGAGCCCACATGTGACACACGTGATAGAGCCCACACGTGACAGAGCTCACATGTGATAGAGACCACACGTGACAGAGGTTATACATGACAGAGCCCACATGTGATAGAGCACACATGTGACAGAGTCCACACTTGACACACATATGACAAAGCCCATGTGACAGAACCCACATGTGACACACATGACAGAGCCCATACATGACCACATGTGACAGAGCTGACACATGAGAGCCCACATGAGCCCACATGTGACAGAGCCCACACGTGACAGAGCCCACATGTGACAGAGTCAACACTTGACACACATATGACAGAGCCCAAACGTGACCACATGTGACAGAGCTGAACCGTGACAGAGCCCACACGTGACAGAGCCCGCATGTAACAGTGTCCACACGTGACGGAGCCCAAACCTACCCCAGCTCAGCACTGGCACTCCTAAGATGCCGAGGCAGGGGGCGCAACGCAAAGCAACTGCTACAACCAATGACAGTGAGGCCATCAGGGTGCATCGCACTATATATAAAAAGGCAATTTGTGATGCTAAGAAGGAATGGGAGGCCACAATGTGGGAGGAGTTGAGATCCGCACTTAGGTGTAAGGATTCCAAATTATTCTGGTCCATTGTTGCAACTGGACTTAGTGGGCATACCCACACGCTTGCCCCCAATATTGCCCCTTAAATCTGGGAAAGCCACTTTGATGCTCTATATGACACCTCTGAGTTTGATGGTTCGCCTGTTAGTACTCTTGAACCTCAGCAACTCCAAAGCGTCAACGGGGCTGAAGAGCGTGGATGGTTGACTGTAGTCCCTACATGCCTCGCCCCAGTTGAACCCTTTACCTTGATCGAGGTTGAGACAGCTATAGGTAAAGTGCTCCCTAATAAGGCTCCAGGATTGGATAAATTGCCGGGGGATTTGTTTAGGGCACAACCTAAAATCTGGGCCCCCTACTTGGTCGTTCTATTTAATGGCATTTTGCAGGGAGACGACCTGCCCCCTACTTGGTTAGGAGCAGAAATTGTCCCTATTTTAAAAAATGGCTGCCCATTAACCCCCTCCAATTATAGACCCATTATCTTAATTGATACATCACAAAAGCTGATGGGGAGGGTTATCCTTGACAGGATTCTCGGGTGGATCGATGAGAATGGGATCTTGTCCATACTCCAGGCAGGCTTTAGGTCCGGCACATCTACCTTAGATCAGATATTTCGCCTGCAGGTCCTGTATTGGAAAACAGCAAAGGTAGAGGGTGGCGGCCTCTACCTTGTGTTTGTGGACCTGCGAGCGGCATTTGATCTGGTTCCGCGAGAAAAATTGTGAAAGGTGCTAGCAGACCTGGGACTCCCGCCATCTTTATTAGCCGTTCTATCTAGGCTCCACGTAAACAACTTTGCCCAGGTCAGGTGTGGTAGGCATGGCGAACTCACAGATCAATTCCCTGTCCAAAAAGGAGTTTGCCAAGGGTGCGTGTTGGCACCCACACTATGCAGCCTCTATATTAACGGCCTTGTGGAACATTTGAATGGTGTGGTAAACAATGATGCCCCTAAATTGGCTACGGGTAGAGTGCCCGCTCTGATGTTCGCAGACGACACCCTGTTGTTGTCAAGAACATCATCGGGCATTCAAAAAACGCTTGATGGATTCGTGGAGATTTGCGAGCTTCGGGGATTAGAAATCAATCTGGGAAAAACAAAGTTTATGATTTTTAACCCCCCTAAGCGGGTACGCCCAAACCCGGTTTTACATGGTACCGCCCTTGATAGTGTTAAAACATTCGATTATCTGGGTGTTACTCTGACTGAGAATTTCGACTGGAACACGCAGATTGCAAAGTCCACACTTAAGTTATCCCAGCTTGCAGGGGGTATAAGCAAAGTTTTTAGGGAGTCAACTTATAGGCCGGTGTCCCCAGCTCTGGAGATATATTGTCGCCAGGCTAGAACGGCAGCAATTTACGGGGCTGAACTTTGGGGGCACAAGCAGATAATGAACTTTAAAAAGGTAGAGCAGTCTTTTGGGAGAAACCTAGTTGGGTTACCGCCTAGTACGCCTTTGATCCCTCCTAGACTTGATCTTGGCATGGTTCCAATAGAGGAGATCATAAGTGCAAGACCAATTATGCACTGGAAGAGGCTGTGGTCAGTCCCTGAACTGGCCGCTTACAGAGCGGAATTTTCTGAGATTTGGTCTCTTCTTATACACAAAAAGATCCCTTGGCTTAGCACATTCGTGCTGTTAGTACCCGGTTAGGTCTTTTGGAACTGTGGGAAACCCCTGAGACTTATTGCCTAGGGATACCAAAGAATGAACTCCTTTCTCATATACGTATGCAGAACGCTCAAGCGCTATCGAGCTCCGCAACATTGGGTAGGTTGACATCTGAGTTCCTCCTAGTTAAATCAGAATCCAAAATTGAGGAATTCATGGATTTAATTGAACCCCCGCTTGCTCGAAAGCTATATCTCCAGCTAAGGCATGGCACTCTACCCATTAGGTCTTTTACATCTAAATGGCTAAAACCTTATAACGAAGTTTGCCCTGCATGTAGTTATAAAAATGAGAATGTAACTCGTGTATTGTTTTTCTGCCCTGCCTATTCTGCAATTAGAAAATGTTGGCTGATTCCTATTTGTAAGGATTTGGGACTCTTGCATTTCACACAGGCCTGCAGGATACTGACCTATGATACCCATCCTCCCATTGTGTTTGCGGTTTCTCGTTATTTACTCAGTATGTGGCGTAGGAGACAAACCTTTCTAACCTAATTGTTGTACTTATTGCTATTATTTCTCGTATCCTGATAACTTGTAGTTTAATGCTCTTTTAACATTTTATGACTATTTATCGTCTTATTGATCGTGCTGATGTATTTTATGTGCACTTTTATGGTCATCTGACTGAAATAAAGTTATCAATGAATGCTACTTTACCCGTAGACCAAGGGGATGCCGCCGCAATCACCACACACCAATCCACCTGACAGTAACATATGGAAAGAGGACGTGTGACTGTGAGGCCTGGGTGTAGACACAGAGGGGCTCACCCGAAGCAGCCCGCCCTCCTCGATGCTTGTAGGTATGTGCTCTGAAAGGTACCTGTCAGGTGCGGGCCCCGCCGCCTTCCTCCCCTCACAGAGTCCGAGTGACCCGCATGTTTGAGCCACGGGGCGCGGCTGCAGCCAGGGCCGCTGCCATGTGCGGCCGCGGTGGCGCTTTCCCATAATTATGGGTTTGTAACGCGATCCATCATCTGCTGTGAAATCTGCAGATTTGAACACAAACCAATTTTGTTTCCAGCTCAACCGTTTCAAAAATTACTAAAAGGCAGTGGCGTGCAACGCGCAGGGGAGACCCTTTGCAAAGGTTGACTGGTCGCCTTTCCGTTCATTATCGCTGTATCTGGGTATTAAACTGGTGCTAATGAGCTGCAACCAACGCCCAGACATTGTTAACGAGGTTAATAATGGCAGCCTGATGAAGTAATGCCTCTACAGAATGTGCCGCATAATGTACTCAACCCTGCCGCATAATCTGCCCCTCCCCTGCCTCAGAATCCCAGTGGCGCTGCTGTCGTCTTGGCGCTATGCAATGCTTTCTTGTTTGCAAAACATAGCACAGCAACTTCAGTACACCTCGCGTAGAGAGAGGTGGAAGTACAGGAAGTAAGGGGGGAGGGGTCAGAGTGAGAGGAGGCAGGGGGGGGGGAATGAGGGCCGGAGGGAGAGATAAAGGTACATGAAGTAAGGGGGGGGTCAGGGGAGAGAAGGCAGGGGGAATGAGGGCTGGAGGGAGAGATGGAGGTGTGAGAAGTTGGCCTGATATGTGATGTCCACTATTCTAGTGGGCACCCTGTATCAGTCCAAACAACCCTTATGGTGATGGTTGTAAAGTCAACCTTATAGACCAGCTATCCTAATCGTAGCATGGACAAAGTAGTCTTAGGCTAAAACTTCAGAGGGCATGTAAAGCCAGCTGTTTTACCATATGTAACCCCTTGAATACCAAATGAAAGGACACCACACAGGATATTTAAATAAAATATATATGTATTTATTTCTAAACAACCCCTCTGGGGCTCTTTATGAGATCAGAGGCACAAGCACATAACAAGATACTTAATTATCATACAATCAGTTTCACAATATACAGTAGCACCATAGTGGCATGTCAAACCATATACTAAAATACTGGTATAAGAACCACGTCACGAACAAAGGAAAGGCCTAGGACCTAGGGAATCGCTGGGGCTACACTGTACTACCAAAGGATAGGAAGTAGGAGGCCCATGGAAGGCGTGTGCAGTGTCTTTACACACACGCAAGTTACCATAGAGTTAGAATGGGAACAAAAGAATTGGAAACTAGTTCTTTTAGGTCACTTCCGGATGGACTAGGAGAAAGCTACTTGAAAGTTAGACACTAGGATAGTTAATACCCACAGGAGCACTGGAGTACTTGCGTTACCTCACCCACAGGAAGCGGATGCATAGGTGTCAAAGTGTGTTGGGTTTCGTCGCTGAATCCTATGGAGCCTTGAAGAAAGATGCTGCAGGCGACCAGGAGAGAAGTGTCCGGTTGGATCCAAGGGCGGATCGAGGATGAAGAGTATCTGAAAGCAGAGGGGACAGAGTCTGGGTCACTAGCCAGTGACCAGGAAGGAACCAGGAAGGAACCAGGTGATGTTGCGAAGCAATCAGGTGATATAGTGAAGCTTGTCTTTGCAGCCATGTGGACCAGGAGGTGTCGACGACAACCAGGAGTCAGGCATGGACTGTCCCACAAAGTCTCTAGCTGTCAGCCGTGTCGGCTTCCGGATTGGAGTCAATAAGCCTTGGCTAAGGCAACCCACGCAGAAATCGAAGATGGCTTCTTAATCAGACCAGCAAGGTCTGATGGGCTGCTCCTTTTCAGGGAAGCAAGGGCCAGTCTGGATCAACCAGACCAGTGGTGTAGATTTAAGTTTTCCTCGTCACAGAGGCCACTAGCCAACGTGCAAGTGACCGGACAGACGCATCAAGCAGGAAAATGCAAAAGGGCTCCACGCGGCACTCGTGGAGTGTGGAGGGATGATCTTTGGTGCGGATGATGCTCGGGGCTGGGGCTTCTCAATCCCCAATGCACAACTTCGAGGGTGCCTCAGAAGTTGCACGGAAAGCAATTTGCTGGCTATCCAAGATGGCCGGTCCCACGTCTCACGTCATCTCCATGGGTCTCAGTTTTGCTGTGGCTGTGGATCGGGCTGAAGGAAGTCTGAAAGTCCAGGTCTTGTCAGGCTCTGTGTTCGGGCTCCAGCCGGAGCAATGACAAAGCAAACCATTGATCGCTTGATGGTGCCTGTTTGCGCAGGGTGGTCACTCCTTGACCACAAGGGAGATTCTTCAGTCTTCTATCTTCAAGTAGAACGTCGAAGGTCCAGAGTTTCCTTTCAAGTTTCAGTCAGGATTAATCTAAAGTCTTGGGACTCAGCTCCTACCTATATACCAAATTTAGGGGCTGGATTACTGCTAGGTCCGTACTATGGGTGGGACCAGGGAAGGGGGTGGTTACACCCCTTTCCCTTTGTCCAGTTTCGCGCCAGAGCTGGGGCTGGAGTGCCCCATCACTGGTTTGAACTGGACTATGCATGGGACACCTTGTGTGCCCCAGGCAGTGTCTCATTTCATTCAGCCCTCCCTGTCCCAATTCACTATGGCCTGTCTGGGGTGGTGCTAGCACCTCCCAAGGCAGGAAACCTATTGTCCAAACCTCCCTCGCTGGAAGGACTCCCAGCAGCAGGAGGTCAGACTTGTGTCTGTGGCAGCAGCATCCATTTTGTGATGCTGAGGCTCTGGTTAACTTTAACCGGGATTAGTAGAAACGACATGTCTTCCCCCTCTAGAAGGCGAGGGGATAGTATTCCAAAGTGTATGACACCTTACATGACATGTTTTGATAAAACCAAACCAGAGTTAGCATTTAACCTCGAGGTTCATAATGCACTTAAGAGTATATGGTATGGCTATATCCTAGAACAGCTATAAGGACATAGTTCCGAAAGCTGCAGACAGGCTCAGCTCATGCTAGAGCCTCATCTCACATAAAACCAAGCACTCTGCCTCCAGGATTGTTAAGGCCTGCCATAGGAGTGACTGATAGGTGTATATGTGTTTAGATATAAGGTTAGATATAGGAATACTATATCTAAGCAAGGGGTGATTACACGACCTTGGCCCAGCTGAGTGATCAGCCAGTTGTGTCAGTTTGGATGGCCAGCCAGGGGTGGCAAAAGATATGCTGTAGCCCCTGGTAGGCCTTGGCTGCACCTATGCCCTGGGTACCTATAGTACACTGTATAGGGGCTCATAAGGTGACCCAATGTCCAATTGGTAATGTACCTAAAGTACATTGTATTGAATTTAGAGAGAGCACAGCTGGGCTGTGGGTCTGATTAGCAGGCCCACAGCCATATTAAGTCGAAAACCAGTGAAGCAAAAAGTGGGGTGACCATAGGAAAGCAGACCCTTCTCTTCTACAGGAGGTACATGAAGTAAGGAGGGGTCAGGGGAGAGAAGGCAGGGGGAATAAGGGCCGGAGGGAGAGATGGAACATAGAGGAAGTAAGGGGGTCAGGGGAGAGAAGGCAGGGGGAATGAGGGCCGGAGGGAGAGATGGAGGTACATGAAGTAAGGGGGGGTCAGGGGAGAGAAGGCAGGGGGAATGAGGGCCGGAGAGAGAGATGGAGGTACATGTAGGAAGGGGGGTCAGGGGAGAGAAGGCAGGGGGAATGAGGGTCGGAGGGAGATATGGAGGTACACGAAGAAAGGGGGGAGGGGTCAGAGTGGGAGGAGACGGGCTGAATGATGGCCGGAGGGAGAGATGGAGGTACATGAAGTAAGGGGGGGGGGGGGCAGGGGAGATAAGGCAGGTGGCGAATGAGGGTCGGAGGGAGAGATGTAGAAAAAGTACACGGGTGCCCCGTACCTGTAGGTGTGCTCTGGGCCTCCACTTCCTCTTCTGGCCCATGTGGCTCAGCAGTCCCACAGCATTACAAGTACCAAGTCATAAACAAGCATTGGCATAGCCAATGGGTCTCGCCTTTGGGGCGGGCGAGCATGTATTCTCATCAGTCCTTGACTCATCTGGCTGACAGCCCTCGGGCACTCTTATATACTGTACTCCGAGAATGCCAGCGCCAGGATGCCTGCGAGGTGATAGAGCACTCTATAAATGAAATAAATAAATAATAAACTCACAGCAAGAGAGAGAAAAAGGCAACAAGGAAAAGGAAAAGGAAGAAAAAGATGAACAATAGTGATAATGGGAAAAAGGGGCATCAAAAACAACCAGCAAGAGTGAGATAAAGGGGCAAAGAGTATCCGGTGAAGCATAAAAGACACACGCCCAGGTCCCCCTAGGGGTGACAGTGTGGCTTTACAGAGGCTGTTTGAATGAGTGAATGAAAAGAGGCTAGAGATAGAATCAGTACTAAACAGCCTTGGTATTTGGCAGCCACGACCTTCAGGTTGCTGGGCGAAGGCTTCTGAGCAAAGTCTTTGTTTTATCCCTGACAGCTAAGCATGTGATGGCTGAGCAACGCTGTGGGTCTGCTGTAGCCTGCATGTGATGTTGACCGGTAGGGTATGCTTTGCTGCCGGCATTGGTGCCTAGGCGGATGCCTCAACTGGGTCTGGGAGAGATAGCTCTGCTGTCTGAGGCTTTAGCTGTGACACCTGACTGGTCTCTCTGGTCACTTAGGCATATGTCCGTAGGGTCTGTGTAACCTGACCGATATGTCTGCTATCTAAGGCTTGAGTTTGTAGATTTATCTAACCTTAGAGATAGTTCTGCCTGAGGCTTCAGTCTGTAAGATCTGTTTAACCTGAGGGAAAGCTGTGTTGTCTGCGGGCCAGAGCCTGCAGCTTCTGTGTAACCTGAGGGATAGCTGTGCTCTCCGCAGCCTGAGCCTGTAGGTTCTGTGTAACCTGAGTGATAGCTCTGCTGTCTGAGGCCCGAGCCTACAGGTTCTGTGTAACCTGAGGGATAGCTCTGCGGTCTGCGGGCCAGAGCCTGCCGCTTCTGTGTAACCTGAGGGATAGCTGTGCTCTCTGCGACCCGAGCCCGCAGGTTCTGTGTAACCTGAGGGATAGCTCTGCTCTCTGCGGCCCGAGCCTGCAGGTTCTGTGTAACCTGGAAGATAGCTCTGCTCTCTGCAGCTCGAGACTGCAGGCTCTGTGTAACCTGAGGGATAGCTCTGCTGTCTGCCGTCCCGAGCCTGCAGGTTCTGTGTAACCTGAGGGATAGCTGTGCTCTCGGCAGCCCGAGCCTGCAGGTTCTGTGTAACCTGAGGGATAGCTCTGCTGTCTGAGGCCCGAGCCTACAGGTTCTGTGTCACCTGAGGGATAGCTGTGCTCTCGGCAGCCCAAGCCTGTAGGTTCTGTGTAACCTGAGGGATAGCTCTGCTGTCTGAGGCCCGAGCCTGTAGGTTCTGTGTAACCTGAGGGATAGCTGTGCTCTCTGCAGCCCGAGCCTACAGGTTCTGTGTCACCTAAGGGATAGCTGTGTTCTTGGCAGCCCAAGCCTGTAGGTTCTGTGTAAACTGAGGGATAGCTCTGCTGTCTGCAGCTCGAGCCTGTAGGTTCTGTGTAACCTGAGGGATAGCTGTGCTCTCTGCGTCCCGAGCCTGCAGGTTCTGTGTAACCTGAGGCATAGCTCTGCTCTCTGCGTCCCGAGCCTGCAGGTTCTGTGTAACCTGAGGGATAGCTCTGCTGTCTGCCGTCCCAAACCTGCAGGATCTGTGTAACCTGAGGGATAGCTGTGCTCTCGGCAGCCCAAGCCTGTAGATTCTGTGCAAACTGAGGGATAGCTCTGCTGTCTGCGGCCCGAGCCTGCAGGTTCTGTGCCACCTGAGGGATAGCTGTGCTCTCGGCAGCCCGAGCCTGCAGGTTCTGTGTAACCTGAGGGATAGCTCTGCTGTCTGAGGCCCGAGCCTACAGGTTCTGTGTCACCTGAGGGATAGCTGTGCTCTCGGCAGCCCAAGCCTGTAGGTTCTGTGCAAACTGAGGGATAGCTGTGCTCTCGGCAGCCCGAGCCTGCAGGTTCTGTGTAACCTGAGGGATAGCTGTGCTCTCGGCAGCCCGAGCCTGCAGGTTCTGTGTAACCTGAGGGATAGCTCTGCTGTCTGAGGCCCGAGCCTACAGGTTCTGTGTAACCTGAGGAATAGCTGTGCTCTCGGCAGCCCGAGTCTGCAGGTTCTGTGTAACCTGAGGGATAGCTGTGCTCTCGGCAGCCCGAGCCTGTAGGTTCTGTGTAACCTGAGGGATAGCTGTGCTCTCGGCAGCCCGAGCCTGCAGGTTCTGTGTAACCTGAGGGATAGCTCTGCTGTCTGAGGCCCGAGCCTACAGGTTCTGTGTCACCTGAGGGATAGCTGTGCTCTCGGCAGCCCAAGCCTGTAGGTTCTGTGCAAACTGAGGGATAGCTGTGCTCTCGGCAGCCCGAGCCTGCAGGTTCTGTGTAACCTGAGGGATAGCTGTGCTCTCGGCAGCCCGAGCCTGCAGGTTCTGTGTAACCTGAGGGATAGCTCTGCTGTCTGAGGCCCGAGCCTACAGGTTCTGTGTAACCTGAGGAATAGCTGTGCTCTCAGCAGCCCGAGTCTGCAGGTTCTGTGTAACCTGAGGGATAGCTGTGCTCTCGGCAGCCCGAGCCTGTAGGTTCTGTGTAACCTGAGGGATAGCTCTGCTGTCTGCAGCTCGAGCCTGCAGGTTCTGTGTAACCCGAGGGATAGCTCTGCTGTCTGAGGCCCGAGCCTGCAGGTTCTGTGTAACCTGAGGGATAGCTCTGCTGTCTGAGGCCCGAGCCTGCAGGTTCTGTGTAACCTGAGGGATAGCTCTGCTGTCTGCCGTCCCGAGCCTGTAGGTTCTGTGTAACCTGAGGGATAGCTGTGCTCTTGGCAGCCCGAGTCGGCAGGTTCTGTGTAACCTGAGGGATAGCTCTGCTGTCTGAGGCCCGAGCCTACAGGTTCTGTGTAACCTGAGGAATAGCTCTGTTGTCTGAGGCCCGAGCCTACAGGTTCTGTGTAACCTGAGGAATAGCTCTGCTCTCGGCAGCCCGAGTCTGCAGGTTCTGTGTAACCTGAGGGATAGCTCTGCTCTCTGCGGCCCGAGGCTGCAGGTTCTGTGTAACCTGAGGGATAGCTGTACTCTCGGCAGCCCAAGCCTGTAGGTTCTGTGCAAACTGAGGGATAGCTGTGCTCTCTGCGGCCCGAGCCTACAGGTTCTGCGTAACCTGAGGGATAGCTCTGCTGTCTGAGGCCCGAGCCTACAGGTTCTGTGTAACCTGAGGAATAGCTGTGCTCTCGGCAGCCCGAGCCTGTAGGTTCTGTGTAACCTGAGGGATAGCTCTGCTGTCTGAGGCCAGAGCCTACATGTTCTGTGTAACCTGAGGAATAGCTGTGCTCTCGGCAGCCCGAGTCTGCAGGTTCTGTGTAACCTGAGGGATAGCTGTGCTCTCGGCAGCCCGAGCCTGTAGGTTCTGTGTAACCTGAGGGATAGCTCTGCTGTCTGCAGCTCGAGCCTGCAGGTTCTGTGTAACCTGAGGGATAGCTCTGCTGTCTGAGGCCCGAGCCTGCAGGTTCTGTGTAACCTGAGGGATAGCTCTGCTGTCTGAGGCCCGAGCCTGCAGGTTCTGTGTAACCTGAGGGATAGCTCTGCTGTCTGCCGTCCCGAGCCTGTAGGTTCTGTGTAACCTGAGGGATAGCTGTGCTCTTGGCAGCCCGAGTCGGCAGGTTCTGTGTAACCTGAGGGATAGCTCTGCTGTCTGAGGCCCGAGCCTACAGGTTCTGTGTAACCTGAGGAATAGCTCTGCTCTCGGCAGCCCGAGTCTGCAGGTTCTGTGTAACCTGAGGGATAGCTCTGCTCTCTGCGGCACGAGGCTGCAGGTTCTGTGTAACCTGAGGGATAGCTCTGCTGTCTGAGGCCCGAGGCTGCAGGTTCTGTGTCACCTGAGGGATAGCTGTGCTCTCGGCAGCCCAAGCCTGTAGGTTCTGTGCAAACTGAGGGATGGCTGTGCTCTCGGCAGCCCGAGCCTGCAGGTTCTGTGTAACCTGAGGGATAGCTGTACTCTCGGCAGCCCAAGCCTGTAGGTTCTGTGCAAACTGAGGGATAGCAGTGCTCTCTGCGGCCCGAGCCTACAGGTTCTGCGTAACCTGAGGGATAGCTCTGCTGTCTGAGGCCCGAGCCTACAGGTTCTGTGTAACCTGAGGAATAGCTGTGCTCTCGGCAGCCCGAGCCTGTAGGTTCTGTGTAACCTGAGGGATAGCTGTGCTCTCGGCAGCCCGAGCCTGTAGGTTCTGTGTAAACTGAGGGATAGCTGTGCTCTCGGCAGCCCGAGCCTGCAGGTTCTGTGTAACCTGAGGGATAGCTCTGCTGTCTGAGGCCCGAGCCTACAGGTTCTGTGTAACCTGAGGAATAGCTGTGCTCTCGGCAGCCCAAGCCTGTAGGTTCTGTGCAAACTGAGGGATAGCTGTGCTCTCGGCAGCCCGAGTCTGCAGGTTCTGTGTAACCTGAGGGATAGCTCTGCTGTCTGAGGCCCGAGCCTACAGGTTCTGTGTAACCTGAGGGATAGCTCTGCTCTACGTAGCCTGAGCCTGCAGGTTCTGTGTAACCTGAGAGATAGCTGTGCTCTCTGCGGCCCGAGCCTGCTGGTTCTGTGTAACCTGAGGGATAGCTGTGCTCTCGGCAGCCCGAGCCTGTAGGTTCTGTGTAACCTGAGGGATAGCTCTGCTGTCTGAGGCCCGAGCCTACAGGTTCTGTGTAACCTGAGGGATAGCTGTGCTCTCTGCGTCCCGAGCCTGCAGGTTCTGTGTAACCTGAGGGATAGCTCTGCTGTCTGAGGCCCGAGCCTACAGGTTCTGTGTAACCTGAGGGATAGCTGTGCTCTCGGCAGCCCGAGTCTGCAGGTTCTGTGTAACCGCAGGGATAGCTCTGCTGTCTGCGGCCCGAGCCTGCAGGTTCTGTGTAACCGCAGGGATAGCTCTGCTGTCTGAGGCCCGAGCCTACAGGTTCTGTGTAACCTGAGGGATAGCTGTGCTCTCGGCAGCCCGAGTCTGCAGGTTCTGTGTAACCGCAGGGATAGCTGTGCTCTCGGCAGCCCGAGCTTGCAGGTTCTGTGTAACCTGAGGGATAGCTGTACTCTCGGCAGCCCAAGCCTGTAGGTTCTGTGCAAACTGAGGGATAGCTGTGCTCTCTGCGGCCCGAGCCTACAGGTTCTGCGTAACCTGAGGGATAGCTCTGCTGTCTGAGGCCCGAGCCTACAGGTTCTGTGTAACCTGAGGGATAGCTCTGCTCTACGTAGCCTGAGCCTGTAGGTTCTGTGTAACCTGAGAGATAGCTGTGCTCTCTGCGGCCCGAGCCTGCTGGTTCTGTGTAACCTGAGGGATAGCTGTGCTCTCGGCAGCCCGAGCCTGTAGGTTCTGTGTAACCTGAGGGATAGCTCTGCTGTCTGAGGCCCGAGCCTACAGGTTCTGTGTAACCTGAGGGATAGCTGTGCTCTCTGCGTCCCGAGCCTGCAGGTTCTGTGTAACCGCAGGGATAGCTCTGCTGTCTGAGGCCCGAGCCTGCAGACTGCATTTGTTTACTCGCAGTGCTGTGGTTCTCAAGACTTTAAAAGCGCTGAGATGCAGTTGGCACGAGGAGTTTGTTTCTGCAATCCTGGCCTGCTGTTGCTTTACTCTCTGCAGTGGCATTTGTTTGATTTAATGCGCGAGGTGCAGTTTCTTTATCCTACGCTCCGAGTGTAAGTTTTTATTTTTAAATCCCTGCCACGACGTTCTGATTTTTAAGGCCCACGCGGTCCAGCGTGAGCCAAGGGGGCGTCAATTATCGCACACGTTAAAGAACAAGGGAGGGGCAGAGCCAGTGAGGGGGTCTGCGAGGCCTCGATTTGAGCTGTGGTTGATTCACCAATTGACTTAATGGGTGAACGTGGAAGTCAGTGGCCGAATGCCCGGGTAAGTGGCCAGTGTCTGAATTAATGAGTGAATGTGTGAATAAGTGCCCACTCGCCTGGGTGAGTGATGGAATGGGGGCATATTTACATCTCCTCCAATGAATCACAGGTGCACCGTTGACTGCGAGTTTGAACATGCTTTGCAACATTCACAGGCGTAGTTAAACACTTCGAAATATAATAAGTTTGGGGGAAAAAATCGTCTGGACACCTGTAAAAACTATGAATTTTGACACAACTAAACCTACTCATTTTCTCGTTTATAGAGAAATATAATTCTCTAGGTATACACCATGCACTATACGATTTGTTTTTCTCCGCAATGCCGCAATCGTGCGTGCAAAAGCTCTGCAAAATGCAAACTTGCTGTGAAAAAAGTATGCCTGCATTTCCAGCATGGAATGGGGTTACAAACGTGCAAGTATCATGACTCGTTCCTCAGATGTTGCTTTTGGTTTGGTTGACTTGGATTCGTGTGAAATTTATAAAAGCGTACAGGCGAGGGAAAATCATCAATCTCCTGAACTTTCCGGAGGAAAAACACTGAATTTTGCAAAAAATCAGAGGTCAATAAACGTGTTTGCGCTCGCAGCACTCCATGTCCTCCTACCCGTGCATGCGTCTGCCGTGTGTAAACGCCATCCATGTGCAGACATAGGTAGGTGCCCATTGCTCCGCACCATGGGCATGGCACGCGGACTCGCATTTGATGGCTCGAGCGCGTTGTGTGTAGTTTCCTGTGCCTTCCCCAGGGTGCATCTTGAATTGCGATGCCCACCTCGGTATGTAATGCGTAAACAAAGTAATGGAACAGTTGAGATGTGACAGAGTGCTTAATTTGAGCCGGAGCTTTCCGGTGCTGAGCACTGGCACTTAATTGTCAACACCTCACTTAGGGCAGTCTGCCACAAGGTGGCGCTGCTCATGTAATTTAGAGATGAACAGTATAATAGATGTTTAAAAAACAATATACGTTTAAAAATTACTAATACCTGCCTCCCCAACCATTCCCTTAGCTTTGGGGACCTGGAATAATCGGAACTGTCGCATTTACATGCGAGAGAGAGGGTTAGTAGTTGTTTTGGCAGCGATGACAGGGGCGATGGGTGGTGCAAGCTGCATTGGCCTCCTGGTCAGAGCCCCGGTACTTAATATTTTACAAATTAAGCACTCACGGAGAAGACGGACTTACAGAGATGGCAGACGGGACGGACGTGCTGAAGACAGACCATGGCGTAGCAAAGGTGCCGGCTGAACAATAACATACGATAAGAATAGTTCAGTTGACCTGGGTGCAGCTGTACCTGCTGCACCAGTAATAGCTACGCCCCTAAACACAGAGAGAAGCCAAGGAATCACTATGGAAACAAGAGAACAAAAGTTACCTTTGGTAAATAAACATTAAAAATAAAGTAAATATAAGGGAAGGTCCGAGCACAGGAGTGTAACGAAACCCAGGCTGAGATTGGTATCTGAACATGAATCGTTGCGCCATAGTTCTAATAAAAGGCACACTGCAGCACAAGAGAACAAAAACAACCTTCGAAAAATAAACAGTAACTAAATAAACAAGCATTTCAACAAAAAGCAGGTCTGCGCGTTGTGCGTTCTGAAAGGCAATAAATTCCTTTAGCAGATAACAATCAAAAGGGAAGCGAAAGCACAGTGACCAGGGGGAATGCATCTGCCACCCTGCTCACTCCCAAGCCCCTAGGACGTAGGAGCGAACATTTTAGGAAGAGTTGGGACATGCACCCGCCTTTGACAATTGCGTGCTTTCATTTTTTGAAAGCCACAAGCAAAGGCCAACTGATGTGACAACCACATGCACAAGCTTTCTGAAAGCTTTCTGAATGTCTGGAGTAAGTCCAAGAGGCCCTCGGCTTAGGACAGTGCATTCGCGATGCGCTAGGCGAGACCTAAAAAGGGACAAAAGTTTTGGAGGGAAAATGTGCGTCTGGTAGGAGAAAGCTAGGGCTCGGAATAATGAAGATTACTGAAAAGTAATCTAAAATTACACCAAGTTCACCTGCTCCAGTCAGTCCTGGTAATCTAACTCGGGCAGCAGAATACATACACTGAGGCGATCGCAAACTTGATGCAGTAACTTAAGATGCCCACTGTCGGTCTAAGACCGCTTTTAAAATAGTGTCTGAATTACAAAGAGTACACTCAAGATCAATAATGACAGCACTACAATAATGTAAGTTATATAAGAAAGCTATGATATGGTACACAAGGTATTAGGAGCATCTACAGTATGTAACAAAGCTAGCAGATCATACAAAAGGTATTAGCAATATCTGAGGTATGTAATAAAGCCACCATATCAAACAAAAGGTATTAGCAATATCTGAGGTATGTAATAAAGCCACCATATCATACAAAAGGTATTAGCAATATCTGAGGTATGTTATAAAGCCACCATATCAAACAAAAGGTATTAGCAATATCTGAGGTGTGTAATAAAGCCTCCATATCATACAAAACGTATTAGCAATATCTGAGGTATGTTATAAAGCCACCATATCATATAAAAGATATTAGCAATATCTGAGGTATGTAATAAATCCACCATATCATACAAAAGGTATAAGCAATCTCTGATGTATGTAATAAAGCCACCATATCATACAAAAGGTATTAGCAATATCTGAGGTATGTAATAAAGCCACCATATCATACAAAAGGTATTAGGAATATCTGAGGTATGTTATAAAGCCACCATATCATACAAAAGGTATTACCAATCTCTGATGTATGTAATAAAGCCACCATATCATACAAAAGGTATTAGCAATATCTGAGGTATGTAATAAAGCCACCATATCATACAAAAGGTATTAGCAATCTCTGAGGTATGTAATGAAGCCACCATATCATACAAAAGGTATTAGCAATCTCTGAGGTATGTAATGAAGCCACCATATCATACAAAAGGTATTAGCAATCTCTAAGGTATATAATAAAGCCACCATTTCATACACAAAGTATTAGCAATATCTGAGGTATGCAATAAAGCCACCATATCATACAAAAGGTATTAGTAATATCTGAGGTATGTTATAAAGCCACCATATCATACAAAAAGTATTAGCAATCTCTGATGTATGTAATAAAGCCACCATACCATATAAAAGGTATTAGCAATATCTGAGGTATGTTATAAAGCCACCATATCATACAAAAGGTATTAGCAATCTCTGGGGGGGTGACGGGGCTAAGGGGCTGGAGATTATGGCGCGCCCATTACATGCCCTGTATACATCGCCTACCACACGAAGATCATACACTTCACAGGTATTGCTTGCGATTCGCGCCGATATGACCCATGCCTGTACTATTGGTATTGACACTCCCGTTGATGGTCCTTTTTCATGTCATAGATGCCATATGCAGTTTGATCTTGATACGATTTTGAACAAGCATTCACAGGTAGCTGAGGCCATACTAGCCAGAAGACAAGACTTTGCTCCTATTAATATACCGGGAGATAACTCCATTATGTGGAATAAAAATCTACTCTGCAATATTCGATCTTTAGTGAAGCACTCCACACAGGTATGGGATCTTATATTGACTGAGGAGCCAGACCTCTGTTTTTTAACAGAAACCTGGCTTAAGCCCCATTTGGTTCCAGCGATCACACTTAGTGTCCCATTAGGATACAAGATTGCCAGGGTTGACCGCGTAAAGAAAATTGGAGGGGGGGGGTTGCAATTGTTTACAAAGAGGAATTGAACCTAACTATCCTGGAGGAAATTAGTAATCCTCAAATGGAATTACTCATTTTTAAACTCAGTCCTAATCCCAGAGATCAAAGGAAGGGTGCATTGTTGTATAGACCACCAGGTCCGATTGGGACCTTCCCAGTCGTGCTAATAGAGGCTTTAGCACCATTTGTACAAGATAATCAGGATTTCCTCTTGGTAGGGGATTTTAATGTCCATAGTGAGCTAGAGAACTGTAAGGAGGCAAGAACACTCCTTATGGACCTAGACTCCCTAGGACTGAAAAAGATCAATGACGGCCCCACTCATGAGGCAGGCCATACTCTGGATTTGGTAATGTCCAACTCACCTTTAATTAAATGTATGCCTCCTGAACAAGTAGAATGGACAGATCATTTTATCTTAAAGTTCCATACTGCCACCAATAATAAGCCTCAAAAGCGGAGTATTCTGGCCACTAAAAGGAGACCCTGGCATAAACTAACGGTGCAAGCCTTTAGAGATCAGTACAAAGCTCCCCTGTATGGACTCACTACAGGAGATATTACAACAGAGTTGTACAGGTTTGAGGAGGCAGTTAGGGATGCAATAAATTCTACTATCCCCCAGAAAATCTATAAACCCGCCCAGCTAAAAAGCAAGAAATCTGGTTCTCTGAAGACCTAAGATCTTTGAAACAAAATACTAGAAAACTGGAAAAATTATGGAGACGGTCTAGAAGGCTGGAGGATAAAACACTCTACAAATCCTCTCTTAAGTTGTACCATAAAGCCATCAGGACTGCTCGGAAAAATCATATTGCAGCACAACTTATAGAGGCAGGGAAAGATTCTAGAGTTTTGTATAACATCTTACAAACCTTTACCAGACCAGCAGCCTGTGAGACTGTTGAGGTAGCCACCCAAGAGCTGTGCAATGAGATCTCTACCTTCTTTATGAAGAAGATAGAGGCTATCTATGAGAAGATAATGGCCTCAAAGACGGCTGAGGGAATGAGTAATAACAACAGATCCCAGTCGAGTGTACAATCAGGACCACCTACTCAATGTCTCTCTAGTTTTCCTCCTATTTCTTTGGAGGAGGTAATCTCACTGGTTGCACAGATCAAGAGTGGAAGTCCTTATGATAGCATTCCTGCCCGTATCTTGCCTAAGCTGGTAGAAGTTCTTGGACCAGAAATCCAGAACTTGATTAATCTTTCCCTCTGTACAGGGCAGGTCCCTATGGACTGGAAGAGGGCGTTAGTAAGGCCACTGAGGAAAAATACCGCCATTCCCTGGACGGAATTGGCGAATTTAAGGCCCATTTCTCTTCTCCCCTTTCTGGGGAAAATTATAGAGAAATATGTAAATCGCCATTTATCCAGTTACATTGAGCTAGTAGGTGGTCTGGATCCATCCCAGTCGGGCTTTAGACCAAGACACAGCACTGAGACCACCTTGCTGTCAGTCGCAGACGATCTACGCATGTTCCAGGATAAAGGTCATTCTGTTATCCTGGTTCTGCTGGATCTGTCTGCGGCGTTTGACACCGTGTCATACGACATCATGACAACCAGGCTAGTTAACATCGGCCTGGAAGGCAAGGCGTTGTCATGGCTGAGGAGTTTCCTGACAGGTCGTACCCAAAGGGTCACCCTGGGGGACTATCGGTCAGAGGAGTTGGAGATCTCTAAGGGGGTGCCACAGGGCTCTTGTCTGAGCCCTACTCTTTTTAATATATATGTGGCCCCCCTAGCTAACATCATGAGATCGTATGGATTTATTCCTGTGTCATATGCAGATGAAACCCAACTCCTCTTTCCTTTTGAAACCCTTACGGGGGAGGTCAGGAACTCCTTTGCCCAGGGGATGAAGGCGGTGGCACACTGGATGGCATCTAACCTCCTGCAGTGTAATGTTGCAAAAACGGAGGTGATGCTGTTCGGTGAGGCCAAACTTCTGTGGACCCCAGACTGGTGGCCTCAAGATCTTGGCCCGGCTCCAGAGCCCAAGCAGGTAGTGAAAAACCTTGGCGTCCGACTTGACCAGGAGCTTTCATTAAAACATCATAGCAATCAAGTGGTGGGCTCTTGCTTCCATATCATCGGGATGCTACGAAAGGTTTTTCCTTTACTACCAGACTCTACTAGGAGAACTTTGGTGCAGGCCCTAGTATTGAGTCGCTTGGACTACTGCAACGGGCTGCTGCTGTCAACAAATGAAGCGGTAATCTCTAGACTCCAGGTGGTACAGAATACTGCTGCCCGTCTGGTCCTGAACCAGCCCTCTCGCACCCCCTCTAAACCCCTTCTGGAGAAGTTACATTGGTTATCCATCAAACAGAGGGTGAAGTTTAAGATCTGCTGTACAATGCATAAGTGTCTACAGGGAAATGGTCCAGCATATTTGATTAATAAATTCTCCTGGTACACACCGACACGCTCTTTGAGATCTAGTGAGCAGGCATTGTTACAGATTCCAAAATTTAGAAAAGTAAGACAAGGGGGAAGATCTCTTACGGTTGCTGGTCCAACCTTGTGGAACAGCCTCCCACTGTTTCTGAGACAGTGCAAGGACCACCTTCCTTTTAGGAAGCAATTAAAGACATTCCTTTTTCAAAATTGATCTATGCTTATGGTTAGGGTCTGCTAGTTGCTTTTTTGGCTGCCAATGGCGCGGAGATACTCCTTCGGGAGGTGATCCTAGCGCGGTATAAACACGCAAATAAATAAAATAAATAAATAAAATGAGGTATGTAATGAAGCCACCATATCATACAAAAGGTATTAGCAATCTCTGAGGTATGTAATAAAGCCACCATATCATTCAAAAGGTATTAGCAATCTCTGATGTATGTAATAAAGCCATCTGTTTCCGGTGTAGCGACTGAGTTGAGCGTTTCTTCCTGTGTCTACAGCGCCGGGATGCCCCCGGGTTACTGAGCGCGGTACACATTTTATATAATAATAATAATAATGTATATAATAAAGCCACAATTTCATACAAAAGGTATTAGCAATATCTGAAGTATGTAATAAAGCCACCATATCATACAAAAGGTATAAGCAATATCTGAGGTATGTTATAAAGCCACCATATCATTCAAAAGGTATTAGCAATCTCTGATGTATGTAATAAAGCCATCTGTTTCCGGTGTAGCGACTGAGTTGAGCGTTTCTTCCTGTGTCTACAGCGCCGGGATGCCCCCGGGTTACTGAGCGCGGTACACATTTTATATAATAATAATAATAATGTATATAATAAAGCCACAATTTCATACAAAAGGTATTAGCAATATCTGAAGTATGTAATAAAGCCACCATATCATACAAAAGGTATAAGCAATATCTGAGGTATGTTATAAAGCCACCATATCATACAAAAGGTATTAGCAATATCTGAGGTATGTAATAAATCCACCATATCATACAAAAGGTATTAGCAATCTCTGATGTATGTAATAAAGCCACCATATCATACAAAAGGTATTACAAGTATCTGAGGTATGTTATAAAGCCACCATATCATACAAAAGGTATTAGCAATATCTGAGGTATGTAATAAAGCCTCCCACAAGTCAGCCTAGAGGAAGCAAGGAGTACCGACGGACAGAGCGGTGCTCCATTTGTACCTGAGCTGTTGCCGGGTGAGGTGGAGAACGCATTCCCCTCAATTTGGGTGATATGATTCTTTTTACACACTTATAATTCGAAAACAGCAGTTGCATTTAAACAATAAGAAGGTCCTGAAGAAGCAGACTGGTATCTCTTGAACCAATTTACTGCAGAAACATGTCGACCTAGTTACCATCTTAGTAGTTATTTGTTACCACTACTTGCACTGTTTTTTAACCTTGGGTGTGGGTAGGACTTTATTAAACTTCATTTTTTCCACTCCCACAACCCAATATTAATTTATACACTCTCAGTTGCCACATTGAGCACTTCATGCACTGCTATAAGTTAATTAATTCTTTGTACCCCCTGATACCTACACTCAGTTCAAACCCACACACTTCACAACTTTGATTAGGTTACACTCTACCTAATCCCAAGTGGTTTTTTCCACTTCCTTCGGGTGAAGGATCCCAAGTGATGTAGGGCGGTACAGGACGGGTATCTGATGGGAACACTTTTTCCACCAAGGATACTTGGGATTCAGGGATAGTGTTCCCTTTTCACGCATAGTCATATAGTTTGCTGCACTCCTATGTTGACCCATTGTTGCACATTGTTTGGTATATGTAATAAAGCCACCATATCATACAAAAGGTATTAGCAATCTCTAAGGTATATAATAAAGCCACCATTCCATACAAAAGGTATTAGCAATATCTGAGGTATGTAATAAAGCTACCATATCATACAAAAGGTAGTAGTAATATCTGAGGTATGTAATAAAGCTACCATATCATACAAAAGGTATTAGGAACGTGTAAGGTATCAAGTAAAACGACCATACAAGTTATTAGGAATCTCTAAGTTAGATGAAAGCTCCTATATTGTACACTAGGTACTAGGAAAGTCTAAGGTATGTAGTAAAGATACCATATCGTAGAAAAGTTATCAGGAATGTCTAAGTTCGATAATAAAGCTACTATAGCGAACACAAATTATAAGGAATCTCTAGTTAGATAATAAAGCTAATATATCGAACACAAATTATAAGAAATCTCTAAGTTAGATAATAAACCTTATATATTGTGAACTAGGTGTTCGGAAAGTCTAAGGTATGTAGTAAAGATACCATATCGTAGAGAAGTTATCAGGAATCTCTAAGTTATATAATAAAGCTACTATACCAAACACAAATTATAAGGAATCTCTAAACTGAATAATACAGCTACTATATCCTACGAAAGGTATTTGGATCATCTAAATCATATAATAAAGCTACCATATCCTACGAAAGGTTAGAGTTCTTGTTTATTGTGTAGCCACCAAGAACGATCAATAAAATCGCTCAGTCAGCAGCAACTGATCACAGGTTCTAGGCTGTGATCCTCTAAAACCTCACCATCGACAAGCTGTTCGATGCTCCTCATAGGACGTTAGGCTGGACGGGCGCTTATCCTGTTGTAAGAACACAGCTGCCTGCCCCGAACAACCTGTTGGAAACCCCCCGCGTAATCTCCAAACACCTGGGCAAAGACCTCATAGAACTCAGACTGGCAGGTGAGGGGAGCTCAAAGGAGACGCAGTTACACCAGAACCCAAGGAGGGCTGACTACCAGGTGCAGGAGGGGCGGAGAACAAGACCTCCAGGGGCCCCATCCGAGCTGTCAGTGCCAGCCCTGCCCGCCACTGAGGAATCGCCAATGAGACTCAAAGCCAGCTCCTCAAATAAGGCAGAGAAGCATCACCCACTACCTTTCAGCACAGCAAAAAAGGAAAAATAACATGATAATAACGCGAGGGTAGTATCATTTTATTTTTTTGTGCCAGCCCGTTTTCCGGGGAGGGGTTGGACTGGGCAGCATGGGGTTGAGGAGTAGTGGCACCATCTTAGTGCCCACGACTGTTTGGCTGGGTGTTTCGGGCCGGCCAAACAGTCATGTGCACTGTGCATGGTACATGCCCAGCCTCCCATTCCCTGTCTGAGCACCGAGCCACAACACTCAGACCAATCACAGCACTGCACTGCAGCAGTGTGATTGGCTTAGGGGGTCTGGGTGCTTCCTGCTAGCAAAGAAGCCAGAAAGAGACCCGAGAAGACGGAGGCGGCCAGCCAGCTGGCAGGTAAGTGTTCTTATTTTTTTACACCCCACTCTCACCACCCCTTTCCCCGCCTCGTAACTGATTTGCAGGAGCAGCCGCCACTCATGAGATCAAGGCACTCTCAGTGCCACCCCTGTCCACCATTGAGAAATGCCCAATAAGGCTCAGGAACTGTCAGTGCCACCCCTGCCCACCAATGAAATCTCCATTGAGACTTAAGCTATTAATGCCAGCCATGCCAACCAATGGAGAATCCCAATAAGTCTCAAGGAACTTGAGGGAACACATACAGAAGGCCCAGGGGCCACTGAATGCTGGGCGTACCCAGCCCGAGGGTCTGAGCTTCGGGGTTGCTTGGCAGAGTTGTAGTAGACGGTCATCTCTGAGGGAGCTAAAGACAGTGATCGCAGGCCCAGATCTGATAGAAAACTCTCCAAGTGAGACAAAGGAACCCTGAGGGTGCGATCAGCCACTCACCTGGGGGCATCTTTACAATGTCTGGCGCATCTCTGCAAATCAGCAGCAGGGATGCGTCAGAAGAGATGAGACATGCAATTCCCCATTGCGCCACCACGGATGTGTCGCATTTACAATGCGGCGCACCATGGCGCAAGGATGGGCAGATGCGTGACGCATCTTGTGGCGTAAGGGTGGCTCATTGCTGGAGTCGAATCGCAAGCAGGACGCAACTCCAGCAATGCACAGGGGCCACCCATACTTAACTTGGTGCATCATCCCTTAAGCCTGCTTCAAGCAGGCGTAAGGGTTTGACGCAGCGGCGTAAAAAAACGGACTCAGTGAAATCTTGTAGATTTACTGCGTCCGTTTTACAGGGCTTTTCTGCGACAGCAGCCCACCCTGGGATGGAACACCAACATGAAACCTGATGCAGGTTTCATGTGGCACAGGGCTTTACAATGTGACGTATCTGCCTAGATGCGTCGCGTTGTAAATAAGTCACAACTTGGTGCATGATTTATGCCGCCGCTGCATCAGAAAAGTGACGCAACGGCGGCATAAATATGGCGCACCGGGCTTGTAAATCTGCCCCCTGGTCTGCAAGCACATTCTCTCTCCCTGGAAGATACACAGCAGATAGAGAGAGGAGGTGATCCTCTGCCCACTGGGGGTTCCCCATAACTGCGGGGTGACCTTGAACACCTTCATGATGATTTAAGTAGGCCCTGGCTACCTGGCTCGTCGTTCTTACTAGCACAGATGTTGCACCATCTGAATTCCATAGTTGTGGCTGGGGAGGAGTTAAAAAACATAAAATCCGTAGAAAGGGGGCTTATTAGTGAGGCCTGTCACTGGGGAAAGGACCAACACTCAGCCAGTTAGAGCCAGGACGAGGAAATACAGAGAAGGAGGTAAAGCCTTTGGGCATTCTCCTCTTCTTGTCCAAGAGCAGGTTGCATTATGGGACTTGTAGTTTCATAATAAATATTATAAGTAGAAATCTAACCAAGAAAAGTGTTCATGGCAAAAAAAACAGACCTGATTGATGGTTTTAAAACTCACACAAGTCCACCTGGCACCTCTGCTTAAAATATATCCCTCATTTGTCCACTTAGTCTTTAAATTATTGCCCACACATAAACTCATTTCTCGACTCCTACCAACTGAGATTATGTTTCTATCAAACTGACACGTGACATACCTCCCCGCACGTCAGTATTAGCGCCTTGGGACAGTCTGACACGCTCGATTCACTATCAAAATGTAATATAATTAGTATTCTTGAATTCTAATGATTGAGGGGCTCTGTAGAGGACAACAAAGTTATTTATTGGGGCCCCTTCACTCTGGAGTGAGGCACGTGTGTCCAGTAAAGTCCACAGGCTCTCTGTGAACCCAGACAAAGGAACACTGTTTGCTGGTCACCTGGGAACCACCGTGTACACACATCTCACTGATACGTGTGCCCTTGGGTTAATACTGACCAGGACAGAGGGGCACTGTTTGCTGGTCACCAGACACCGACGTGTACACACATCTCACTGATACGTGTGCACTTGTGTTAATGGTGACCTGAACAGAGGGGCACTGTTTGCTGGTTACCAGGGCACTGGCGTGGGCACACATCTCACCGATACGTGTGCACTTGTGTTAAGGGTGACCTGAACAGAGGGGCACTGTTTGATGGTCACTAGGGCACTGGCGTGGTCACATATCTCACTGATACGTGTGCTCTTGGATTAATGGTGACCCGGACAGAGGGGCACTGTTTGCTGGTCACCAGGGCACTGGCGTGGGCACACATCTCACCGATACGTGTGCTCTTGTGTTAATGGTGACCCGGACAGAGGGGCACTGTTTGCCGGTCACCAAGGCACTTGCGTGAACACACATCTCACTGATACGTGTGCTCTTGTGTTAATGGTGACCTGAACAGAGGGGCACTGGTTGATGTCACCAGGGCACTGGCGTGGGCACACATCTCACCGATACATGTGCTCTTGGGTTGATGGTGACCCGGACAGAGGGGCACTGTTTGCTGGTCACCAGGGCACTGGTGTGAACACACATCTCACCGATACGTGTGCTCTTGTGTTAATGGTGACCCGGACAGAGTGGCACTGTTTGCCGGTCACCAAGGCACTTGCGTGAACACACATCTGACTGATACGTGTGCTCGTGTGTTAATGGTGACCTGAACAGAGGGGCACTGTTTGCTGGTCACCAGGGCACTGGCGTGAACACATCCCACCGATATGTGTGCTCTTGTGTTAATGTGACCCGGACAGAGGAGCACTGTTTGCCGGTCACCAGGGCACTGGCGTGAACACACATCTCACCAATACGTGTGCTCTTGAGTTAATGGTGACCTGGACAGTGGGGCACTGGTTGATGTCACCAGGGCACTGGCGTGAACACACATCTCATTGATACGTGTGCTCTTGTGTTAATGGTGACCCAGACAGAGGGGCACTGTTTGCCGGTCACCAAGGCACTTGCGTGAACACACATCTCACTGATATGTGTGCTCTTGTGTTAATGTGTTAATGGTGACCTGAACAGAGGGGCACTGGTTGATGTCACCAGGGCACTGGTGTGAACACACATCTCACCGATACGTGTGCTCTTGTGTTAATGGTGACCTGAACAGAGGGGCACTGTTTAATGGTCA